>NC_084664.1:74872650-75180693 GCF_028389875.1 Rhea pennata
TAGGAATTTCCTATAGCATAAAGAAGTTATCAAAGCATCTGAACCTCCTATGGGGCTTCTTTAAATTTTCTTCTCCATCTTCTCCTTTTTCTTTGTACAGTGGACCTCAGTCAAGGAGAAGAACATGTTCTGTTGTCTATTCAGCCTTGGATAATTCCTTGCAGAATTTATCTTGGCACCAGAAGAACTGCTTCCATATGTATTAGCAAGTCATTTCTTTGCTGTTCCTTATCTCTATAAGTAAAAGCCAAAATATCCCCAAATTGAGATCTTTGTTTTAATTCACTTATCATGTTAAAGTGAAGCTCAAAAGGAATCATTTTTCTAAAATTTATTGTGTGAAATGAATGAACTCAGCATTTTTTACTACTTCTTCATTTCACTCAGTTTTCCTATATTATTAGAATAGTTTACTATATTAAAAATAAAATTGTCTTCAAACATTTAAAATTGTCTTCAAAAATACATTAAACTTAATAGAAAGATAAACAATTCCTTCTGTCTTTATTTTTAATATAGTAATTTTAAATGTGGAGGATTATGCCTTTAATAGGAATTAATTTTTACCTTATTTTCATGCCCTGGAATGCTTTTTTAATTTGTACTGTAAAATCAACTGGTGGATTTTTAGACCTCAGGCAATCATTTTAGTCAAAACAGCCTTACTGGTCAGGAAATTACTGCTCATTCTATGTATAATTATTGCTGCCCTTTTAACATTAGTTGGAAAGGTTTGTAACAGGAGCAGAGACTCTTTTATTCCCTAGCTCTAGTATATTCTGTTCAGCTGTATTTGAACTATATTTGTATTCAGGGTGGAGTATTTGTACTGAGAGAGCATCCTAAACGCAGTAATCCTTAGCTGAGTTCAGTCTGTGAGGAGTATTAACTTGACCGTGAAGACTATCTTTCAGACCTAGCCTTCAATCTAATATCTTTGCATAGGAACTCAAAGAGTTTTCTGATATATCTGCTGTCCTGTTTTATATCCTCTACTGTATTTCAAGGTGTTTCTAAAGTTGACTTTGCTCTCATTTTGAAATATTATTTTTGACTGTTCCCATTTTTCTTTCAGAGCTGCTCAGTTCCATAAGGGCCACATTCTACCACACTTGCAATGGGACTGTTCCTTCAAAAAAGAATTATTTGGCATAATTATGACAATCTGTCCCTAACTGTTTAAACTTCATTATGTTCTAACTGCCCATAGAGGTAATAGTTGCCTACTCACACACTTCCTTGAATGTGACTTGGGGCTATTATGTTGTGTCATGACCTATCAGCTGGGAACCTTGACCTGTATGTTGGTCACATTTTTAATTGCTAATTTATTTTGTTAATTGTTCACCTACTGAGAGCAAGGACCTAAAATCTCCTATTTAATGAGCTCATTGTAATGCTGTAAGCTTTTTAAATGGTGATCATTAAATATGTGGCAAATAAAGAAAGCTTCCTTGAGCTGGATGAAACCAAACTCTAGCCAGTTCATCTAAACAAGTTCAATATGAAGGATTTTGTGTTTTGCTCAGGAAGTTGCCCAAGATCAAAAGCAAATAATATGTTCATATTCATGTTCATATAGCATACTTTAAGACACTATTCAAAAAAGTGTTTCTTGTACCATCTTGTTGCATAAGACAACAAGATATTTATCTCTGAGTTTCTTCAATAAATCTTTCAATTTTTGTTAGATTTGGTAAAAGCATAAGATACTGTTTGATACGAGAATTAAATTTTTGCCCAAGTAATACTGATTAGAAGAAATTAGCAAAAGCTTTTTCTTTAGGGATAGTGTAACATCTGTCTATGAACAATTCAAAATGGCAGACCAGCAGAACACCACTGTTGAGAGGTCCACAGAATAGAATGTGTTAGGATGTAAAATATGCTGTCAGTTTTCTGACCAGGAAAAAAACATTGAGTGCATCCCATTGTGAATGATTAAAAAGGCAAATGCAAGTAATATGATCAGTTTTAGCCTCCCAGAGTCTGCTCAGACATTTCCTGGACAGACTAGAGAGGCAGTTCCTTAGTGTCTGGATTCTTGCTTCAACTGGTGGTGACTCTTTAAAAACACAGGAAGAGGTTTTTTTCTTCACTGAGGTCTAAATTCAGCTAGTAATAAGACAGGGCTGTCCTTACTGGGTAAGGACATCATAAAACACAAGAAGATTATTAGTGGAAGTCATTATGGTTCAGTTTTTGGACTAGTCTTACAAAGCTTTTTTTGGTTTTGTTTTTTTAATAACCAGAAGGTGAAGTACCCTATTGAAGGTTTCTGATAACATATTTCAGTAGGCACAATTAGAATCCATGTAGATCTGCCTATGGTACTGGAAGAACTATGTAACATTAGGGAAAAAAAGAATGGTTTAAGAAAATTACATCATTATCACAAAAACAAAAGGGTATAAGCTATTTGTGAACAAGTTCAGGCTATAAATCAGAAGAAAGTGTCAGAAATGAGAAGGAAGTCTGTAACCATGAGGAGACGACCGCTGGTGTGTCTTCACACAGGCTTAGCTGAAGCAAAAATCTTCCTAAACAGGGTTCATGAAATATAGCATTGTGATAATGGAGAACCTGGCTACATGACCAAATAGATCTTTCAGTTCATATAGTCTTAATTAAAAAACTTAGATCCACTGTGCAGGCTACGTGAGTAACAGCAATTAGTTGTGAGGTTTGCATGAAGCTATGCAGGCAAGAAATGTTGTGTTTGGTAGTCTCAAAGGTGGAAAACTTATGAAGTCAAGTCATGAAGGTCAGCACAGAGGTATACAAAACTGGCAGGTCATATGAAGATAAGAAGTGTAAGGAAGTAGCAGAAGGTAAAAGACATAAATAAGTAAAGAGAAATCAAGTATAGCAAAAGCAGGAAGTTTATTAGAGAATTAGTAAGTGGACTAAACTGCTGAGATATATAGGGAGCCATAGAAAAAGATAAAATGAATGCAAGTAGGGAAACAATGTCAATCTTCATTGCAAAGGAAAATAGGTGAATACATTTTCTTGGTAGAAGGTGTAACCAGAAAGTGGAGTTATCAAAAAGAATGTGCTCATGAACAAATGGGTGAAATAAATAGCAATTAACACCAAATACTTACGGGCAAAGTAACAAAACCTCTGAAGAAATTTGAGACTGAAGCTACAGAAGTGTTAAGAAAGTTGCTCATCAAAACAAAAGACAAGGTGACCTAACACTGGAAGAGAACAAATGGTACCTTTCCTTAAAAAAAAAAAATTAATAAAAAAAAAAAAAAAAGGAAAGAAAAAAAAGGAGGGACAGAGAGAGAAGCACTAGTGGTGATTAATGATAAGTGTTTTCCAAAACAATCATAACAATGAGGTTTCCTAAGGTATCTGTACTGCTCAAAATTTAACAAATATTCATGATTAATCTGGATAAGGTGATGTGCAGCATGAAATGACATTCATTGCTCTAATTATCATGAGAGGACTCTGGTGAGCACTGGAGGCAGCTAATAAAGGTTAGGGACTAGATGGGACTGTTAATAAATTAATAGTTAGAAGTAACTTGAAAACATTGCTCAACTTCATGCTGGGGAAGTCAGGGTACCTGGATCTCTTACATATACAGCTCAATAAGAAAAATCAATGAACACTAAGAACTTAAAATAACTGTATAAAGCAGTTTGCAAATAGAAAATGGGAAAAAAAAAAAAAAAAAAAAAAGGCCATTAAGTGTATAGCTCTCTCTGTCCCATCATCCACACATAGTTTCTACACCATAAGGGCTGCAAACTTGCCCAGGGAAAGACAGAACCTACTTAGGCCATGCCACACACTTTCACAGCGCTGTCACTGCTCTCTCTGTGTGGCCATGGTTAGTCTGACCTGTAATCCACCAGCAAGCTGCAGCTAATGTGCAGAGACATAGAACAGGAGAAGGGCCGGGGCGCACATCTTTTAAGGGCAGTAGAAGCAAAATAGTCCCTCCTTAAAAGCATATGCTCCGAATTGTATTTCGGGCAGTGTGGCCTGCTCTCCTGTCAAGTAGCCTGACAGTATTACATGGGTTGAATGGGACTTCCTGGAGTGTTTGGGACTGCATTACTACCCAGCCATGTTTGATCTATTTAGTCCATAAGCTGGTCATGGCTGACCTACTGGAAAGCAGCTCTGAAGAGAAGGATCTGGGAGTTTTGGTGGACAAGTTGACCATGAGCCAGCAATATGCCCTTGTGGCCAAGAAGGCCGATGGTATCCTGGGGTGCACTAGGAAGAGAGTTGCCAGCAGGTTGAGGGATGTGATCCTTCCCTCTAGTCCACCCTGGTGAGGCCACATCTGGAGTATTGTGTCCAGTTCTGGGTTCCCCAGTATGAGAGAGACATGGAGCTGCTAGAAAGAGTCCATCAAAGAACTAAGATGATGAAAGGGCTGGAGCATCTTTCATATGTGGAAAGGCTGAGAGAGCTAAAGTAGAGAAGGCTGAGGGGAATCTTCTCAATGCATATAAATATGTGAATAGAGGGTATAAACAGCATGGGGCCAGACTCTTCACAGTGGTGCCCAGCAATAGGACAAGAGGCAATGGGAACAAATTGAAACATGGGAAATTCCATATGAATATAAGGAAAAACTTCTTTACTGTGAGGGGGGTTACAGAGAGCTGTAGCAGGCTGCCCACAGAGATTATGGAGTCTCCATCCTGGGAGATATTCCAAAGCCTCCTGGACAGGGTTCAGGGCAACATTCCCTGGGTAACCCTGCTTGAGCAGGGGTTTGGACTAGATGATCTGCAGAGGTCCCTTCCAGCCTCAACAATGCTGTGATTCAGTGGTGTTTGGCTATATTTCTCGAAATTATACAAGCAAGGTAAGATAGATTCTTCCGTGTGTTATATTAGAATATATTTCAAATTTAATTCATTTTTTTAAATGAGTAGTATTTATTTCTTCTGTGGAAGGCACAACTGCAAAAACTGCAGGAAGTGTGGGAGCTAAACAGGTTTTAAATAACTTTTATTAAGCTAAGGGAGATAAGATGTGAAAACTTCATGCTTGCTAGGCAGAATCCAACTGCATGGAGATGTTAGAAGATGCCCTTTGGGCAGGGTATTCCTTTGTGGGATTTCTTAAGGCCTTTGCAGCCTTTTCTTAAGTAGCTGCCATATCGTGCCATTATAGGAACCTGATTATTTACTACCTTGAAGATACTGTTGTTATTTGCGTCTCTGCAAAGAGAATATAAATAATCACCAAGTAAGAGCCATCACCTTGGTCACTGTTAAGTGCTCTCACAAGTTACAGACAATCACATTTAGGATCTTGTATCAGAGGGACTCATGGCTTAACCTAATATGATAACTTCAACCTCCTAAGTGAAAATAGGAAGTCAAAACCATAGAATAATAGCACATTAACAGTGCACATTTAGATGTATTAGAAAAAATACAGACAGTAGACCAGTAGATCTGTCACTGGTAGTGGTAGGAGGAGCTGAAAAATGTCTGCAAATTCTTATCTGTGCTTCTATGCAAACTACAGAAAGCTTAGGTCCCCTCCCTCCCCTCCCCCCAAAAAAAGGATAAAAGTCTTTTTGTAACCTAAACTCTATTGTGAGTCCTTGGATTTTATCCAAAGATACATGGAAATAAACTTCAACAGAGAATTAGTAGGATTATTGTAAGTCAGTTCCTGATTTTTCAGGATGATATGTTGCATATTGTTCACACACAGTAGATTTTGTAACTGGCTGAGACAGCAGTACTATCTGAAAAAAATTATCTCAGTGTTTTCTGGGCCTTGATTTTCCACCAAGAAAATTAATGAGAGTTTTATCAGCTACTTCTGATAGTGTTGGAGCAACTGTATAAATCCAGAAATTAAACCATATATTGAATAGGTAGTTCTGTTAGAAACAGTTTGGAAAGAAATATGGGAAAATCCTAATTAAAAAAGATTTTGTTTTTATTTCTACAAATAGTAAGTGACTTGAGTATGAATTTCACATTCTCTGATCTTTATTCTTGTTATTGTTCTTTTTACTTGTTAAATAATCATTTGTGTCTTCATTTTATCCAGTGAATGAGAAAAAAAGGTTATTTTGTTGAATCCTTTTCTGCAAAGCAGTCTCAGATGGTCTCTCTTAGAAAGAAACAGACTGTTCATTGAATGCTCTGAATTCCACTGTAGGATTTCATCTAAGTTACTGCATTCTTAAAAGGTGATTAAAAATAACTTATTTCTCAAAGTATATTTTTTTTATTTGATTAAAAATAAACTGGATGCAGCTATCAAATCACGGATTGTTATTTTGTTTTGTTTTCTTTGTCAGACATTTTAAATGTCACAGTCCCCTTCCTTGGTTCTCAAAGGCAGTGTCAGGAAAAGTTTTAACAGGAAGTTTATACTATGTAATTGTTTCTCTACTTTGTAGAAAGCTTCTGCTGATGCTCAGCTTGAATTTAAACACAGTTTACACACTAGCCAGTCCAACCATTTTCAAGCTGGGTTTAACATGTACCAGATAAAAGGCATATGTTTAACTTTTTCATCAAATAGTATTCCTAGACTGATGTAGATAGAGCCTAAATTATGAAGCAAATCTCAAGATTTTCCTGTAGATTGTTATTTTTTTTCACACGATGGACTGGATATTATTTTTCATTCTTTCCTTGCACTTTCTCCCTCTTCATTAAAATATGTTCATCTAGTTTTCAGCATTACCAGCACTGAAAATAGACATTATTTTCTCTCTGGGGCTGGCACAGAGCAGCCCAGCACATGGGCCTTGATAGTGTCTACAGAGCCGCTGTAAACTTCTTTCACAGCAGGAGAATCAGACTGAACCTCTTGCCCGTAACTGCTGGATTGTGTTTTATTCCTGAACCAGTTGAAATATTTAGTCATGCTAGATAGGCAGATGTAACTAAAGCTTCTGATACTTTCACTTCGTAATGGGCACGTGCTTTGTTTTGTGGACCTCTGCAAGGTTGGTAAAAAAAAGCTGTATGAGAGTAATGTGCTGGCCTTATCTCTGCTTGTAACAACTCCAAGTGTAGCAGGGACATAACTGCAGGACAATGGACTGTTAAAAAATTAGAGGTTGAATTTGAAGTTAATCTGTGTCTATAACATCCTGTAAATGCAAAAACTACTCATAATGCACAACCTAAAGTATGGTATTTTTATTGAATGTAATTCGTGCACACATCCAGCAAAAAAAAAAAAAAAAAATCAATAAGTTGAAATATGAATTCAATCATCTGATAAAAGTTCTAGCCACATCACATTCTGAAGTTATTCCATTCAATTGCATCGTTTTTTGGTATTTCCTTTTACATATTTCTAAGTTCATAGATACCATGATTCTGCTAATCTACCTATATTTCTACTATCTACCTACAGAGATAGCTAGGAAGTTACTGTAAAGCAAATCTGATCTAGAGTTCAGGATTAGATTGTGTTTGGGCTAAATACAGAAAAACAAAAGGAAGGCACTTCCCTCACTTCTCTTTTTTTTTTTTTTTTGGGGGGGGGGGAGGGGGACAGGGAGGAGAGGGATGACTTGCCTGTATTAGAGCCCTTTTTCATGTAGTAGTTCCCTATCCCCAGCCTGCATTCTTAAGCTAACAGAGTGGGAGAATTTATTACTGGTGCTATTCAAATCTAGTTTACTGGTGTTACAGGTAACACAGAAAGATGTGGGAGCTACATAGCTGATTTCACTGGGAACATGCAGCACCTAGCTTTTAGGAGGAGACTGTTATAAGAAAAAAAAAAAGTTGGCTTTTCAGCACTTACTCTGAAAATTTTGTTCTTGATTGTAAAAGTGAGAATTGTACAAAATATGAATTTTTAGATAAAGGCCATCAGGCTTTTCCCCAACATCTAATTCTGAAAAGTCTGCACAGTTTTGTTCTAAACTTTTAACTTCAGCGTCTTGTAGTCATGGCTTATCTGCAAACATAGCAATAGGAAAAACAGACTCAGGTTGGTAAGACTAGCTCAGCAACATTCATTTTCAGGGATAAGGAGGTAATCCCTTCTCTGTGAGGTGATAAATTAGTTGATAATTCACTGACTGGAAATTCAAAGAACTGAGGGAATAACACTAGTATAGGCTTTTGAAAAGTTGAACACTTGTGGCTAGTTGGTTTTTGTTTTACTTTTTCTTTTCCTTTTTGGCAGGCCCAAGACAAGGTAGAAGAGATTTTATTATAAAGAGAGGAAACTAACTATGAACACCACAGTGTTTCTTTCTTTGAAGTGTTATTCAGCTATTGATAAATGACCCAGATGTTATAGAAAACTGGCAGGGATTTACCCAACTTTACTGGATGCAGTTTGCTTCTATGTCTGATTGCTGTTGTCTTAGTTCCACTCTGGTCTCAACTTGCATAAGCAAGACTAAGATATGTTCTAACATGAATTAATTTTCAAGTCTTGTCTACGAATGCTTAGAAATACCTGCATCAGCACTTATCGTGGCAGGGGGAACCTTGGTATAGGCAGGCAGCTTTCTTTTTTCCTTTTAAGTTTTCTACTGTGATGAATCCATGGAGGTTGTACAACTGCTAGGTGCTAATTTAATGATGGACAATGTTCCTAACATTGTCTGTGTAGATGCGGCCATGGTGAAGACAGCACCTCAGGAATGGGGCCCTTAAAACACTCTGAAAGGTAGCTAGTAAATGTTTCACTAGAACAAATACTTGACTGGGAGATTCTGAGGGAAAACAATGGTCTTTGAGTAAAGTGCCCTGTTCTAAGACCTCTGCAGAGTCATAGGGAAGATTCTTCCACTCTATCTTAAAAAGCTGGAATGATTAGTGACTGATTCTTGTCTGAACTAGTTTTGAGCTGACTTGGATTAGAGTTGTAAAAGTCTCAGTGCTTCTCAGACCAGGAGAAACCTCTTGGATTTTGATGGATTTTTTTCCTCATATATTGCAACTCACATTTTCAATACAAAGCCATACACAAACTCCAATGTATTGGGTCGGTATCAGAGTTTGGGCCACCTGAGTCATATCAACATTTAAGACAAACTGAAGAAGAAGATCACATGAATGCCAAGGAAGTTAACTGTGTGAAATGACCTATGCTTCCGTATTGTCAGACATCTTTGTTGCTTCCTCCTTTTTCATGTTCTTTTTCATGAGCTTATCTTCTGTCTGTTCTCCTTCCTGCTTTTGTTTTATGTGATACCTAATACGTATTCTATAAATACATATTGCCATATACATATATTCATGCTCTTGTGTTCTATCGTCCTGAACAGTCTATTTTTCTCTCTTGACCTTCTCATGTTTCCATCTCTTTAGATTCACTCATGGAATCCTATGTATTTTTCTCTCCTTCTGATTACTGATTAGTTTAATAGTCTTACCATACCATTACATGTTATTCTTTAATACATAAAATATACTGTCCATTGGCTATGTTACCATATTTTAAGTACCACTGTAAGAAACAAATTTTATGACACCATTTACACAAAAGGAAGTAGCCTCATGCAGAACCTTTCACCATGAATATACCTGTGCATGGAGAATGCAGAATAGGAGGTGTAATGTTGCCACTAAAGCTCCAATTCCTTCAAAAAGCCTGTGAATTAACTGAAATCCTTGCTGGGGAAATTTTGAGGAAAAGAGCCATCAGAGATTTCCCATATTATCAGTTTCATTTTGCTCTTGTTGCAGGCTACATTGTAATGTAATATTCTTCATAAATTTATGAAGATTTTTCTTGAAATTAACACTTTTTTTGTCATTCTTCTCCTCCCATCCTTCAATAAAGTTATTATTATACAGCTTATTTTAAAGACATATGTTGTGAGGTTAGATGTATATTTTATATATAGAAATAAACCATGTAGTCATAAATTTCCAGCACTTCTAGCATTTCTTGCAGTCTTGCCCTTACTGCTTTGCAAAGGGCACTATCTTTCCCTAAAACAGATCTTACATAGTGAACATAATCCAACGTATATATATGTGTGTGTGTGTGTATATATATATACACACACACACACATATATACGGATATGGAGATATATATAATATATGGGTATATACATATACATAAAAATATATATACATAAAACATGGAATTTTCATATAAGTTGAAATGTGAATTAAAAATGGCTGCTGAATGTAATTTTAAAATCAATCTTTTTATTTTATAAATGAGTGGGTTCTTGGTTCTGATACAGTCTGTATACCATGCATTTCATTCATGCTTTGAGGTCTAATAGCAATAAAAGCAGGAAGTGTGTATGCAGTCAAAATTCCAAGCTAACAACAATTATTCTGACAAATTGTTTCTTCACTCCAGGTCTAACGTACTGTTCTTCTTTTCCACTGCAGTTTTCCACTTGTCCCACAAAGTCACGCGGGTGGTTCCAGAGAGCGCTCTGCTGATTGTTCTTGGTCTCTTTCTTGGTGGCATAGTATGGGCAGCAGACCACATTGCCTCCTTCACCCTTACACCAACTGTATTTTTCTTCTACCTGCTGCCCCCTATTGTATTGGACGCTGGATATTTTATGCCAAATAGATTGTTTTTTGGAAACCTTGGTTCCATCCTTCTGTATGCTGTCATTGGGACAGTCTGGAATGCTGCCACTACTGGCTTATCGCTCTATGGCGTCTACTTGACAGGAATAATGGGTAAGTTTCCTCTGTTAAGGCACAACTGTAAATGCTAATGGATGCCAGCTTTTAGAGTAGGGTGATACTTATGCTTAACAAATCTTTCCAGTAGAAAAATGCAATTTTAACTGGAGACATTTGTAATATTTTTAAGCAAATTTCAGAATGATCTGAAAGCTCCTCTCTGAATCAAACACAAAAGGGACTTGAACTTAAGTCTCTCATATTTCCCCACTCTAAATTATGTGTGTGTACACTCTCAGGATCAAGTTCAAGATCCATCTTGCCAATGGACCTCTAGACAGAAATACACTCTGAAGGGCTTGTTTCTTTCTGCTGTGAAATAACCTTCAAAGTTACCATGAAATGGAAGTGTCTTCCTTCAGACAGCTCTAATATTAAGTAAGCAATAGCTGTTGAGTGCATATGTATGCATGACAGATCTGTATTTTGTCTTCTGAGGTTAGAAACTGTAAGCGAAGCCTTAGTAGCATAAGTGAAGGTCAAGTAGTGCATGTGAGAAGTCTTCATTGTCTTCACCGTCCTACAACATCATGGGGCACTATAACAGGCACAGAACAGCAATTCTGAATCTTCTCTGCAGGGGTGGTGTACACATAAGCTGAACAACAGTAATTTTCACTACATAGGGTCTGCATGTGTTTCAAAACAGGCATCCTATCCATTCTTTTTTAGTGCCCATACTGAAGAAGCTCAAAAGCCTTTCTAGTACAAAAGGAAATTCTCCAAATTGTATTAGGTCAGCAAGTTCAGGAAGGTCCTGATAGGGCACACCTAACTGCTACTGAGAGCTGTACCAATGTGATTGCTGCTGTGGCTGTTCACTCTGCCCATCTGTTCTTGGCACCTGGCCCTGAGACCCCCGACTGAGTGAGTGTCCCCAAGAAGCCAAGATGTGTGTTACGGTGTACAACAAGGCCATCACTGGCTAGTCGTTGGGCTGCTCTCTAACCACAGTGCTGTAAAACCCAACTCTGGGTAATTTACCATGTGCTACCTTTTCAGTCCAGATAAAAGAGTGCCTCAAATGTCAGAAGTTGACAACGGTGCAGAAAAGAACTTTTTTTTTGTCATTTCTTTTCTGTTTCCCCTTTCCCTTCAAATCACTTAAGACTGCAAAGAGTGCCTTCTAAGAGCAGAGAGAGCATAGCCAAATAAAGTTGTCTTCCCCATTCAGGAATAATCAGAACAGGTTTCAACCTCTCAGTCAGAACCATTTAAGAAGAAGGAGAGGCAATAACTCCCAGGAAATCAATTTTAATTTCAATTACGGAAAAGGCTAGAGAAGTCTGTCCTTGATTCAAACTGTGTCATTCCTAAGCAAAGCTAAGTAGGACTTCAAAATATGTATCTGATACATACCCAGTACCCCTTAAATGCATGTTGTTGACCTCCAAGTTGGTAGCAAGGAATGGGTTCAATACTTGTGAAAAGTTGTGCTGAAGATGTGAGAATATAGAGTTGTTTAATTTTTAGGAGAGTTCAAAGCAGCCTCTGCTTGAGGTTCTAGGGGATGTTTTTGTTTCTGCATCACTTTGTATATAATTTCAATGAATAATGTTAAAAGTAATATCACTGAAATGTAAGGATGTCTGTCTACTATAGACTAAGCGGTACTAAAAAAAAAAAAAGACTTCTAACTTTACAGACTTCTAACAGGCCTGTACTAGTTTATTTAAGATTGACCAGATATGAGAGCAGCTAATCCAAATTGGGTTACCTAGATAGCCTACATAAATAAATAGAAACAGTTCTTTATTTACATTTAACATCCTTACAACTGATTTGCAGAAGAAAGAAAAAGAGTGAAGGTGATAGTAACAAGGAAGACCTTCTTTAGAAGCCAAATAAAAAGAACAACACCTTGCTATTTACTAACAGTCACTGTGGCCCTTCTGCATTCACTGGATAGGAGGAAGAATCTAATCCTAAATCTTGCTGTCTGTTTCCACCTAAGCATCTAACACACGCGGCAGTGTTGTCTGCGTTGGAATAACTGCGGCTGCGACTAGTGCTTACAGAAGATTTTCTTGTATAATCTTGGTCACAGTGGCAATGTGCTGAGTGTGGGTGGAAGTCTTAAAATGGGCCCAGCAACCTTACCTCATTCAGGTGTCACCATTGGCAGCAGTCACTCCAGACTCGTGTGAGCTGAAGAAGGCAATGGCCATGTACCACTTGGAAATAATTTGCATTATTTATTTAAGTAAAAGTCTGGTTTAGCAATCCCTTGTCTCTTGACCCTGTTTTGTACAAATCATGGTATCGTAGAATGATAGAATCGGTAAGGTTGGAAGGGACCTCTGGAGATCATCTAGTCCAACCCCCCTGTCGAGCAGGGTCACTTAGAGAATGTTAGGCAGGATTGCATCCAGGTGAGTTTTGAATATCTCCAGAGAAGGAGACTCCACAACCTCTCTGGGCAACCTGTTCCAGTGCTCTGTCACTCTCACAGGGAAGAAATTCCTCCTCACATTCAGGTTTCCCAACCTTTTCATAAATATTTGCTCACTAGCTTTGCAACTCTTCCAAGAATGTACCAATGATTACAATTTGTAACATATAAAAAAAGACAAGCAACCTCAGTGAGCCCATTTATTTTAAAAGCTAATATTCTATTGTGCCCTGAGATCTGATAGTTATTGTCAATGGGCTTGTACCTTCCTTAAGCATGGCAAAGAAGGAAAACTCACGGTGCAATCGTTACTTGGATACAGGTTCAAGGCTGTTCTCAAAATTTTTGGCACAGACTCCAGTTCACTGCCTCAACATCTCTCCCAGAAAAATGGATAGATTCAGTCCTCCTTGTTCACAGCCCACTAAGTCCAAGAGTGGACAACACAATCTCTCTTTTTGAATATACAGAATATTTATTTATGCATGCAAACTAGGGGTTTCTGGTCTCAAGGCCTTACCAGAGTCATTAAAAACTATACAGAAAATGGTGTATACACTCATGGCCAAGAGCAGTTAAGAGAATATCTGCTTCTGCACTCCCTCAGATTATGGGCCATTATTGTGTACAACTGGGTGTTGTCTGCTCCTGTTTCCAGCTTCTTCTGTTAAGTGCTCTTCTTCTGAGTAAATATGTCCATGAATTTTGCAATTTCTCCTTCAGTTGCCTTCCAAACTCAAAACATTATGCATTTGAAAAATTAGCTTGTAAGAGTTCTTGCTGAAGGAGTGGCCGTTATGTTCTGGGTGTACCTAACAAACAATATTGATGCTTTGGCTAGGTCTACTGGCTGTTCATTGTCTGACTGGTGCTTCCAAATCATTTAATCAGATCTATTTTTCCCTCATCTAGAGAAATCATGTCTGACACAGTCGCCTATTATTTTGAGGGCCTGAGTCTCTGCGCTGTGTTCTCATGAATGAACTTTCAACATATCTGTGCTTTGCTCTTTCTCATATAATTTTAGGCTTCATCACTACTTAACATACCTTGCTTTTTCCTTCATCTATTAATGAATACGAAGGGAGTTTTCCTGTTCTATACCCTTGAAAAAAATCTATTCTCTAGGAAAAAGAAAATGAGATCTCATTCTTGATTGCATGAGCAGGATAAGCTTTGCAAGGTCTTTAGGAAGTTGAGCAAAGTCATTTTTGTGTCTCTCTCTTTTCTAATACTCATAAAAGAATAGAGATGCCATTCTGTTTGCATATATTTCTTTTGTTTCCATAACAGAAAAAATGACTTCTGACTAATTGAAGACAGAAACTAATAAAATAAATACCAAGTTACTTTTTACCATAGTTTTGCAGTTCCAAAACTTTTCAAATTATTGTCAAACACCCTTCAAAATTTCTCAGAGGCTCCAAAACAGCTGCTGAGACTGTACATTTTAGTCCTTCATCTTATTCTGTGGTACACTTGCAGACCATTTAACAGTGGCTTCATGAATCATAATTTGGGAAAAACTGGCTTAAGTAATTTCATGCATCTAATAAATGTCAGCTTGAATAAGGAGTTCAGAAGTGCTGTTTAACAAAAAAAAAAAAAAACTGCACTGCATGTACACATGAGCCCCCTATAGCAGGTCTTAGTGACCAGAAGTCAAATTTGGGCTGTGGCTTAAAGAATTCTGGAACATTTAGTTCAGATCTACTGGTATATTCCTCTTACCATCTTGCCAGCTCTCAGTTATCCTGGGTACCCAGTTATCAGGGTATTTACTCAAGTTAGAAAAACCGTACCACAGGCAAATAAAGAGTCAGTTCAGATCTGTTCTTGTATCTTGCTGGATACAAGGGACATCATACTGCACTTGTAAAGTAGTTTCTGTACTGTACTTCCCAGTTGATGCCTTTGGATCCATTTTTTCAAGGATTTCCTATTATTTGTAATATCTCAGCCCCCCATTACTAGAGATAATGTGGAGCTGAAAATGCTTACACTTTGCTTGCTTTGTTTTTGAAGGCCACCTGGATATCGGAGTGCTGGACTTCCTCCTCTTCGGCAGTTTGATAGCTGCAGTGGATCCTGTAGCTGTTTTGGCAGTGTTTGAAGAAGTCCATGTCAATGAAGTTCTGTTCATCATTGTTTTTGGAGAATCACTTCTGAATGATGCTGTAACTGTGGTACGTAAATTATGTTTACGAAATTTACCTAGTTCCAGAGGGTTTCTTCTGAAGTACCTTCTGCCCTTAAATGAAACGGTGTACCATCTGTGTGTCTCCAGTCTAGCCTAGCTCATGGTGTACTCCGTCTTGCTTACAAACACTGTGTTGCAAAGATTAAATCCTCAAACACCAAAGTCATTTGGAGCCCACAAGTCATATAATAATATCCATATTCCCAGTTTGTGTGAATATAATAACATTTAAAACCGAGTTGCTGGTTTATATGTTTTATTTGCCTTTCCTATTCGAAGAAGAGTTTTTCTTTGTTTTTATTTTTTAATTCACATACTCTTCTCTGTTTATTTCCATTATGTCCTTAATTTATACACATAATTTTATAGGAGATAGAGTACTCTCTGAAGAGCTTGTGCCTGTCTCCTTTCTTATTCCAGTCAGATACTTATTGGATGGGCATACATCAAAAATGGGGAAAATGGGTAGGATATTTTAGAAAGCTCTAATTTGTTTGTTTTGATAGCTTGTTGCTTTCTAGTTTTCCATTTTGGAAAAAAAGGGGGAAAGAAAAGACTTAAACCAATGTAAAATTTCTATTATTGTTTTTATTTTGATTGAAACAGTTCTTTTAATGCAATTTTTTTCTCACAATAAGACAGTCACCAGTTCTGCATAGAGTTTGAGTGGGCAGGGACGAGGAAGTCATATGGCAGAATGATGCTGTACGACTGACTCACTACACAATTTCCCTTCTCTTCTTGGATCGTCTCCCATTACCTCTGCTGTGTATCTCCAAAGCAGGATAAGACACCTTCAACAGGTTCAATGACTTAATTTTTTGCAACTTAGCCAGACAGGCACTGCAAGGTCACTAGCAGTGAACTAACTGTTCACTCGTCAGCACTTTTGAGGTACTACCAGAAATACATATTAAAATAATCTCCTGCTGAACTGAAATATCAATATCACTACCTTTCAGAAAGGAAGGATTTTCTGTTACTGTGAAATGAATAAACTCACTTTACAAGAAAAAGAAGTTTGGCTTGTTGGAGAGAATCCGGAAGGGAATGGAAAGCATGATCAAGAGTTAGAAAGCATAGCCTATGAAAAAGTTTGAAACAACTGGAGTTGTTTCTTGAAGAAAGACAGACTGCAGGCTATGAGAAGACAGTGATGATGTAGCACTTTTTAAATGTAAATATGTAAAAGACTGCTGTTACTGAATAAGAAAGTATCCTGTTCTCCACCACTTGGATAAATACCCTAAGTATTAGTCAGCTCAGATTGCAACAAGAAAAGTGGAGCATGGCATAGTAAAACTCTCTTCCATCACTGGAGGTCTTTAAGAATGGGTTAGAAAAACACTTGTCAAGAATGATGCTTTTACAAGCAGATTGCATCCTGAGTCATCAGTATGGATTAGATGACTTCTTCACTTTCAGCACTATCACTATCAGTCAATTTTGAAAAGCTTCAGTATAGTTATTATAGTTTATTCACTTTTATGCTCGACTTATTTCATGTATTTTCAACCTATTTCAATCCATTCTATCATTAAGTGTCACTATTCAGGCAATAAAGAAAGCTTGTCAAAAACTGAGAGTTTAGAGTGATAAACAGTTTGGAAAACCCTTAGATATCTAGATTTAACCATCTATCTTATAGCTAGAAATCATGTTTAAAGAAGAAATGGAAAGGGTTTTTGCTGGTCTGTTTGTTTTCTTTCTAGTACACTCTTTTTTACATTCTGCAAATTCCAAAATCTGAAATATCTTCACAAAGAACTTCCCTCAGTCATATAGAATTTCAGAATTCATAACGTTGAGGCCCATAATGGGATAATTTAACAGGCTTAACTCAGGAGCAAATACTAAGTGATTCTACTTTTCTTTTCAGGTGCTGTACAATGTGTTTGAATCTTTTGTTGCAATCGGACCAGAGAACGTGACGGGGGTTGAATGTGCCAAAGGCATAGGTGTGTTGTGTTGAATTCTACATCATGCCATATGTACATATGCAGACTTTTAAACAAAGTCTAATTATTACTCTATCAGTAAATGTTATTTTTCAGTCCGTTCCCTTGTCCTCATATTTGCACAGTCCTGTGGTATATCCTAAAAGAATAAACCTGAAATAATGTCTTAGGAGAATAAATAAGTGAATATATGGGAAGCTTGAGAGGATTTGTTTTCTTCTGAGGGGAATCAATAGGTGTGGAGTTCAGTTGCTAAGACCACCAAACTTTATCATTATTTTGGAAGTGTTCTCCAAAATTTTCTCTGATTTGTGGGCCATACAGTAGAAGAAACAATACTAAATCAGCCCATTAGATTTCTACTCTTTAAGCAGTGTTTGTTTTTGTATTTCAGTGTCGTTCTTCGTGGTGAGCCTGGGTGGGACACTGGTTGGCATTTTCTTTGCATTCCTGCTGTCATTGGTCAGTCGTTTCACGAAGCATGTTAGAATCATTGAACCTGGATTTGTGTTTATTATTTCCTACCTGTCTTACCTCACAGCAGAGATGCTTTCACTTTCAGCCATCCTTGCGTAAGTTCTCTGTTATTTTCTGTGAAGGGGCTGAGAAGGGAATACATTTTTTAAAAGCATGGAAAAGAAACACCTAAATTATAGAGGGAAGCTACAAAATATGACATTCACAGAGCTTGTGCTGAACATTAATGTCTTTGGTTTGCAGTAGGTTATAGTTTGCATATGCTATCATTATTCAACCTTGAAAAGGGATGGACGTTTTCCAGTATCTGCAGTAGAACATGAGAACTTTCTTTGCAGAATAGAGACCTGATTCTTTCCTCTTTATGAGTAATAGTACTTCAATAACTAAGTATTCATTTCATGTTGACATTTTTCTGTATAATCTGTAATTAAACCCATCATTTTCTAAGGCATCGTGCGAATCTGCATCTGCTGCTCTCACTGTCTAGACTGGCCTTTTTGATTTTTGAGCTTTTTGAACAGCAGTTTTTTTTAAAGTTCTTACTTTGTAAACTTTTGAATTCTCTCCATATGGCAAATTACTTATGGGATCAGTCAAATAGATCTTGGTTTCAGTTTGCCTAAACCTTGTCCGTTTTGGCTTGAGTCCCACTGTGGTCTTTCTTACTGCTGCATTCCTTGATTTGTTGCATACCTCAGTTTTGCTTGTCATGCTTGTAGATGTTACAGTGAGTATCTTCAAAATCTGAAAATCCTACTGCAAACCTTCCAATCTTTTGGGATCACCTCGAGGTGATTATTTTGGGTATGCTTTTTGTAGGCAAAATCAGACTCTACAGTGGATCCTGAGTGTATTTTTTCTTATGAATTAATGGTGGGTTTTTATCACTATATCATGGTCTAGATGGAAAGAATATTAAGTGTTACAGTAAGTATTTTTTGAGCAACTGATGGTTTTCTTTCTAGGATAACCTTCTGTGGTATCTGCTGTCAGAAGTATGTCAAGGCTAACATATCTGAGCAATCTTCTACAACTGTAAGATACACCATGAAAATGCTGGCCAGTGGAGCAGAAACTATTATTTTCATGTTCTTGGGAATTTCAGCTGTAAATCCAGAAATCTGGACTTGGAACACAGCTTTTATACTGCTGACCCTGGTCTTCATCTCAGTATATAGAGTCATTGGTAAGGAGACAACCTTCTTCCTGTCCTTACATTGCAGTTCTGTGCAATCACACATTCTTTTGCCAACAAAGAATTTGCATTTACAGGCTTGTTCTTTTTAAAATATCCCATTGGTTCTAGTTGAAGTTAACGTTGTTGCTAGGTTAGCAGGATAGATGTTTATAGTAAGTTTCATCATATGTTGAAAATATAGTAAAATTTCACTTTTAAAGACCTGAATAGTGGTTAACATGAATCGCTCAATGGCTAATCTTTGTTGACCAAACACATGACATTGGCAAATTCTCTTAGTGAACTGGACTTTGTTCTTTACCTTATAGGCTAACAAAAGACTTGTGAGTCCTGTCAGCCATCTCCTTCAGCTCTCTCAGTTTGGAAATAAAGAGATTGTGTTAAGCTAATTTTCTGCTTGACTTCAGGTTTGAGACACAGTGATGTAAAATTGTACACAGTTACACCGCAGGTTCTCTGGCTTAAGAAATAATGCCCAGAGACTGATTAAAACCAGAGTAAATAAGATTGTGGCAGATAGAGATTACTTACTGTGATTTTACTGGCTTTATGTAAGTTTGTAAACATTGAAAAATACAATGATTTGTTCTACTATTTAATCACTGTTTTGTGAAATAGCAAATGGCCTGAAATAGCAAAAAGGCATAGAATGAAGTACTTCTTGAAAATAGCACATAACAGCAATTTGATGTATGTACATATATCTAGGAATAAATTAAACAGGATCATTTGCCTGTCTATCTTGAATATCTGAATTAAATGTAAATAAAAACTAAAAAACCCTTGCTAGCTGGCAGTTTTCCCAGACTCTGTATTGTTATTCTGACTGGAGATTCCTGAGCTTCTTGAAGGGCCCAGTCCCTTATTCTCCTTTCTAAATAGTCTGTAACTGTTGTTCAGTTAGCTACCCCTCAGTAACCACTGATGTAGGTGAGCTGTTCAAACAAGTTTTCAAATTCTTGACTTTTTCACTTGTTGTTGTATTCCTGGAAATAGTGCTTAACAGTCCTGTACTAAAGAGTGATCGATAATTAAATAATGTATATTCAGCAATGACCGTAAGTATCCATGAAAGTTATTAAACTTAGCCAATGATAAATTACTAAAGACCTGATGATATTGGGCCTTATGTAATTACTGCTCTTGTACCCTCGGAGAAGTCAGATTGGTGGCATGAGTTTATTTTCCAGGTCCCCATCTACCAGAAGCGTTGCTTTCAGTGATATCCTTTTCACTACCCTTAGCACAAATTCAAAGTGCTCTAAAAAGACGGAAAACTCTTTTGCACTGGTCATCAGACCTGGCCTGCTGCAGAAGGTCACACATGCCATGCACAGGGCTCCTGCAGCACAGAGCAGCTCACGTGTAGGGCTGAATATGGTGTTCGCGTAAAAACACTACCCTGCATGAGGCAACAGCATGAATAATATTGTCATGTGATTTGTAAACAGCATCACATTTCCTCTCTAAATCAACACTATTTCAACCCATTTCTCTTTTTGTTGAAAGACTCCATGTGTATCACTTACTATGGTGCAAGAAATCCCTTCTTTCTGAACTGTTTATTTCAAAGGATAGTACATCCTTTGATCTCACCTTCACTGGCTGTGCTAGGGGCAGGAAAAACCTCGCCTTGCACCAGGTGACATCTTTCTTGGGCAGCACTTTCAGCAGAGCTGTTGGATCATAGAAAAAGCTGCATCTATTTTCTCTGGTTCAAGGTAAAAGGAAAGGTACCGAGTGTGCCTGACCTCTTTGGTAGAGTAGCAATAGTGAGGGAGAAGCAGATGCCATACATACAAAGTTGTGTTATGAAAACAGATTGATGGTACTGTTTCTGTTACACACAGCTGAGGTTGTTGGCATTTCATAAGGGTATTCCCAGACATCTTGGCATTTGTTTTTTATAGGTGTAGTTTTACAGACGTGGATACTCAACCACTACAGAATGGTGCAGTTGGAGATAATAGACCAGGTGGTGTTGTCTTATGGAGGACTTCGTGGAGCAGTTGCTTTCGCTCTGGTTGCACTTCTGGATATGAACAAAGTGAAAGAGAAAAACCTGTTTGTCAGCACAACTATCATTGTAGTGTTTTTTACTGTTATTTTTCAGGTAATTCAACTTAATAATGTTTGTTCCAGGGAGAAGGAGTCCCCCCAGACTACCATATATGCTTAAAGCAGTTCTCTGCTGAAGGTTGTGTTTTTGTTTCACTGAACCAAAGGCATAATTAACTTCTTAATTTTAGTAACAAAGATCCTATTTTATGTTTTCACATGGCACCACAAGGGACAAAACACAATTTCCTTTGTGCTAAAAAATGTTCAGTCTAGCTTCTTGGTATTAATAGAATTCAAGTTAATATCTGATGAAGCATCCTTTACCTCATTTGAATAGCTATAGGGAACAGTCCTTTTTACTGGCAAGTACATTTATTACACTGGTCTACCTGAACCTAAATTCTCATTTTAATATGTAACAGTAGGCAGTGGGACAAGAGAGTATTTAGCTTCCAAACACAATAGCAATTTCTGGATGAAAAAACATTATCTTCAATGGAGAGATATCAGTATATAGCAGCTCAGAATGCTTCTCAGATTTATAAAGCATATTTAACAATGTTTCACAAACTACTGGTAGGTGCAGAAAATACCACATTCACTGCTATATAGAACACTTTCACCCTTCCCCTGCCATATTTTCCTGTATTCCTGGAATATATATTTTCCCACCGTTTGTATCTTTTCAAAGCTTAGTAACGAGCTGAGGACAGTGCATTATTTTATGAATGAAAGGGAAGAGGATCAAATAAGGAAGGCTGAGAAACACCATATAACACATAGGAAAATGTTCTCTATCTCTTTAGCACTAACCAGCTGGAGGTAATTCTAAGATAATTACTAAATATTTTTTATCATGTTTCACTACCTAGGGTTTGACAATCAAGCCGCTGGTGCAGTGGCTGAAAGTGAAGAAAACTGAGCATAGAGAGCCCAAACTGAATGAGAAACTTCATGGCAGAGTAAGACTTTTTAAAAATATTACGGTATATTTGGGATTTTACAGAGTGCCTTATAAAAGAAAAAAAAAATCAAAGAAAATTTCTTTTTGCAAGGGGGGGGGGGGGGAAATCAGACTGAAATTTCAAGTACAAAATCCTTCAAATGTTTTAAGAGCTATCATGTAGTTTGTCACTTGTCCCTAGGTTGAGCCCTGTGAGGGAATTCTCAGTTGAGAAGTTCTGGGCTTTCACTTGCTAATTCCCTGGTGCTGACAGGCTTGGGGAGACAGCACAGCTGGGAATATATTCCTTCCCATCAGCTAAAAGAGGAGTGATGCACTCTTCATTGTAGACAGCTAGGGCAAAGCCTGTGGAAGGAAGTTTATTTATCTTTCTTAAATATTATTTATTTACAGAAGAGAGATGAAAGCAGGCTTTGTAACTTGCATAGAATGGTAGTGTGCTGCTCAGCGCAGAGGTTAAATATTGATGCTCAAGATTAATGGTAGTATTCCTAGTCCACTTTGAATGCTCTGCAAACCTGCATTTCTTGCACATTTGAAAAGATTTTGAAATATGTGGCCTGGATCTCTTGCAATTCACTTTCGTGTGACATTATAATGTCAACTTAGTAAAAGAAAACATATACTTTCAACACATATAGAGGTTAAGTGTTAGAAGACTATAAGACATCTTGCATGGACTTGTTTAACTAATAAACTCTTCAGATTTATAGAGATGTCCCTGCATTGATCATTTTAAAATATTCTTGCATGAGCTCATAATTTTATCTGGAATTTGCTTAAGATGTCTTTGGATCTATATCTGAATCTGTCTACGCTCTGAAAATTCCCTACAGGCAAAATTCCTGCTGTAGGTTTACACTCCATTCAGAAAGACTTCCCTAGCTATGCAGTTTTGCTTCACATCTTGAAAAATTTTCCTTCTCAACAAAACGTTTCTCCCCATATTGCATTCACCATCATGACTCTACATGATCTGTTTGTTTCTGAGGAGTTCTACTCAAAGGCTAGAGAATAAATACATCACGCTTTTGTTACCCAGCAGAAAAGGTGTTTGGTTTACAAAGAGAGGGAATTTCCCCAGAGACACTATTTTGGTTATCTGAAAAACAGAATCTTTCCCCTAGGTGAGGAAATACCTTCTGTCTGTATTTATGGGCTATATCTTTACATGTCAGTGGGCAGTGGAGGGCTGAGCAGTAACACTAATTCTGGTACTGTGTAAGGTGTATGTACTGATTCACATCTTCCTAGAGTATTCCAGAAGATCTCGTCTTGGTGACTCAAGCTCTCCTAAATTCTTGCTTCCATGCCTTCAGAGAGAGAAAGCACTGTCCATCGTCAGATAGTGGACTGGAAATGCCTCACTTGTAATAAATTTTCCCCTAGTCCCGTATCTGATATCTCCTGAAATGATAATATTATATACAGGAATAATCCATATCACCTGTGTTGTTCTAAACTCAGCATTCTGTAGACTCTCTACCATTCAGTCCAATGTTCAGGGTGAAACATGAACAACTGTTCAAAAAAAAAGACCAAATTATACCTGCAGCTGCCTTAGCTTGAATAAAGTCACAGAGCTCTAAATTGCCATCCACCATGCGATAGTCAACCCAGTGTAGGATTTCACATTGTTTTCCAAAAGAATGGCTCCTACTTTTCCTCTGATTGATGTACTGATTCCTGAAAAGTCTAAAAAGAAACACTAAGGGAAACCTTCAACTGATTTAATCACTAATAGTAATGTTCATGTACTTCATAGGGCAGGAATGGCAAAATGGGTTGATAAAGAGTCTTAAAACGGACTATTAAAAGAGGATTTAATTACTTTCTTGCTGAGACCTGTGTAGATTAAGAAAAGTTAGTGAATTTGTAGTAGCAAAAAACTGGTTAGAAAGCAATCAGGACCTTTGAAAAAAACACATATTGCAGTCGCAGTTTTTCCCTAAATCGTGAAAAAATCTTTTTAGCATCAATAAAATTATCCTGCAAAGTTACCTGGTCCAACTTGACATAAATTGAGATATTTTCTAATTGTGAATTTAATTTTTGCAAGATATTAATTCTACTTTCACTTTCTTAGGCCTTTGATCACATTCTTTCTGCTATAGAAGACATCTCTGGTCAAATAGGACATAATTATCTGAGAGATAAGTAAGTAGTAAATTATTTGGAAAGCCTGAAATACTGCTACAATGTAAACCCCACATGTAAACTAAGAATTTTAAGTCTTTCAGTTTGGGACAGCAGGGATGTAAAGCATAACTTTAAAGGTTATACACTGAAAACACTGGGAATTTAGGGAATGTGAAAAGAGTGCATTTCCATTCCCTGTGACAGGATTCTTCTCTTTCACTGCCACAAGCAAAGTTCAGACTAGGCCTTTGGAAATGCCTCAGTCCACATCTAGAGGTCAGCTCCTCTCAAGATGTTAGAATTGGTGATTTGCACAGGATTTGACCTAAAATATAACATTGGCCTTTCTCTGTGATACTCCATTTCATGAACAGTATTTTCCTGGAAGAGAGACACTAAGTTTCTCTAGATTAAACTCAAAAATGATTGCTTTTAATCTTAGTCTTACAAAGGATGGGTTCAACATCTCCAAAAATGATCTCGGAGAGTGCTTTCAATCCACTCAGATGTTTTAAGCATCTTAGCTTGAAACCAGTAATGAAATTTGTGGATCATTTCCACCCCCTTCTATTTACATTTGATCCAACTTGAGGGAAGCAAAATTATTCAGTGAAAGATACAGTCACCATTTTCTTTGAAATACACATGAAGAATTACTGTTGTGATGGGTAGACTTTCCTAAGCTAAACGGAAAATGTGAAAAAGAACTTTAAAGAAATCCACTTTTAATAAGCAATTATATAATTGATTACAATTATAATATATAATAATATTGTATAGGGTTAGGCAGTTCCTTTCTCTCCGGATTTAGGTCATTTCGTAGGTGCAGATAGTCAACAATTCAATCTGCTAAAATCTTGTTCTGACTCAACACATCAGCTCCAATTTGTAAGCCACGTGGTTGCGCTAACATACTGCAGAGCTCTCCCTTAGGTTGCAATGAAAAGTAGAGAGTATTAGCTCAGGTTTAACATCATGCTTATGTGACTATACATCTCCTAGGCTGAAGTTAGATTGTATCTAGTTAGTTCTGAACTCAAGCAGAATGACTCAGCTGTCTGTATCCAGCTATAGGGACAATCTTTCATTTCCTCTTTTTTTTCAGTTTAATTCTGCAACAGCAGAATATGTATGTGTGTATGCACATATATGCTCATACAGAGTGAGAAAGCTTGAAGAGACCAATAGTTTGAGGCAAGCCAAGAACCTCAGCTCAGGATTTATCCAACCATAGTACCTGCATTTACACATGTGAAATCATATGTGTAGGTACATCTCTTGCTTTGCGCTCATTTATGCAGTGAAGAATTTTCATCAGGTGTCAAAAACAGAACACCTTTCTTTTCGTAATCTTTAGTCTTTAGTTTATTTATTGGGAATGAATTTCAGCAGATTAAAAGACAGGAGTCTACTTCCTTAGTTTTGAAATACTGACTATCAAGAAGATGCTAAAGATTTTTGAAGTGGCAGACTAGAGTTTGACTTCTTTGATGTCAGGGAGTAATATCCCTGAATAACAAGAGAAGGTGTAGCTTAATCTAGGGTTACAGTTGAGTGTGTGGTTTGATCACCAATATATTTTGAATCAGACCATCTTACATCCACTTCTTTTTTGTTACATCTGCAGCCAGAAGGCTCTGCTTCCTCATAGAGGTGGCAACCCACTAGCTTATTCACTAACGGACTCAGGTGTGACAGTCTGAGGAAATAGAGACCAGGACTGCTTGTCCGTTGTTCTGGTTGAGGAAGAGGAATAATTATCAATCCTGTGAATAATGTCAACTTCAAAAACCAAAAGACGTCAACTGTCAGAATAAAAAGGTGTAAACTCAAAATAGTCATGGGACAAGATGGAGAGAATCACTTTGAATAGTGGTAGGTCTCCGAAGCTGCCTCATACCCTGTAGAGAAAATTTCTAGGAAGGTAGATGAAAGTAAAGCTTTTATTTTCTGGAGTCCAAATACGAAATGGCAGGTATCTTTCTCTAAGTGAAAGTGGAAATCACAGAAAATACACACCACTCCTATCCTTCAGGGTACATCAATGTCATGGATAAGGCCCTCTGTCAGTGCTTTTAGAGGGAACTGCTGTGAACTCACTTTTTAGGCTTGCTGTCCTACAAGACAGCAGCTGAAAAGCAAATTGCCTTAGAAATGAGGAAAGAAACTTGTAACTTTTAGAATGAAGCTAGTTAGTATACGAGTGACTAATCAGAAGTGGAAAAATAAGGTAGCATGATTACCCAGAATATAAAAAGTTCTAGTGATTTTATATTCATAGCACTGTTGCTGCTGCTGTAGTAGTGCTTGGTAAGTGCACCTATTAAATAAATGCTTTGAGACAACTGCCTAATTCTGTAACAGCCTTTTCCTTAACTATCTTTAACTCCTAACTGAAAAGCTTCAAAATCAAAATCCTTCATTTTGCTATGCTTATCATTTTTGAAAGTGCTTAAAAGGTAGCATTTATCCTAAACTGAAAATGTTGTGACACTAATATTGCTTGCTGTCATTAACATAATTTGTTTAAATCGTCAGGTGGTCCAATTTTGATAGGAAATTCCTCAGTAAAATACTGATGAGAAGGTCTGCTCAAAAATCAAGGGACCAGATCCTTAATGTTTTCCATGAACTCAACTTGAAGGATGCAATTAGCTATGTGGCTGAGGTATGAACACTTTTTTACACATTATAGCACCATATAACATATGGTTAACATTCCAGAAAAGATGCCTAAAAGAACTATATTTTCATATCTGCTCTGCTGTTTTTTTTCTAAAGGAATTTAAGTGTGTCCACACAATATCACCCGTCTGGGTGGCTGCAGTTCTCAGTATTATACCTGATCCCTGAACATAAGTATACTGTAAATGTCGGTGGGCTTTTTAGCATATTGTACATATGTCCCTGCACTTTCCTGCTGGATTTTACTGAAGAGCTTTGTTTCTACCTTCTTTGCATGAGGAAACCCTGTAAATGTAATGGGACCAGGTAAATCAATGTGTGTTTCTAAATGTGACAGCAGAACATGGCTCCTGCAGATCCATGCTTCTATGTGAAGTCAGGTCTGCTCTGAGGCAGCCCCATCCAAATGGTGTGGCCAAATGACCCGAAGTGGTGAACTGCTATGATCCCACTCTGCAAGATCAGTCATTCAAAAGATTTTTGAGGAGTAACTTTAATTCAGTTGAATCACAACCTCCACACTTCAAAAATCAGAGTAGTATATTACAGATGGCAAATGCAATCACAGTATTGGGAAGTCAGAAAAACTTAAGACATAACAATTTATGAACTCATTTAAAAATTACTGAATTGAAGGAAGTTACTGACCTTGTCTGATTCCCAGAGCCAAGCTACATTAACAAACTGTATAATTCCTAATCCTCTTCAGCCAGTGTGTATTAATGTGTGTTAATCAGACAAGTTAGTTCAAATCACTGCAAATATGCAGCATCCCCACAGTGCAAAGGATAGTTTTAAGCAGTACTGTCTTAGTGATCTTTGAACTGATAGTCTAACCCTGACCTTAATCTCCAAGTGATCTCATTTTCACAGATAGATGATTTACCAGTTCATTTATTTAAATACAATGTTTAATAATAATATTAATAATTATTATTATTATTATTATCTCATTTTTGGGAAAATGGAAACATCTGGGCATACTTCTTCCAGTGAAATCTGAAGTTTGAGAGACCAAAAGCAGTCACAGAATTAGATCAAATACTATTTTAGTGTGAAGAAAGACAAGAAAACATTTCAGAAAAAATTTCTAAATTACCCTTTCAGTTTTCAGACTATTTGAGCTCAAGAACTAATTTTCATCATGGGCCTTTCTGGGTCACACCTCAGAGAAGGAAAGTTAGATGATGAATCTGATGTTCAAAACCACTGCTGAATCTGTTCACCAGATTCATTGCAATATTCTTTCCCTCAGAAGAAATCACTAAGTCATGCAGATTCACCCTCCCGATCTTTAGCAAATAATGTCTTGAACTCCATACAGTAACGTCAGATTAGTTAGATTATTCATTGCTCGGAAGAGTGATCTTTCTCATTATATATTAGTACAGTCTATGACACAAAAATACTGACTTTTGACACACTACTGAAGCTTAAATAATGTTTGTGTAAAATTGTGTCCTGCAGACAAATTGTATTTTAAAATGTCTATTGTTCTGACAAAAATAAAAAAAGAAATTAAAAATTCTGTAGAGTCTACAGAAGAGTTGCAACATAGTTTCCTCAGGTGGAAATTAATCAGTCATGAGCTGTGAATCCTTAAGTCATTCCACCTTTCTCACATTAATACTTGCTTCAGTGATAGACTGTTTAATAATATTTTATTTACTTCTGAAATAACTCTCTGAACTAACTGTCTGTGAATTTACAAGCTGACGTTGAAACAGAAGCCATTGCATCAAGGAGAAATAGAGATCTGCCTCCTCCAGTTTCCCCTTCTCTTCTGAGTTGCAAGAAACTCAGGAGATTAAAAACTATTTTTATAAATTTGTTCTTCTTCCAGCTCTGCTGTTATGTTGCAGCTGCTCAATAAACAGGAGCTTGAGAGAGCTCCGTTTGAACCTAAATAAATCCCTTATACCTGTGAGAGGAGAGCCTGAATCAGCTGAGCTCAAAATAATCCAGAGTAAATGGATAAAAATGACTTAAAATACATACACACTTTTCAGAGACATGGTATAGGATTCTCAGATAGCTACTCTGCACTCTCACCAGGGTACCAAAGTTCAAATAGCACGTTCTCATGAGTGGGTACGCCTTCCAGGAGCTTTTCCAGTTAGCTTATATACCCAGTTTTTGAAATGATAATATTTTAACATTAGGCCATGCTCTTATGAATATGGACAGAAGAAAGAATTCATAGCAAAAACTCATTTTAATCCTGATCGTCTCTGAGAAATCATAAACAGCGAAAATATCCTAGCACATTCTGTACTGGGAGCAAATTATTATTGCATAATTACACAATAAAAAATATAACAGATCAATAAGGATGAAGATAGAGGCATTAAACAACACTTTTTCAGAAGCAGAATAAGATAGTTGTAACACTATTGTTCTAAGAGTGCATTTGTAATGTAAAACATGCTGTAGAAAAATCAATATTTGACTCCTACAGATTCTTGGAGCAGATAGCAGCTCCTTCTGCTGTAAATAACCACATTGCCTGAGTACTGGAAAGGGATGATGAAAAGAAATTGCAGTTAGTAACTCCCCTTTGGTTAAAATTACTTCACTGATGACATGGTATGATATATGTATGAGACATTAAACTTGATTTGAAAAGTCAGCCAGCCACACTAAAGAAAATGGGTGAGATGATGTTGACTCAGATTTTACCTTTTTGTCTTTTAAGTTTTCTGTTTACAGAGATCAGAAAGTAGTTAATGCCAGTGAACTGATCCAACACAGTTTACTGTAACACATAGGTGATCTGTCATAGTGTAAGGAAATATGTTTGTTTGATTTGCTTTGTGAATATGGAAATGTAAAAGGGATACAACATAGAGTAATGTAGATAAATGTAGAAAATCAGAAATGTAGATAAAAATCTTTTCATATTCTGCAAGGGAGATGATTGTTTTTCTCCGTGTATCCTTTATTACCATTTAAAATGTAGAGATCTGCTATGTGATTCCTCTCTGTGACTGTTCAAACTCATAGATGGATTCAACCTGTGTAACCATGATGTCAGTCAACAGCTCCCTTCCTTAAAAACAAGCAGTTTTGCAAGCAGTAGGGAAAAGGGTGAAGTCAGAACAACAAGCCTTTTCAGAACTTCTCTTTGAGATACCAGTTTCAGAACTGATAGCAAATCTCTCTTCAAAGTCTTCTGTCTGTGGCTCCACAGTGTCTTGCAAATAGGCATTTTCTGATACACAGTTTGTCCTAGTTGCTTACGTTAACATAATGCACTGCATATTGCCACCCTCATGTTAACATGCTGTAGCTTTTGACAAAAAAGTATTGCAACGGTAATGTGTCTTGTTTCCTGCTGTGGCCAGGGAGAACGCAGAGGCTCCTTAGCGTTCATACGTTCGCCAAGTACAGACAACATGGTGAATGTGGATTTTAGCACCCCACGCCCCAGCACGGTGGAGAGCTCTGTCTCCTACTTACTGTGAGTACCTGCGGCTGACGGGTTGGTTGCCCCTTATTTTTGTGTTATATGATTTGAAGAGGTGCAAAAAACAATGTGGAGGATTAAAGCTAGAAATTTTTTTAAATGTATATTGTAGGGCCCTCACTCACTACTTTTTTGAACTTTCATTAGCCTCCCACGTAAAATGAGTATATGATGCTATCAATCCTCTTATTTCACTTTACACACAAATTTTTCAGTGCAGACTGATGGTAGAGCATGTGAAATTAGAAAGACTTGCATCTTCCCTGACTGCTTCACAGAATAGATAGACTGATGTGAACAGAAGATGAAGACCAAAAGTAATAAATGAAAAAAAAATTGAAAACCGCCTGAAAGATAAGAGTCAATAGTTTTTAAAAAGGGGATATACACACTTTTTCACACCTACAAAATTGAATCAAAATTTTTTAAAAGTCAAGTCACTCTTGGTTAGAATTCAGCATGATTTTTTTCAGATCTAAAGGTGAGTTTTTCAGCAAGTGTTATGCATCTTAAAAAGAGAAGTTTAGCACTCCTTAAGCATTATATCTGTAGCAAAAGCTTTGTAAATTCTGTAATTCTGCAACCATCACATTCATGGGGGGGGGGGGGGGGGAAAGGGGAGCATCCACACAGCTCCACTTTAGACATTTAACCATAGGAACCTAATTTAGGAAGCTAGGGTCTGTGGATAATGACTAGAAAAAGCTTTCCAAGCACAATTCAAAGCTTCTAATTGTTGCCTAAATTAAGGTACTGAGACTCATCTTCTGTAAATAGCCTTTTTTCTCCACTGCCTCTCTAGAACACTTAGGTTCCAATGTCCAGAGACAACCTCTCTTGCCCAGAAAAATCTCTCTCACCTCCCTTTGTATTGTAACTTATAGACAGATAACTGTGATTATGGATAATAGAAATTCAGTCCCACAGTTACAGGAAGGTAACCAAAAGGCATCAAAAAAAAAAAAAAAAAAAAAAAAAGGCAAACAGAGAAAAGCTCATAAAATAGAGTACATATCCGCGTTCGTGTTGATTCATGTGGCATCAGAGTGCCTTTTGCTCACCGACTGCAACTGACAGTGCTGGATGTGTTGCTGAGTCGGGTCTAGAAGGGTCTTGTCACAAGCACGGCAAGGAAAACCATTGCTCCTTCTTTAACTCATTTGTGACTCTCAGGGAACAGGCTGTTGGACATGCAGATAGAGAAATAGGAGTAGCGAATGCTAAACCCACCTTAAATACTAGAAGCCAACACATTTTCAAGGGGAAACACCTATACTCTTTTTACTCTTTTCATGTTTCCCACTAGCTGCTTGTTCACCGTTTGCTCCATTTTGACCTTTCTTTTTTTCTTTTTTAATTTCATCTTCGTTTCTCCCTCTTCTTCCCCACTTTCCTATTTTCTGCAATTGCCCCTTCTGCAATTGCAACTTTTTAAAAGCACTGTTTGTATTTTGGTATTCTTCAGGAGAGAAAAAGCTGGACCAGTTTGCCTGGACATGCAAGCTTTAGAGCAGAGAAGGAAGAGTATCCGGGACACAGAAGATACCGTCACACACCATACCCTACAGCAGTACTTGTACAAACCCAGGCAAGAGGTGAGAGCAGGAGGCCAGCATTGGGCAGATTCTCAGTCTAAAGTTGGGAAACACTAAGAACCAAAAATTTGGGAGCAAAACTCAGAAGGAAAGAACACATCTGCAAAATCCACCCTTGAGGAAGATGGACTCTTTGTATTCTCTCCTGCTTATGAGCAAGGCCTCCTGCACACAGCTAGTGCCTCTGATTTCATCAGGGCCAGGGGAATGCGGGACTGGATCCAAAATAGGTTCTGAAACAGGATGAAATGGGGCATGTAAACTGAAATGATTCACACACACATAGGGAGAGGCTTCCTTTGAATGGCTGTCAATCTTTATTAGTCATACTTAAAATTCCTGGACTAATACCAGTTTCATCATAGAGAAAGAAAATATGAGTTTCCATTAATGACTTCAGATTAGCCTTTGGATCATTCTTTTTTTTTAAGCATTTGGTTTTGTTTTCATGGCATTGATTGACTGCATTAATCCAGGGCTTCTGGTAGCATTTCTAAATAAATGAATATTATTTTTCCTTCCTGGCCACAGCACAAACACCTGTACAGCCGACATGAGATCATGCACAATGAAGACGAGAAACAAGACAAGGAAATTTTCCACAGGACAATGAGGAAGCGCTTGGAGTCTTTCAAGAGCACCAAACTAGGAATAAACCATTCCAAGAAGCTCAATAAAATCCACAAGCGTGACCGGGGCCAAAAACGGGTAAAATATTTCCATGAGAACTCATCTGTTATGCAAACTAAGGGGTGGAGAGGGGAGGGAGGATTCTATAGGGTCCCATGCCCTGCAGTTATATCTGCCCTATGGAACTTCATTACCTTAAAGAGTCTAGGCAAGAAGAAATGAGATGACTTAAGGGGCACCTTCTCACCTGCTGATTTTCTCTGTGCTTTCGGACCCTTCTTGGTGAGAGACTTGATCACTTGCAAAACAAGAGAGCTTGAGTCAAGTGGGAGCACTGCAAGGCGATGTAGCAGGGTAGAGCTGCAGCATGGACCATTCCACAAAATTTGCACAGAAGTAGGAGGGAACCAGTAGCATTTGAAGAGCAAAAGCCCCTTTCTTTTCTTGCAGTGAGTAAGAGGCAGAGGGGCGAAAATAACATCATCAATATTGAGACCCAAGCAAAGTTTAAAAGAGATTTCAGAGATTTACCACGAAACTCTGGGGACTTTATAAGGATGTCTCTGCCATTGCTATCTGACAATGGCAGCATTTCTGGTAACTGTTCATCTGTTTGCTTTCTTTCAGCGAAACAGCAGTGTCATACCAAATGGAAAAATACCTTCAGAAAACCCAATACAAGATTTTGCTTTGAAGGAAAAAGGTAAACAGACTGTTAGATCAGCTTCATTAGCTGTATTTTACCAACTACCTTGCTGTTAAAAAAAAAAAAAAAAAAAAAAAAAAGAAAGGCGTGACTGAAAAAAGGCCTGGCATCAAAGATGAGGCTGGTATTAAAAAGGGACTTCTACTCACAGCCTGAGTTAGGGAGGTCTGCTCGATACTTTAAATTGTAGCATCTGGGTGATTTAGCTAGACAACTGGATGATAAATCAAATTTGAATCAACCCTCTCATTCAAGTTTTTAAAATGGCACGTATATATTTTGAAAACTAAAAGATGCAGGGACTGTGATATAGATGAAATTTCAGCTTCCTTTTGAATATGTTGCACAGAGCATCTTTTGCTAATATCTTTCCATTTGACTGCAGTAGGATATATCTGCCCATGACACCACATCACGTAAAATTCAGTAGTTTGATGGCATTCTAATCTGAGTTAAAGTCCATTTGTTTAAAAGGAGTCTGGATCAGAGTTGAAAGCCAAGCAAGCATGAGAGAGTAACTTTGAAAGGAACACACAGTCAGTTTCAACCCTTCATGCCTATCCACTAAGCCTAACAAACAAGTCAGTCTTAGAAGTCTGCTTTGAAGCTGGCTACCCTAGGGAGCATCCCTAGCAAAATGAGGAAAGAGAAGAACAAAATCTGACATCTTGGTTGTGCATATAAAGCCCCAAATAGTTTGGTCTGGTGCTTTAGCCATCTTCTGGCCTTCTGTCAATAATAACAAGACATGACAGAGATTGATAGGTCAAATTATAATGATATATAATTGTTTATATCATATGGCTATCATTTACATATGATATATCTAATATATCATATACTGTATCATATACATATGATAAAATTATCTATATGTTCCACTTGAGAATTGAAATGTGGTTTAAAAGCCACTGAACTAACTCTTATTCCTGTCTTTCCTCTGTTTATGCAGTCATCCCCTTGATCTCAAAGAGAACTGAAGTAAAGCAGAGAGATATTTCTTTTTTTCTCATAGCTCCAAGCAAAGATTTTTTCCCTTATATATGCTCTTTAAATTATTTTCTGATTTTTTTTTGACTGATGAGGCAATGCATATTAGCTGGGTAACTGTAATACTCTAGACTATCTTTGCTTGGGAAGAGCTTTCCAAATACTTTTAAGTAGGTCATCCAATGCTGTCTCCTTAAAGCACATTCTTCACAGAATTCTCTTCATCCTCTACCTAAAAAAAGAGTTTCTTTGGAGGACAGCGTTAAGCAGGGATTTGGCAGTAGACAGAAATACTCTTTACTTCTTTATCCAAGTTGTAGTAAAACCAATTCTCCTCCACTAGAAGCTTATATATGCAGCAATGACCTCATCAGGTTGGAAATCAGTCAGGATACTAGCACCAACCTCTGTCTAACGATGAAGATGCTGTGACTGGTTTTTGTAAGGGGCCACAGTTGACAAGACCTGAACATTCAAGAGGCAAAACAGATAGAGGCACAGTGGTCTTGTGTCATGTGTTTGCTCATTTCAGTGTCAGGAAAGCAAAGTGTCTCAGCCAAGAGCATATCTGGAATGCGCCACCTCTACCATACTACCAGCCACTAACATGAGGCTGAAACCTGTGCTGGCTTTCTTATCTTTGCATAAACTGCAAACTGGATGCATTCAAACTCTCTTTTGCTCTTATCCAGATCCATGTTAATGATATATCTGAGATAACTATCTTAGCATTCTTAGCATCAAAAAAGTATGAAATAACATTTTATATCAAAACTCTAACCAATTTGAACTTTTTCTTTTTTCTTTTTGTTTTCTTTTTGTTTTGTTTTGTTTTGTTTTGTTTCATTTCTTTTCCCAGATTTGGAATTTTCTGAACCAGAAGAAAGTAACGATTATGAAACTTTGCACCTCGGCAAAGGAGTTGATTTCCTGGCTAATGTGACCAAGCAAAATTTCACAGATACACCTAGTGGTAAGACAATCAACCACATATGGATTTTTTTTTCTCAAATATAAAACAATTTATTAGCAGTGATGCTGCTCTAGCTTGTATTTTTTTGTTTTTGATTTGATTTCTTCTCTTAGAAATGTTATTTGCTTAGCATTATCATTAACATATGTAAAGTTTTGGATATTTAAAGGTATGGAGAGCATCAGCTTTGCAGCTGATAATACAGACAGCAGTTGTGAGCATAATCCAGAACTAAAAGCACTAATTATTTCTAGCAACAGAAAATATTATCTTAGACTTGTCCTGCTTCACAATGCCAGCCAATACCAGACCTTTGGAACTGATTTCTACTAGCATTTAAATCAACTTTGCTGTGTGATACATTTCGTACTTCTTTCATGTGGAATTTTTTGTCTTAAATTCAGAGCTCCCTCAGATCCTTACAAGGCTGTATATAATCCTGAGTCATTTTAGAGATATTACAAAATTCGTAGTAGTCACAAGGGAGAGGTTGCAGCATTTTTGGGCCACTTACTGTATTTGACTTCCAGTCCTGAATGGCTTCAAAATATCAGATTGAAAATATTTTGTTATATATAAAAGAAATAGTATGATGTGATTTCAAAGGTTTTAAATTTTAATATTTCTCTTTAGCCTTTTTCTGTTTGAACTCTCAGTGTGCCACTGTATGGTAACATGCTGCACATAGAGAAGATAAATACTTGTGTCAGCACTCTTGGCAATCATGCTGATACATTTGTTCATTGTATCGTGAAAAACTCCCTGTTTGAGTTTATATAAAGACACCCAGAAATCGATCCAGAAAAAAAGTAGGTAGCAAGATGTAGACCTACTCCATTTAAAATTTTTATTTTACTGTTTAAACACTATAGATTTGGTGTTTTTATTAAAAGGCTAATGTTATTTACTTTTGACGGTTCCATGGCCTGCTTTGGCTCCCTCACACACATCTTATACCTATATGGATTTGAGCACTCTATAAGCTTTTTTTTATTATTTTGAGTTTCTTTTCTTTTTTTGTAGGTTTGATTTGAATGTTCTGTAATTCTTTTATGTTTTGCTTTATTTTGGTTGAGGGACAGGTAGATTTGTTCTTGTATTGATTTTATTCATTGTCTATAGACATCCCAAGCATAACTGCACATTATATCCAGTTTTTCTCTTTAAAGGAAATCCAGGCTGACTAGCAAAAACCAAGCCAGTGAGAACAATCTGTGTGTGTATAATCGTGTATCTGCCAATGGGTTTCTTCACTATAGCCCTTTTCCCTATACATCTTGTATTACCAAGAAATTACTTTAATTAATTGAATTTGTTACTCATAAACTTTTTGTAGGAATTGATAACCCAGTATTTTCAGCTGATGATGATCAAAGTGTCTACATGAAGTTCTCACCATGGTTATCTAGTGAAGATACTGTGGTACCATCACAAAGGGCCAGAGTGCAGATCCCATATTCTCCAAACAACTTCAGACGGCTCACTCCGTTTCGGCTCAGCAATAAATCAATAGATTCCTTCTTGCAAGCAGATGGCCCAGAAGACCGACCCCGATCTTTTCTCCCAGAATCAACACATATGTAATATTTTAAAACAGATAATGATCTTTATTTTTAATCAGTCTTCCTGTCTATCCTGACTACAGACAAAATGTTTACTTTTCTATTTTTTTATCTCCCAGACTGTTTCTTTCCTTCTTGATTTTTTTCTACAACTATATGTGTTCTGTTTTCCTTCTATTTGGACAGCTAAACATTTTTTTTTTCCTCCTACAGAAATGCTGCCCAGCATTTGGGGGTGAAATGTCCTGTTATTTTTACAACAACTAGGATTTGGCTCTTTGTTTTGGCTTGAACACCTTAAATGCTGAGCAAAAAAAATTCCAAACATCAGAATGTTGTGTACCTGTTTTCAAGACGATCCAAGTTTCTTGGTTAGCCAATTCTAGATGATAAAATTCCTGCTTGATTTGTGTAACCTTTCAAACCTTCTTAAAAAGTAGTGGTTACTCTTTCAAGTAACATGGTCAGAACTGTCATCAGGCCTAAGCAAACTAGGTAATTATCAAGGACAGGAGCCTACTAAGAATAGCAAATCAGTCCTAGCCAATGCCAGCTCTCTTATTTATGCCGAAGCCATGGAAAGACAGACTGGTTGCTGATGCTGAAGGATAAGGTTTGCCTGTAAGAGGTTAGGTGAGTCATTTAACCCATCAGATATGCAATAGGAACAGTAGGCCTAGACCAGCAATGGGCTGAGATGAGCTGCTCAGTCTTAGCCTGACTAGATTGTGATTTTGCCTCTGCCACTGAGAAGCCTTGTGCCAGTCATTAAGATCTGGCCAAGTTCTTCTTTGTCCTGGGCCTAGCCAGTAAAAATGTTCCCACTGCTAAATGACACTACTGATTACACCATTAAGTTGTGTAAAGGAGAATTAAAAATGAAGCAAGTTTCGTACTAAAAAGCATGAGAGTTCCCTTACACAGTTAGAGATAACTATACAACAAACAAAACCACAGAAAAGCAGAATTCCAGTTTTCTTTAGAGCCCAGCCATTTGCCTTATCCTTAAAGTGTGAATTTTTCTTAATCTGTATCTTATTTTGAAACCAGAGAAATATTCATCTGTTTGATGCAGCAAATAACCTGATGCCTCTAATGTGTTACAGGCAGGCTTAATAGCAAATTGACTCTAGGTTTAAATGAATATCTTGGTGGCCCTTTAATTCTTGTTCTGCGACATTTTTCCACACCATAAAAATCAGCCTTCATTTCTATAATCAACATAGTGCTGTAAATGAGATGGCTCAGGTCACAGTTCAGCCATCATGATTGAACAGAGCATAGGGCACTGCAGAGATTATGCAATGAAATCCAATTCTCGGTTTCATTGGGAATTAGCTTCTGGGGAATCCACGATCACACAGGTATGACCTTGCGCGTTCCATGCATCAACAAACTAAGGAACGTGATAAAGAGAGTACTTCTGCACGTAGCTGATGAACATTTGTTTAGACAAAGATCTCAGGATGAGAGTGACTGTTACCCAATTTTGATTTGAGAAGACTTTCATAATCTTTTGAAAAGAAATGGAAAAGAAAGTTCCATTTTGCTTCTGTTCTGACTTCTGTCCCTACAGAAGATGCGCTAGTTTAAGAGTAATTCCAGGTAGCATATTACTTTCATCACTGGAGTGTACTGCAGCACAGTGGTTGGTTCTAGTACTCAGTTCTCTATTAGTACATCTTCTGATTATTTTTAAATGGTGTTTTAAAATACAAGTTGGATTAATTAAAAGATTGTGAATTAAATTCCAATATCCCGACTAAAAGCTAGAACAGTGAACAACATTCCAAAATGGAGACTTCTCCCTGACATTTATCCACATTGAAAATCTCTTCATGTTTTTTTCCATTGAAAATATTGTCATAAAATACTAGCTTATTACTCACTGAACTATTTCTTGCTAACCTTTGTTCCTTTCCTCCATTCTATTGCCTGATTATACTTGACTTTATTATTTAGAATTGCTACGCATTAGTTCTCGTGTAAATATATTTGATATATCAAAGTCACTGGGTTTTGACTGCATTTCTTAAGAGGCATTTGGGGAAACTAGCTTGCCTGAACTAACAAGCTCAGAGCTTAATTACGCTCAGAAACAGTCCTCTGAACTATCTCCTATAACAAAATAACAGAATGACATTGGAATTTCAGTTAAAAGGTTTTAAAAACAGTATAGATTGTAAACGAGAAGTAGGAATGTGGAATTTGCCTACAGAACCTAAAGTGTACAGAAAACTGAGCAGGCTCCAGTCAAAAAGAAATTGATAGTCTGCTGATCCTCTCTGTTCATTATCTAAAAGAGCGCAATTTATTTCAAAAGCATCTGAAAGATTTCATTGTCAAGCCTCATGACTAAATGGTTCAAAAGCAAATAGATGCCTTACTGACCAGATGATGGTTCTATCTCCTAATATTTGTAACATCCAGTGTTCATCACTGAACTCAATTCCACATGATATTCAGCCAGGATAAAAAGTTTGATAAACTTGGTTGAGGTTGTACAATCTGGTCATTGGGATGCAGTACAGTTCCCCAGCTCAAAAACAGTCTTAAATCACTCAGTTTCAGAAGATTTTCAGCAAAATCACTGAATTCAAAGGATTCCCAGGAAATTAGTATTTAAAATAAAATCAAGTTTGCACTAGTATAGAAAGTCTGTGTCTACATGTGTTTCTATTTAATTTTGTCCTCTAGGTGAAATGGACCATGATGTTGAAATGACTGAATACTCCTCTTCAGATGACAAATTGCCTCCTTATACGTCTGACCAAACAAACCAAACAAAAGGTGTTTCAGAAACTCCCCTCCACTTCTTTCCATCTTGTCTTCAAATGCCTTGGACACAAACCTATTCTTCCTTGGAAAACAGAGGGAATATATCTCTTTCTACTCTCTCTGAGTATGTAACTTCTTGTGACCCAGATGTACCTGATCTCTACTGGGAAGCAGATACAGATATGAATAACAAAGAAACAATAAACTCAGGTTATTGTTCTGAAGTTAGCTACGAGCCAGAGAATTCACAGGAGGAGAGTTCTCTCTCTGTGCCTGAAGGGCTGGAAGACTCTTATATTAAGGAACCCCAAGAGAAGATAATGTTGCTTGATGTGCAAGCAAACTACAGATCTGCTGCAGCCAGGCGTGTACAAAGCCGACGTTCATTTCATAGGCCAAAACCATTGCAACACCCTAAGCTTCAGAAGCTAGCGTCACTTCCAGCATCTTGTCACATCCCTCCACATTCACTGGAACAAGAGGAAACACAGCTGTGAACCAGGACTTACTTGAAAGGAGAAGATGAGAGAGAATCAATTGAATATAGGGCTTCTGTAAGAATAGCAACCTGTTGGTTTGCTTTCCATTGGAATGGTTTCTGATGAAAAAGGGAATGGGGTCCTATGATGTCAGAAGCACTGGGACTTTCTATTGCACTTACATTTTTAAGTCCTCTTTCATGCTGAAATGGTGCATAGTGAAGGGAAAATATGCCTCCTTGCTATTTTTTCCATGTAGACTGTTACAAAAATCAATCTTATTTTTGGAGGAGAAGAAGCTTTTCAAAAGGTAAATATTTGGAGGTGTTTTACATAGATATGGTTTACTATGCCATATATTCCCAGTAAATACATTTAAAGAAATAGGCTGCATTTGCTGTTTCAGTAATGAAATTCAGTATTTGTGATGTACGAAATTCATATAGGAGGAGCCAATGGTGAGCCTTTTGCCTGTTAAGTCTATTCTGATTGGAGTGGATCAGTGCCTTTTTTTTTAATTGCAAACTAAAGAAAAAATATTCTCCTGATCTTGAATATTAGTGTCACTATGTAACTATGTGATATTGACTTTGTTGGAAGCCTCTGGGGATTAGGGAAGAGGAAAGTCTTGGCCTCATGAAGTCTTGTCAAGGACTCCAGGATGGCTAGTGTTTGACCTTTATTTCCCCTATTTAGTGGCACTGAAATAAAAGAACATCAAGAATTAGTTCAGAATTTTAGTTAGTATGGTCACAAGCTTCTCATTTTAAATTCTTAATTAAGCTGCTCAATTTTAAATAGCATCACTCATGAAGAAGTGTAAATACTTGTCATTTGTCCTGCTGCTTGTGTGTCTTCCAAATATTCTGTTAGATCACCTTGTTTATTTATGTACAACCCTCTTTCAACAGCTGATCAGCATAATGGCCTCACAGATGCTATTCTGTCTTCTACCACACAGTTTAAGTGCCACAATGACTCAGGATGTTGATGTTTCAAAGTACTGTACAGAGGTAGTTTGGCTACTGTGTATGTATACACTTGTTTGTGTCACGAAATTGCATTTTTATTTTCCACTTTTCTGTTAAATGACAACAGTTAGTATTGCACTATTATCTATGAATCTGATCTAGTTTCTGTGAAGCAAGCTGGAGACAGCAGTGAAAGCTAACTCAGATGAAGATGTAACAAAAGTAAATGCTCTGAGAGCTTTCATGGATGTATAATGCTCCCTGCTGGACAGCTTCAGGCATAGTCTTATGGCCTAACTTTTTTTGCCTTGAGGGGCTCCAGTCCTGAAACTTTGGTTTTAAATCTTCAGTGATAAAATTGCAAAGGTTCTGTGACATTAATAGATGAGCACTTAGCTGCTTCACTGAGCCTAATGTGTACCTTATTTCTATTTGAGAACCATGTAAACCATTTGTAAATGAACTAAATCAACTTCAGGGAGGTATCTGAACTGCTTAACACTGGAGCCAGTAGAAGCTTTCTTTCATAAAATTTACCTTATCTATAGGAATTAGCAGGTACTTCAATCTCCAGCCCTCCCAAATTTTGAAAGGAATCTGAGTGAGTCTGTGTCAGATGTCCAACTTTAGATTCACCCAGGCACCCCAAAAGAGTGGAGCTCTGTGTGAATGCTCAATGCTTTTTCTTGTCTTTGTCCTCTTTTCAGAAGTGCCCATTAGGCTAGTACAAATTGCAGAGATGTGATGGCAAATGTCCGATAGTTTAGCTAGCTACATAATCTATGCCTTTAGCGACTAGATTCAGAGTACTGGTTCTTTTGATATCAACCCACAGGCAGCTGCCTGTCTGCAACCATCTTGGGTGCTGATTCAAATCAGTGTTCCTAAATGAAAGGCTCCATCACCCAGTACTAAACCCAGAGCTAGTCTTGTTAATAAGAGTCAGGAGACACAATTTTGTGATTCAATAATGTGAATACCATTTTTTGTGAACTGGATAAACATGAGCATATTATTTTGGTGAAGGAGAGTATTTTTAATGTTGTTCCAGATAGTAAAATTGGAGTAAGTATTGGAAAGGATTTCAATCATTTGCACCGATGTACAACAGGACCCTTATTTATCCCAGATATTAGCACAAGGAAAGTGCAATGTGCCAAAATCTCATCTGCAGTCTCATAGTGTAATGCCTAAGTACTAACACCAAAGTTGACAAGATGTTGGCTAGGTGTTGGCTTTGAACTAAAAGCTTACATTTCTTATTGCTGTTGTACAGAGGTCATTGCTGCCTTGCATTCTGAAGAAGAACCACACTGTGGGCTGCAATTTCTTTATGCTTGTTGGAGCATTCATAATCTATTTGTGTACAGGCTACCTCAATAAAACATCTGCAAGTCCTCATCAGCAGGTGGGAAATTTTGCTAGACAGAATTTGCACACACAAGTGTATGCACTTTGGAAAATCTCAGGTTATGAGATTTTCATGTTCTTGTATGTTGAAGTAATAAACACAAGAGGATCAGTAGACACTACAGTGTTTACAAATACAGCAGTCTCTGGGAGGAGTCAGGATCCCATATGCTTTGGAGAGGGCTGTGGGCTGGTAGGAGTTTCTTCAAAACAGAGAGGAATACTAAGCCATTTTTAACAACCGAAAAATGGAAAGGCACTCTATACAAAGGGTTTAACTCTCAATTTACTCTCAGAGGCCTTAGGCCTCGTCCATATTATAAAGGGCTCTGTCACCATAGTCATACAGGTGAAGCACAGATTGGCCAATTCTGATAGTGAAGGGACCTTTCCTTAGAACAACTTACATCATTTCTGAAGTTCTTATGCCTCTAGTAGATGTTTTCTACTATAGCTGTCTCTACATAAGGGCTTTGGTTGGCATAGTTTGTACATTTGAAATGTGATGAAGAAAGGTTCAAGGCCCTAATTTGCACATCAGAAAAATGTTAGGAATACAGGCAGATCTCAACTAGTATGTAGTAGGTTATAATCCCTTATTTTTTCCAGGGCAATTACTCCTACCAGGAGTCTGTTAGGGTATATAAGAAGAGCAGGTCATAAATTTATCATCTGCCTCACAGTTTTTACTCCATGCTATTTTTCTATGAACTTTTGAGTTTCAGTGCATGTCCTGTGGGTGCAAGATTTTCTTTTCTTTAGCAGACTTAAATCAGTCAAACACCACTAATTTCATCATAGATACACAGACTTAGAGCTGCTGAGAAGATGGCTGTGTGCATCAGCTTCTTTTTACTGCATGAGGAAACAATGAATGAGACTGGAAAAATCTGTTGATAAAACAGTCAGCTCCAATGAGGCTGGTTCAGTTCTTGCTGAGCTACACTGGCTGAAAAATCTGTCTAGAATTTGTTTGTAATGTGCTCTGTCTAAGAAAGACAAGTTTTTTGGTTTGGGGGAAATTCCACTATTGCTATTTATTGAACATGTAACTATGGGCTATCTTGTTGTACAAAGATGGAATGCAGAAATGTGTGATGTCTTTCTACATTTTGCTCCGCAGGTAGGATGCTTTTCAACAATTTTTATTACGCTGCACTATGACCTAGAAATGTTAAAAATAACAAGTGTGTCACCTGCATTCAGATGAATTCTCTCTGAGCTGTGAAGCTACTTATTTTAAATTATGTTTTACAAATATATGGTCTAGTCAGAGATTTATGCAACAAAAATTGTAAAATAGTTATGTGCCTTAAATTGTCACTCTTTAGAGAGCTGCTGTTTGGAGATTCTTTTGTGTGCAATTTCCAAGCAGTGTCAACTTCCTCCATATATTTTTAAACAAGTCAAGTTATTCTGCTAATATGTCTTTTAAAAAATGTTTTAATAGTATATCATGATGAGAAGTTTGGCAATAAATTGTATCACTTTGGTGGAATCATTCTGCTTTGGCAAGACTCATTGATTTGGCACATTTAGAGATGACTGCACACAAGACTTCTGAGAAAATAGACTGTTTGAATTTCTGTCACTGAATCAAATAATTAAGAATAAGTGGCAATAATGTGATGCTGATCATGTCATTTATAAAACTCAAACCATTAAAAGCAGCAACAAAAGTTCTAAAAGATATACCAAGTCTCACACTGACCACTGTGATACTTTTGGTATAGTCTTAACTCCATCCAATTTAGTGACAGAATTCCCATTGACTTTATAAAACCAATATTTCAATCCTTAGAACATATGGGAAACCTTTCTTTTCAGAATATGCATACTAATGTTGGCATTATGGCAACACAAGTTATTCTGTATATATTATGATATATAACATTGCGTTATAATACCAATCTTTGATGAAAAGATTCAAGGTGGCTTTGGGGGCTTTGTTTTACTGTCTTGCATTAGATGAACCAATTTTCTCTGAAGGCTCTGTGTACTCAGTGAAAACTACCATTTATATTGTCATCTGGTTTGTTAGGATGTTTCCATGACTGATACTGCTTTCTAGAAGTATCCTAGAACTGCATAGGAGGTGTGGAGTGAAAAGATAATAATGGTCACAATATTATGAAATAAACATTTAGTGGAGTTCAATTAGAATTATCTGCCAAATTTAGATCTGAAGAGATTGAAAAGGATAGCATAGATGACTCAACTATATGCTGGCAAATACAGTTCTGCAGCTGCAGAAGTATATAAAGCTGTTTCCATGGTCTGTCCACACAACAGCCAATTTGTTAGTAGGCCATCAATCAACAGTCATCCCTTGACACGTTTTTTGACACATTAAGCATAGGGAAGCAATGAACAGCCATTTATGTCGGAAAAATTAAGCTTGCAAATCAGCATCCAAAGCCACTGGTAGGTTCTGATAGGCCAAGTTTAACAGCTTCATAGTTTAATGGCCCAAGAGGTCTTATTAGCTAACAGCAAACATCACACTGAAATAGATCATGGGCTTCTGTCAAATGACTTGCATAACACAACTGGCACAGAGAAGCAACAGTGAGGATGACTGAAATCAATGTTGTCCATTGTATCAAAATACAAACATACCAAGTTGTGGTCAGCTTGGTAGACTCAAACTAGTTCAACAGTAAATACTCCAAGAGATTCTGGAGAGCACTACTCAGTATGAGCTTCAATCCCAGATAACAGCCATGAGGAGGTTATAACTAGGCTTCAGATCATAGCTGTTTTTTTGTTTGTTTGTTTGTTTGTTTGTTTTTTTAACCCAGAGTTGGGTTAAACCCAGCTTTACAAAAAACCTATACTGTTTCCCTTTCATGCCTGCTTAAGGCTTTCTCCACCCTGTGGAACATCTCAAAGCTCTGTATCTCTGAGAACTGAGGAGTTGAGCTGTATGAGGAGTTCGTATTTCTCTGAGGAGAAAAAGAACTGAAGTGTTTCTTTTTGTTAAACTCAATTTATGTGAGATTTATTCTAACTGGCCAGCTTAGCTCCAGCCACTTTATTGAAGCTGAGTTCAACATTACTCAGTGTTGACCAATAAACAACTATAAGAATGTCTCTCCTGTCCTTTTCTCTGTTCTAGTCTGTAATGGAAGTAACTTAGTTATTGTTTGAGTAAAACAATTCTTGATAGGGAAAGAATGTTGAGATTTCAGAAATGAAAGAGATGAGATTTCTGCTTGGGTCTGCCAGTGACAGGTCAGCTGTTCAGTTGTTTTCTGTAGAAGTATGTTCTATAACTAACTTTTGCTTACATTAAAGCTATCAGACTGTAGATGCAAGCCTCCTCCCGTCAGACTAGATTGAGGTCCAATTTTATGAAAGATGATTTATTCAGCAGGTTTGTTAAGGTGATACTGTCAATGTTAACCAGGGGTCAGGATAAGCACGAGGCTTTCAGGTGGTCTTGTTAGAGGTGGTCTTACCTTTCAATTTTTATTGTATAAATATTTCATAATAGAATATTAGGCATATGCTGTAAAGGGATTAGGTGAAATTTCTCCTTCCAAGCTGGAATGAATCTTTTTTTCCATCTGTTTTTGAAGTCATATTGCTAGACCACGGCATCCTGCATAGCATAGCTGATGAAATTTAATTCAGCCTCCTCTATGTCAAACCAACTAATGCATGTTTGTGTACTCCAGAAAAGGGCATATATGAGGACCCTCCAAAATTAATATTACTTCCTTACTTCTACTGACTATATTTCCACCAAACTGACACCAAAAAATCAATTTATTCCAGTGCACCATAGCAGCTTACAGTGAACTCAGATCTCCTTTCTCACTAGCTCCAAAAAAGCAACTGTACTTTTGTATTACAGCTGTAGATCCCAGTTCTGGAATATAAACTCTTCTTGTATTTGTGAGGAGCTTCACTGACTCAAGTCTGGTTTTTGGGTTGAGCCAATTCAAGGACCTGATATACCGTTTCACTTCTAGGTGTGGGACTTTAGTCCTTGTTTCACTGATAATTTTTTTCCTGCAAGAAGCAATTCTTACTTCAGAGTTCAGTTAATTTAGAGTTCGTGCATACTGAGTCAAACGAACCAAAGACACATTCTATATTTATAGGGTACACAGCAGAAAACCAACAATTCCTTAGGAGATGTAAGCTTCAGAGAAGGTTACAATACAATTGCTATCTGTCTGCATCCCAAATGTTTAGCCTAGGACTTACTGCCAGCTTCAGAGTTTGATGTAATAAGTCAATAAAGGCATGGACAACGCCCTCTGATTAGAATTAAAACTTTAGAGGATAACATATTTCATATATTTCTCATATCATAATCACATACCTGGAGTTCCACCTGAATATAAGGTAGAACTTTTTTACTGTGAGAGAGACAGAGCACTGGAACAGGTTGCCCAAAACCCTCCTGGATGTGACCCTGTCTAACTTGCTCTAGGTGACGCTGTTTCGTTAGAGGGGTTGGACTAGATGATCTCCAGAGGTCCCTTCCGACCTTACACATTCTGTGATTCTGTGATTAGTATTTTACAGCCCTCAGTAAAATCTTATTTCCCTCTTATACTAGGCATGGACACATGCCAGCATCAAGCCTGGTACTGCAAATCTCTTGAGGAACAGTACAGGGAATGCTGGTAGGAACGAATTCAGAAATACAATTTTATAATGAAACAGAATTGAAACATGACCTCAGAATAGCTGGTCATGACAAGCCAGAAAAAAAGTGAAGGTAAAAATTTTCAAAGCAACATAGTATACCTCAGCTTGGGTACAAAAACTCCCACAAGTAACACTATGAGAAAACCATATATAGTTAACTGGCTTTTAAAGACTGTATCATCAACTGTGCTATGAAATAGAAATTTGCATGGACAGGCTACATGTATATCTGAATCTGTGTGGACTGGAGAATCAATGAATGTTATAGCACCTGAGAGCCCAAAATAGAAAAAAATAGGTGCTATAATCTCCATCTCTAGATAAGGACACTATCCAGGACCATCTACCAAACATGAAAATCACTTCCTCTGCTTCTTGATTATATAGATGGTCTAGAGTTACTCTACATCTAACCTGGAGACTTATATTAAGTGCTTGCAATTTGTTGAGTTGAATATAGGCCCTAACACATATATAACATGGTAGCACTCCAAGAATTGTACTGTGATCCAAGCCAATACTGCCCACGTAACACAGCACAGTTAAAACTCAAAGGGAGTTTATGATGATGCTATCACTTCTCTTTCCAGAACTACTAATTGACTGTAGCATCAGAAATCCAAGGGAAAAGACCTAGAGCTGGATTTGATTCTTAGGTAGTATGAATACACCTACTGAACATCTGACCCTTGCTAGAGAGAGTAGATATAAATAGATCTCAGGGAACACTTGATCAGTGCATTTGCACTGGAGGAAAAAAAGCATAATCCTTTCATACTGGCAATTTATAGATTTCCCATTGCCCTGTATGAAAAGGGCAAGGAGTTGATTTTATTCTAAATGAAATTGGCAGTAAGAAGCAAATCTTAAGACTGAACTCATTGGTAGGACTTAATTTAATAACTGAAATTAACTCAAACTGAGGGACAAAATCTAATTTTTTTTTTTATTCTAGTCTGTTAAATAGATCTGAATGAACAAAATCTTGCCATCCACTAAAATGTAGTAATACAAGAACAATCGGCACCTGCAGAATGGTCATTTTAAAGAGAAAGCTTCACATACAGCTCTTATTAATATCTACTAAAACAACTCAAGCCATAGAGCACACTCAGGTCTAAACTTGCTGCAAAGGAGAGCAGACTCCAGACAAAGAACCCACTGGGAAGCAGGAAACAGAGGGATATAAGCTCTCATTACTAGAATTGGTGTCATTTATTTATTTAGACTGAGGTTGTCAAAAACATGATCAGTAGAGCAAAGTCCTGTATTTACTCTATCAGCCCACTTTTCTTAGATGTAGTACCTAGAATGACATTTGGGTACAAGAAAAAATGCAAACAAACATTAAGTTGAATGGCCTACTTCAGAAAATGTAAACATTTATTCTCTTTGGCCTTTCCAGGCTATAATTTCATAAAAATTTTAATTTTAATAAAAAATGACTGACTATAGAGGATTTCGTATTAGGCTTTGAAGGACTAAATTTAAGCTGTATTGGATCATTGGGGAAAATAAGACCTAGAAATTTCCACACTGCTATGGATTAGTCCTATTTTTCATACCCAAGGGTGAATATATAAAGACTCTGAATTTTTTCAGATTATCTAACTAGGTAGTTATGTATAGCTAAAAGTATGTCTCCCTGCTAAATAAAGCCATGCTAGGTCATGAACTGGAGCACTGAACTTCTGATCACCACCACTGCATAATTCTTACTTTATTATTGGGGGGGGGAGGGTTCAGAGAAATCCAATTAGCTCTATCTGAGACAAAACCATAGTGCAGTTTAAGGGATTATTTGCTCCAGGGACCACTGCCACAGGCAGTGTGGATGACAGTGCTATGTTGCTCTGCAGAGTCCTCAACAGTATTCCAGCAGACCTTGTGCTTTCACACCTTCCTGCATTCTACATGCTGTCTCCCACCCCCATCACCTCTACAAACATAAATCCCATCAGCCTATGAACTAGGTTTTTCATCAGTCAGGGGTATATCAATGAGTGTGGACGCTTGGATGGAGCTGTACAAGTTAAAATCTTTTTCCTGCTGTCAAGAGATTGGCAAAGGTGATGGCCAAAAGAGCCTCTCAGGCTAGTGCACAACATTTAGATTTCTAGCATCTGCTTCAGGCATGACCTAGCATTCACACAGAATCACAGAATCACAGATTGGTAGAGGTTGGAAGGGACCTCTGGAGATCATTTAGTCCAACCCCCCTGCTCAGGCAGGGTCACCTAGAGCATGTTAGAAAGGATCAGGTCCAGGCAGGTTTTGAATATCTCTAGAGAAGGAGACTCGACAACCTCTCTGTCCAACCTGTTCCAGTGCTCTGTCACTCTCACAGTGAATAATTTCCTCCTCATATTCAGGTGGAACTTTCTGCATTTCAGTTTGTGCCTGCTGTCTCATGTCCTGTTGCTGGGCATCCCTGAAAAGAGTCTGGCCCCAACTTCTTGATACCTTCCCTTCAGATACTTACAGACATTGATAAGATCCACCCCCACCCCCACCCCCAGTCTTCTCTTCTCCAGGCTAAATAGGCCCAGCTCTTGCAGCCTTCCCTCCTAAGAGTGATGCTCCAGTCCCTTCTTCATCTTAGACACCCTTTGCTGGACTCACTCCAGTAGCACCATGTCCCTCTTGTACAGGAGAGCCCAGAACTGGACACAATACTCCAGATGTGTCCCCACCAGGGCCGAGTAGCCCTGTTGAGCAGCAGGATCACCCCCCTTGACCTGCTGGCAACACTCTTCCTAATGCACCTCAGGATACCATTGGCTTTCTTGGCTACCAGAGCACATTGCTGGCTCATGGTCAACTTGTCCATCAAAACTCCTAGGTTCTTCTCCGCTGAGCTGCTTTCCAGCAGGTCAGCCCCTAGCCTGTAGCTCCTGCAGGAGTTCCACTTATTTGATATAATGCAGACTGGTGAAACCCCTGGATCCACAGGAAGAGGGAGGCTGGCAAACTGATCAGGAAGAGTCAGAGTCAGCCTGGCATGAACATGAGCAGCAAAGAGAGCATGGCAGGATCAGCTACAGCTTATGATGTCACATCAACCATGGTGGGCAGTATGCTATTGCAGTGAGTGCTAATCAAAATCCATCTGCAAGCACAGAATTTAGGCACCCTTTTGTAGAGTTTGTCTGCAAGTTCAAATGCTATGCAGAAGCAAAGAATGGAGACTAATGTGTACTGTGTGCTAAAGAGGTTTGAGGTTGAACAGATGCAATAGATGCATGAATAGACGCAAAGCTATTGCTTTGCCCCCAAATTGGAGATGTCTCTAAATAATACTCAGTATCTACTCAGTTTTGTAATGTGAAGGGAGGACAGGGTAATATTTCAGATGTGTGCATCCAAGTGAGTGTCTGCTATACTATTTCTAGACCAGGAATTACTCCCAAATATTGTTTCATTTAGCAGTGTAAATATAGCCTAAGATACTATTTCCTCCTCTGATCAGCAAAGATACATTGGATCCCATTAGCAGAAAAATGGCTTGATCATCTGTCACCATGCCATTACACTACTTCATCGGGTCCATCATAGCTCAAGCTGTTCAGAATATGCTGTGAAACACAGTTTTTCACATTTCAACACAGGAATATTGCATAGGCCTGGCATAGGCCCCCTAAGAAGGCACTGTGGTGAAATGTATGGTGATTGATGTGTAGGATAGGGTAACTTAGAATAACAGATAAAGTCTTTACTGCTGAACAGGCCCTCATTTCTGTTCCTTTCCACTGCTGGGAACATCCAGAGCAAAATGATGATGTTTATAGTGGCCAGGACCACAAGTCCATTTTGGAACTAACCTAGTAGTAACACCTTGGGTTTTTACATGCAGAAAAGCAGAAAACAAGCCTTTCAATTTTGATATGCTGATCTTCAAAATGATTCATTCTGATTTCATATGTGATGTTCCTCATGAAATACTAACAGACAACAGTATAATCTGTTGCTATTTGATTGATGAGGCTTATTATTACATCAATTTAACCCACAAAGACTGTAACTAATAAAATAAAAACTATCAACAAAGGCATAATTACAAAAATGCTGAGTTTAGTTTGAAAATCATTACGAACTTTCAATTCCCTTTTGGACAAATAAAAGTTGTTTAATTTCAAAGTTAAAATTCCTAACATTAAAGTCAACAATACTTCAATTAAAATCCTTATGTTTGAGCAGAAAATGCAACAAAAATCCTTAACTCTCTGTTTACCAACTATGCTCTATCTGTGTTTTTACAGAGGATCTTAGATATCCAAACAAACATAATGTATTGGCCACAGATCTTGAAATGACCATAGAGGTATTTTTTTCAAAGTTTCCCTTTCCTTTCTCAGACCACATAAATCAGATGTTCTGTCTACATAACATTTATTATTCCAGTGGTATTCTGCTGGTCCAGGGCACCCTTTTGCCAGTTTTCAGGTGGATTTATTTGTAACACAGTGACCAGTTGGCATTTTCTCAAGCTTTTTTCAGAACACCACCTGTACTGTTTCATGGAACTGGCAAGGCCCAGAGATGTTTCCATGTTTCACGTAGTTCTCACAGATATAATCACAAAACTTCTGAATCTGCTGTTTTTGAAATCTGCTTCTAGAAGTTCCTATTTTGCATGTGATTATAATGCAGATCTCCATTTAACTGTAATGATCCTGTATACGGTATTTTGCTCTGGAATACTATAGCACTAAAGCCAGTTTCAATAGGCTTACTTTTTCAAATCAGTAGGAAGTAGAGGAATATGAAACTGTACACTTCACTATGAAACTACAGTGTCCACTAATAACTGCCTGTTTCCTGTCACCCTTTGCATTCTCCGTTGCGTGCATAAGTTGTGGGAAGGAAAAGACAAAGAATGTGTAAAGTCAAGTCAGTACAGGAGGGAGATGTTAGAGAGAAGTAAGAAAATCATAATACACTCCAGGTGAAGTCAGCAGCAATAAATTCCTTCCAGAGTATGAAGAAGCAAAGAATGAAAGAGCAAGAAGTATATCCCCAATTCATAATGTTTTCCCTTCTGCTGGCTCTGTACCACCTGTACACTACCTCTTGCCCAGTATTGTTCTTTAGATCAAAACTCCGATCCAAGAATTTTTCATCAAGTAAACTTTACCATTTGCTAAAAGCCACAGTAGCATTAAAGAATGGCTGATAAAAGCAGTCTTAACTGTCTTATAGGCTTTATATTAATGATTTTTTAAGCAAAAATTGGTTGAATCTTGGTTTAGCTCTGTTGGTTAGAGCATGGTGTTAATAATGCCAAAGTTGGGGGTTTGATTCCCCGTATGGGCCACTTGTTTGAGGGTTGGACTAGATGATCTCCAGAGGTCCCTTCCAACCTTACCAATTCTATGATTCTAAAATGTAAGAATTAAAATTTGGCTTACAGAAAACATTTCCTTAAACACAAAGTCTCATCTGATAGGAAGAAAGCCTTCTCTTTCTAAATAAATAATAAATAAAATAAATAAAGGCTATATAAATAAACCTTCTCAGCTGCTAGTAGTTCTCATGCTCAGGCCTCCAGTCACCCTGGCGGCTTTTTGCTGGATTCCCTCCAGTTTCTCAAAATTTTTCATATACTGGGATGGTCCAAAAACTCAACAAGTAGATGCAGCCTCACAAGTGCTGAGTAAGGGCTGAGTAATAGAAAACAGGTTTAGAAGAAATACTTTTAGAGGGGATTATAATAATTAATGTAGTTTACTATGGTTGATCTGGTAGACCTAATCATCCCTTAGGTTTCATACACAGTTTTACTAGTGATTTACTGATTTTGTATTCTTTTTTCTTTTGCTACATACCTGACACATTAATTTTAACAAGTGACAAGTATAGTATAGCATATTAGGCTACGTAAACCTATGAAATGGAAATCCTAAATGAAGGTTTAAGAAATGACAGAATTAAACACATTGTTTTGCTTGTTAGGTAATCACACAGCTAGTTAACCCAGATGCTCATAATGCTTGTTGATTTGAGCTATGCACTAACTGTCAGAAAATATGTACCATTTTTTGGTATATCTTAAGTCTTCCATCTGGACTGTATAGGTAGAAAACGTCTGTAGAAAAAAAAGAAAAAAAAGAGTCTTTCAAGTTTGCATGAGGAAGCTAGCAGAAAGATTTTTTTATATAATTGTGTATTTAAATTGGTTAGGAAAGTGTTTCTGAAGGCAGTCTTACTGGAGAGACAATGAAGGGAACTAGTAAGCTAACAAGGGCAGCTGAGGTCTGTGCAGATGACATAAAGCTCCGATTCTTCAGGGATTTATAATTATCCATTTTTCAATTACTCTGATTTTTCCTAAACTGAGAATAAGAAATGCCCCCATGTGGCATGGTGAGGGATTACAATATTCCAAATGATGCTGTTCTGAAGCACTGTTTGTCCTATGCTTTGTCAGCCTGATCCTGGCACTTTGTTTTCCTGTCAAAAATTGTGGTTCGGTAAGTTTTAGTTGTTTAGATTGCAAACACATTGTTACATTTTAGGACTGACTTTGCTCAGAAATGTAACAGAAGCATGTATGAAGAGCAAAGGTCAGAATTTGGCTAATGTGATACTAACTTTTCCTGTGCACTAAACTGGCACAAAGAACATAGCAATAAATAATACACAAATAGAAAATCTGCACTGCTATGACAGTGCAAGCTAATCACAGGGCTTTCAATAAAAGTAAAATTTGGATGCCAAATGCTCACCCTAGCTATAAGGTGCTCTGTAGAAGTGAGGCAGCCCCTCTCTTAAAGAACAAGTGTTCCAGAATGTGTATTTCAAGTTGCTTGATTTAGGTGAGTTGATGATTTCCTTTTCCTGGTAGAACTGACCTTCATTGAGTATTGGCTCTTCATCTGAATTCCTGGTCATTGATCAGATCATTCGTCATATCCATGAGTGACTGTTATATCATCCTGCAGTTATTTTTATGTTAAAGACCTTTGGTATATCCCAACACTCTGTTCAAAGAGCTTTATTTAGTACATTAAGGTGCAATTGATATTCCAGCAGGCAGGGTGCTCTCCCATTCTCTTTGTATGGCAGGGCACTAGCTCAGTCATAATCAATTTGTCAAGTCCTCCCAAGATGGGAGTCAACTAAGGAAAAAGAAATGTGTTGGAGAACAGGAAGCTGATTTGAGGTACAATCAGTGAAAAAAAGGAAGAAGTGTGAGAGTCAAGTTAAAAAATGAATTGGGAAGGCACTAGAGGCAGGAGGACACTGAAAAGAGCACATCTACAGCAATGCCTGCTCCTGGAAGGTATTTGGAGAACTAGTGGATGGTGCCCAGTATTGCTCTGTCCAGAGACATCAGCAGATGAGGGAGCAGGCACACAATTCCACTGGAACTGAGAGGTCTCATGTTGATCCTCCTCCTGGTGGCTGACTTGGCCAAGGCCAGGAGGTAGTTGACAGTTAAGTCCTGTGACTTAGGGCGATCTCAGATAGGGAGCGTATGAGTGAATAAAAACCACAAGGGGACAAGTGTAGTCAATTCACCTCTCTGTGAATTGTTTCACTCTAATGAACAGGCAAGCCAACTGGCAATCATTGTGCAGCTGGCAACACTCCTACTAGTTCACCACTTCCTGGACTATGTCATGATTGGAAAAACTAGACATGACTCAGAGATCAATTTGAGTCTTTGTGACAGGGTCAGAAGATTACCATGCTGGAGTCTAGAAATTCCCTAAAAAACTGTTGGTACAAGTCTAGTCTGTAGATGTGTATAGGGTACTCTGCTTGTAATTTCAGTACTACACACCGTTTCAGCTGTTGTTTACAGACACTATGATGGGAATGAGTTCTAAAGTGCTAAAAAACACTAATGTTGAAGAACTAGAACAATATATCACCAAAGAACAGGGAACGGAAAGGAAGGTATAAGCAGGCTGAGACTTCCCTGAATGAAAACTTAATGGCTTCCAGGAGAGATGGCAAAGGTATATAAGATAATAAGCGAAATGGAATGGATGAGTCGGTAAAAACAGTTCACTTTTTCTTCTGTAACAAGCTCTCAGAAGCATCAGATAAAGCTTGCAGGTGGCAAATTCAATACAAACCAAATGAAAAGCTTTTTCATGCAGTGTGAAATGGAGCTGTTAACCACATTGCCTCAGGATGTGGTAAATGTTTACTATCATAGAAAATTCAGGGTTAAGTGAACAAGTTCATGGAGGGGAAATCTATCCAGGGCTATTTAAAACAGAAAGAACATCATCTGTATTTTAGAGACTGCTCTAGCTGAAAATTGTTAGTAACTGTTCTAGAGAAATATCACTGTATGTTTATTCTCATGCTCTTGAAAGACATCTTTTGTTGGACAAGATATACTGGGCTGGATGGTCTTTGACATGACCTGGTATGGCTAGTCTTATAAAATGAGGAAGTCACAAATATTACAACGTTCCCAAATAAACAGAAAGTAATGGAGGTTCTTTCAGACCTCTTTCCAATGTGAAACCAACTGTCGGGTTGGGGGAAAGCATGCATCTCACATGCCACAGCACTAGCCATGTGACAGACTGTCTTTGTGATGCAGGAGGAGGAGCTGTCTACAAGATCTAGCTTGCTCAACTTCTCTTGAACCTGCCAATGCTGCCGGGCAAGGCAGTAAACAACTGAATGATTCCTGAGCTGCATAAATATCCTATTGCCCATCTGACAGTCCTCAAAGTGGGAGGGGTTAATTCTGAATAGTGTGTACACTTCGGCCTAGGATGTTCTCTTCCCAGTCCTAAGTGTCAGTCTGTGCCCACAATTTGACTCTCATAGCCAGGATTTCCACTCCAGATACAGGTAACTGTTCAGCTACAACTTTTTCGCAAGATGCAATGTGAAAATGTACTCAACAAACTCAGTTATTCAGATGGCAAAGAAGAAGTCCAGTGATTTACATACAAAGAAATTAAGGTCTAGGAAGTTTGAGGAGGAGTGTTTGCTTATGTTTCTTTCCCATGCTATACAGAAATACAGTGTCAGAGAAAGCAAGTTAGCCTAAGAGCAGTGAAAAGAAATCATGATTAGAGTCCCAAGTTCTTCCACTCAAACACATTGAAGAGGACTAGGGGAAAAGTTTCATATTGTTTGTGTTTATGGATAACACTGAGCATGCATATAACTCTCGTACTGTCTGCAAACTGTCTTTATGCATGAGGACATACATAAGTTACACAAGTTTATCTTTTGTTTTTTTTTTTTTTTCTCAACAAGAAAGTAACACAGCAGTTACCTGATTTGTGCAGTAGCTTGTTTTCAACATTATTCTTTAATAATCCTGGGCAGCGATGGAGGAAACTCTACCTGGAATAGTTCTGAGCTTACCATTGTTAACATGAGCAAGTAAAAGAAAGTAAAAGAAAGCAAATAACTATCTGATTTGCCAGTGAAGATGAAATGCCAGGTCTGTAAGTCAGTAAAAGCTTGCATCTGACAGCTCTACAGATAACTTAAATACAGTCTTTTCTAAATGTTACCTTTGAAATTACATGCTACATTTCTTGTTTTAATCAGCTCATTTATCTTGGTTTGATCAAGTCAATTTATGTCTTTTTTAATCACAAAATTTAAGGTCAAAGAAAAATAAAACTCAGGTGGAAAGAGCTATTGGGAGATGCTGGATATAACTTTTCAAGAATATGATTTAAGATGACCAATCTTCATAAGATCTACTAATTTCTTTTTCTTTCTAGCCTATTCTCCCTAATAATAACCAATCACTGAGAAAGTATTTACAAAAAACTTCACACAAATACAGCACACACTGAATAAATTAAAAGGAAGGAACATTCACTGAATCCCAGCTACAGACAAATGTGTTTCTAAACATGAGCTGAAAAGAGATAGGACATGAATATGCAATGAGAGCAGGATAAAAGCAAAACAAATTATATTCTTCCTGCTTGAATGGCTGATATAAATGGTAAACTATTTCCTTTGCTCTCACATCATCTTAAATTCATGTTCAAATATCCTTGACTAAGTAAATACAGTAGTTGTTATATATTAAGAAACTAGATAATGTGAACAAAGGAGTACTTTGCCTTTCTGGCAAATACTAAATCCAGTTCCATGTCCTTCATGTTAATATTTCCTTTCACTTTAAAGGACCTATTATCTCAGTGAGATCTATCAAATTAAGACCACTTTTAATGATGGCAAACACATACATAGCAACTGGGAGGACTAAGTAGCCTGATCCCTCAAAAGGGGGAACATAGCCCAAGCACTGTACTTTGTATATGAGTCCTGAGGTGTTTGTGACCCCTGGAAAGCTTTATTTGGAATAAACACTTTTTGGGTAGTTTTTTGAATGTGTGTTACAGATAGCCTTGAGAACAACTTAAAACCTTAATATATTTTGAAGACTATCTGGAAAACAAAACCCTGGGTAAGATGACAAAAGTTTTAAATCTTAAGGGTATGATTGTACTTGTAAGCATTCAAGGTTTGATTACAATACTTTCAGTCATTCCTTTGGCTCTTACTTCACTCTGTTTTGTTGAATATCGTCATCCTGGGCTCTCCCTTTGTGATAAATCACTTCAAATGGAGACGGTTTATTTACTCAAGGACAGACTAGTCAAGTCTTCACAGACTTTGATGGTGGAACAAAAAGCAGAAAGAACTCAGCTGCAGTATTTCATACGAAGGCATCTACATGAGGACTTAAAAGAACTGAGGTTCTAAACTCTTTTTTTTTTTTTTTTTGAAAATTAATGATAAATTGTTATTAGGAATATAATATTGTCCATATCATGCTATATTAATGGCTGAGAAAACATCTGGCTCCTGTTTCTACTAATGTTTATAACATGCCTAAATTCCTACCATTTGGTCTTAATATTTCTTACATATATGGTAGACCAAGAAAGAGCTTGGAATGTTTGAAGAAAATCTCTTTAGTTCTTTCTGAAACTTTCCCAGAAATGTTCAGTATGCTCCAAGAACCAAAACATGGTCAGTATTTAAAACTTATCACTTGCCAAGCTTTTTTTCCTCTCACCAGCAGAGAACGTACAACATACCTTAAAACCTTTGGTTAAGGTGAAGGAAAGCTTGCATAATAAAACGCACTTTTGTAACCTGTTTTCCGTTATGTGAACGGCCTCAGCCCTTTATGTACATACAGAAGAGGCCAGGAATGGTGGTTTCTCTGTGCTAGCATGCTTCAAGTATCAGAGTTTATAATTGCTGTCCTGGATGCACAGTGGCAGGGTCCATAGAGCTTTCCAAAGGAAGCTCATTTTTTGTGTAATTCAAATAGAGTCACTTAAGGTGGTTGCTGGCACAACTGATAGGTCCTGAACCTAAAATTAGAGGACATAAGTACCATCTATACAGTACTTACCCTCATACATAGTAACTACTGTATCTGGCAAGAGTTGTGAACTTTCACTTGATTACAGACTTTTCCCCAGAATATTTTGGTGTTCTCATGCAACTATGTGTTTGCATGACAGATGCAAATATGCCTTTGTGGAATGCAGAACTGGAGCTTAACTGTTTTTCCTGTTCCACATACGGACTCTAACCATCTGAAGCCCCTCTTTCTGCCTAAAAACCATGGTCTTTTACAAAGAAAAAAACACACTTTGAACTTGGACAGCACACGCAGCTTCATCAAAATCCTGTCTCCACTTGCTTATACCAGAATTGCTATCTTTTATATCTGGAACACGTAAATCAACTACAAATCCTCTATGTCGACACCTCTGTAGGGACCCCAAGTGCATAGAGCTGCCATAGAACATTGTTCTGCTATGAAACACGGATTTGTGCCTGACGAATGCTTCTCTGAATGTCATGACAGGATTATCCGTTATGAAAGTCCACCTGAACAAGAAACCCAAGCTATTTAAATTCTTGACATCGCTTGGGTAAAGTCAGCACTTCCAAATACTTTGTGAGGCTTTTTTTGTGCACTTTGAGCAGTCTTTAGCCAGACAACCACCAGGCTGGGAGAGCTGCTGGTGCAACACGCACCTGTTCTCTCCTTTTCCTTAGTCCAGGGCAGAAGCAGCTCCCACACCCGAAGCCCAGATCTGGTCACCTACGAACAGACGGTTTCGCCTTTCGGGTCTCGCAGGACACTCCCGGTGGGCCCGTCCGAACCGCCAGGCCGCGGCCGGGTCGCCCCGAGGCGGGAAGCAACCGCGCTGCCGCCGACGCCCCCGGGCACCCTCCCCCCGCGGCCGTTGCAGCCGCCTCCGCCCGCCGCCGGGAAGGAGGGGGACGGGGGGAGGGGCCTGGCGCTCTGCCGCTGTTGGCGCCATGGGGCTGCGCCCACCTGCCCGCCGCGGAGGCGCAGCCGCTGTGTGGGGCCCGCCGCGGGCTGTCGAGCGCCCTTCGCCCGCCGGCCCGCCCCGGCCCCTGCTGCGAGACTCGCTGGTCTCTGTCCTCGCCGGGTAAGTGTCCGCTGCCCCCAGTCAGCCTCTCTTCCCCCCCGCAGCCGGCAGATCTCCTGGGTGCTGGGGGAGGGGGCAGGTGGGGCGGGCGTCGCCAGCAGCTGCTTTCCGGGGCCCCGGGACTGGCAGCCCCCGGTACAGCCATGCCGCTGAGGCACCGGCGGTGGCCGTTTGCCCAGTCCGCGATCTCCAGGAGTTCCTCGGAGGTCGAGCCCGGCTTCAGGCGGGTACCGGCAACCTGCCGCGGGCCTGGCAGGCGCCTTCGCCCGAACCGCTGCGCCGCCGCGAACTCGCATTCTTGACTCACTCTTTTTAAAAACTTTTAACAACCAGGGAATATTAGTGGGTTTTTTTTGTTTGTTTTTTTTTTTAACCCTATGCTCTAAATGCTTGATGCAGAAATGGACTCCAACTGCAAACTGATATTTCTTCCTGAAGTGACTTGCAATCTTTATTCTGTCTTTATTTTTGGAAAATGAAGTTTTTGCCGTCCTGCAAGTCCCTGAACCACATCCTTTGGGGAATTAGCATCTTGCCCTCCACAAACCTCCTAAACCATCTACTGTTAGAAAATACCACTAACTCCCCCCCCTTCTCGTATTTCACATACAGATGGGAGGCTGTTAGCTCTTCTGTTTAGCGTTCTCCGAATATCAAGAAATCGGAGCGTGCCGCATCATGTTTGTTGTATATTTCCTACCCTAGTTATTTTCTTTTAATCTCTTTTCCGTGTGGGCAGAAGACCCAGTCTTTGTGCATCTCATGCTCACAGGTTTGAGTAAATGAGAGCTGCTGCTTTTGAAGTTGCAGACCACACACCTTCATCCAGTAAAAGCAGAAAATAGACTTTTAAGCAGCAGGCTGGGATGTTAATCATTTACCCAGCTCTCAGTAAGACACGGAGACCTTCTGCTGCCACAGAAGACTTTTGTGCACTGCAGGAATTCCTGCTCTCCGTGAAGCTCTTGTGTCCGTTCTGTAGCTCCTTCTGCACTCTCCTTGTCTTACAGAGACTTAGGAGCAGTGAAGCTTTACCACTCACTGCCCTTCTTCATCCTGTCCTCTGAAGTGATGCAGTCATTAGGATTCTCATTTTTTTTCCCCTCTTCTACATCCTTTCTCATTCAGATTTTTTCTACATAGACTCTTAAAAGACTTTTTCCAGGTACCGAGTAATAAGGAATACTCTGTTAAGTGACTGTATTCATTCAGATTTTATAGGTTTTAAACACCTTTTATTTGTACTGACTTGGAAGGATCCTATAGAAATACACTTATTTTAAAACAACTTTTAACTATGATGTGTAAAATTACAGCTGAGATTAAAGATCTAGCGTATACAGATTAATTCCATGGGCCAAGCAAAAAAGACATGAATTTATGGATTCTGTGTTGCAAAATTATGTAGAATTACTTTCTACCCATTTTTTTATGCCATTCCATAACAAATCGACTGCTAAAAAGCAAACAGAATTCCTAGAGAAACAGGAAAATTGATGAACTCTGGGCAGGAAGCCTTGTCCTTCAGTTACTAAATTGTGACTTTAGTCAGCCTAAAAAGAAGCAATGGAAGAGGCAAACAAACCCCTATACTCTCTAATCTCTGGTTTTTCCATCAGCAGGCATGCTTCTTATCCATGCTGTGTCTATAACAGTTATAACCCGAGGAAATTACAAAGCAAAATTAAAATTTCCCTTTAATTTTGTATACATCCTGTATGTATACTTTCCATTTCCACCTTGTTATGAATGTGAAATGTGGAAGGCTAGAAGATTTTACAAACTTAACATCATTCAGTGTTCTTTTATGATCTTCTTTTTACAATTAGCACAAGAAAACAGAATTATACATAATTGTCTGTTTTATTGCTTTGCCTTTAGAGTAAATCTAGCAGTTTTAGCTTAAACCAGTCATGCCAGCCTCCTATAAAAAACTTAAAACCAACAGCAACAACCTAAAATTTGTCATTCTGGTGTGTGAGAGAGAGAAGGGTAGGCAGAGGACAATTTTTTGCTTCTTGTGTGAATTGGCCACAAAGAGATTCTGAATAGAGGCTCATGGAATATGTTTCCTGAGGTTATTTTCTTTATCCCCTTATCTTGGAAAATTCAACTTCCCTTTGCTTTTCTGAAAAGGGGTTCTCCTTGGTATGAAGGTGTGCATAAAGATTTGTTATTTCTACAGAGCTTAATAGGGAGCATACATCAGTCACATGCACTCAGAATGTGCCAGGGCCCTTTTTAGATATATACAAATAAAATATTAGCAAATGACTGCTGAATTCTTTTCCCAGTATTAGCATTATTTAGCTCTTTGGGGATAAACGCTGTTCCTTTCCAGATGTCTAATTTGATTTCAGAGTTCTGTTCTTCTGTGGCAACTGATGATGGTGAGAAATACCTGCATCTAAGGGAACAGACACAGAAGTAAAGGGAGTAAAATGGAAGGCATGGCTTATTGCTAGGATTTTAGACAGACCTTGCTTGTTCCTCCACTATCCAGTGGGTACTACTTTCTCAGTAGTTGGTGATGTCAAAGACATTTGGCTTCTGCTGTTGTGCCTTGCAGCAGAAATGTACATCTCTGCACATTAAATAAAACCCTTGAGTGGTTTAAGAGAAAACTGAAAGCTAGTGTATATCCAGCGAATTTTGAGGCTGTGGACAAGTTATGTCAGTGATGTAAAGCTCAGAAGTATTTTTATATGTAATTAAAATGTTTATTCTACTTGTATTAATGACAGTGGCTTAGATTAGCCTCCTTTAGACTCTGAAGTAACCCATTTCTCACCTGAATGGAAGAGGATGTAGCTGCCTCCATGACAGTCTTGTCCATCTCCATTGAGACTCCCTGGAGGCTCTCTGTACTAAGTAGGAGTCTGACAACTGATAGAACAGAGTTAAGGATGAATGGGTGGAAGATGTAGAAGAACATGCAGAGAACATGCATGTTCTTTCTGCTCCGTTGTTGCAAAGAAAACAAGCTGCTATTCTATGAACCGCAGAACCATGCAAATTCACAAGAAACCAGGTTATATTTGTGGTTAGATAGTAATGAACGGTGGTGTTCTCTGTGAGATCCTAGGGGTTCTTCCTCACCTGCCTAATAACTTCTTTTCACAAGACTTGAAAAAACAGAATAATCTTAATGCTCTCAAATTTACCCATAGTCAGCAAAAGAGTTCAAAATTTCATAGACTCATAGAATCATAGAATTGGTAAGGTTGGAAGGGACCTCTGGAGATCATCTAGTCCAACCCCTCTAATCAAGCAGGATCACTTAGCGCGTGTTAGACAGGATTGCATCCAGGTGGGTTTTGAATATCTGAATAGAGAAGGAGACTCCACAGCCTCTCTAGGCAACCTGGTCCAGTGCTCTGTCACTCTCACAGGGAAGAAATTCCTCCTCATATTCAGGCAGAACTTCCTGTGTTTCAGTTTTTGCATATTGCCTCTTGTCCTTTCGTATGGGACAAGTGAAAAGAGTTTAGCCCCATCCCCTTGACACCCTCCCTTCAGGTACTTACAGACATTGATAAGATCCCCCCTCAGTCTTCTCTTCCACAGGCTAAACAGGCCCAGCTCTCACAGCTGTTCCTCAGAGGGCAGATGCTCCAGCCTTCTGATCATCTTCATAGCCCTATGCTGGACTCTCTCCAGTAGCTCCAGGTCTCTCTTGTATGGGGGAGCCCAGAGCTGGACACAGTACTTGAGATGAGGCTTTGCCAGGGCTGAGTAGAGGGGCAGGATCACCTCCCTCGACCTGCTGGCAACAGTCTTCCTAATGCACCCCAGGATACCATTGGCCGCCTTAGCCACAAGGACGCACTGGTGGCTCATAGTCAGCTTGTTGTCCACCAGCACTCCCAGGTCCTTCTCTGCAGAGCCGCTCTCCAGAGGGTCAGCCCCCAGCTTGTACTGGTGCATGGGGTTATTCCTTCCTAGGTGCGGGACCCTACACTTGCCCTTGTTGAACCTCATGAGGTTCCTCTCTGCCCAACTCTCCAGCCTCTCCAGGTCTCTCTGAATGCCAGCACAGCCCTCTGGTGTATCAGGCACTCCTCCCAGCTTGATTTCATCAGCAAACTTGCTGAGGAGGCACTCTGTCACTTTGTCCAGATCATTGAAAAATTGTGGAAGGACAGACAAGGGAAGTGCTCAGGATGATCTCTGTGCTTAGGAAACCTGCCTAATAAAAATATAGCCTTAGATTCTGTTCCTGGGTGTAATATTAAATATGGAAGAGGAAGAGGAAGCTTGTCTACAGCATGACTTTAATTTGTGTGCTGTGTCTGAGAGCCAGAAGAAGAAGGAGTTGGGAATTGGAGATCCTTGTGTGGGATCACAGGATTGTATTGTGGATTGTGGGAGAGCTGTTGAGTTGGAGATTGCTTTGGTGATCTGAACAGGCTATGAGGTGTGCTTCAGGAATAAAAGCCTCTGGGTGCTGCTTTCTGCTCCCCATCATCCCATCTGGGAAGCCAGAAGCATTACCAGAATGAGCATATTAATTAGTGAAGTAGTGAAGTGTCTACTGGCATGAGCAAAAGCAGTTTTGCACTTCCACATATGGATACAATTCAAGATCACTAGCTATAATGTAAAGGTGCTTGTGAATTTTCATGCTATTTTGATCTGCAGACTTGCCTGTTCTTGTTTCTTGGTACCATTATCCTTCTGTTACTGACCTTGTGCCAAGCTCTGCATAGAAATAGCCTCATCAAATTCAGCAGCTCTATTACAAGGCAGACTTCTGTGAGCACTGTAATGGGTGGCATTGTGGCTCTGATTTGCTTTTTACTTTGGACTCCCTCCTCACCTCACGTGTTTGGAATGATGCTTTATCTTTGGAGATGAAGAGCTTGCAGATGTTCGTTCACTTAATACAATTGTTTTCCTTGTCCAAGTCTAGACTATGTCATATAGGAGCAGCAAAATGGCCTTGGTTCCCATGCTGCTTGTGTTTCTCCTTGGCATTTGGTGCTGTTTATGCAAATGTGAAAGATAAGGTCACCAAGCAGTTAGTTTGAACGGATACTTTTATTTGCTTTTGAGAAACATAATATGCCAGTAATTTTATCTACTGTGTTTCCAGTGTACAGGAAGTGGTCATTACTACACCCTGAAGACTATTTGATGTAAAAAGAAAGATGTTTCTACATTCCAAAATTCAACAATTTCATATTTTTATACTTAAGGATTTATACTCTTGTCTGGTAGCATAAGACTGAATAAAATGGCTGTCTGTCTGCACTGTTTCTTTGAGGAGTGAGGGCATTTTAACATAAAGATTTTTATGCTGTTCTTTATGAATAGTAGCTGATGTTTTAACTCTGGCATTAAAACAGCTAGCTAAAGGAGTGCTTTGGAAACTATGTTCAGTCAATGGAACAACTAAGGGGGTGGCAGTAGGGTGCAAATATTCCTTGCACCTAAATGGGAGGATCTGCTGAAAAGAGGTAGCTATGCTTTCATTGCAATGGAGAGGCATAACAGAGATCTAGAGAACGGGGTAAAGTAAGTATTAACTTGAACTAAATACAAACATCATGAAAGATATATTGTCAATCAATTTTTAGAAGCTGGTTTAGAGCACCATAGTAGTTTTCTTGAAAATCACAGTTCTCGTAAAAAGTCAGTAAATTTGCATTTCCAGAAGGAGCAATAACAACCTATATCGGTATAAAATTCTGTTAAGAAATCTAGAGATGGAGAAGCATGCAAAATCTCTACATGTATATTATTTTTACTGCATTTAATTCTTTCCATCTAAACTGTTGGTTTCAGGCTTAATCTTGTAGTGACTTAAAATACATGTGGATGGCCCTCATTGATCTCTGCAGACTGAACATGTGACTGATGTCTGATGGCTTTGGTAGATCTTGCCACTCCTAAGCCAAGGATGCATCTTTCAGTTGATCAGTTCGTGAAATGTCTCAGGCTCATTCATTTACCTAAAATAGAGTCAGTTTATCTGTAATATTCTAAGCTGGTCAGAGCAGGAGTTTAGGGGATTAGATAATCTGACTCAGGGCTGGCAAATCTAGCAAGGGAGCTGGATGGTTGGAGAATGCAACAAGTTCTGTTATCTGATCTAATTTTCTTCACCATAAACCATCATTTGAAGGAATGTAAGCTCTCCTTTGAGGACCTTGCTATAAAAACATGTTTGGGAGTGTAACTGAATATTTATAACACCTATTTACACTGCAATTTAAAATCCTTGATTCTGATTTAGCACTTTTTTGTTCATGGTGTTGTACTGATTATTACTACTTCCCCAATAGTTATGGACAGCTAAGAGACCAAGAAACCTGTTTGCTATCCTCCAGGAAGACACATCTGAGACTTGAAACTCAAGTTCTCACTAGTGTGAGTTCATTCCTGTCCATTCTTCCTCTTTAATTAGACCTGGAAACCTCTGGGATTCTCTTCTCTTTGAACTACAGCTAGAGCTCTGTATTCTAACATGATTTAAAAACTTGTCAGGAAACTTCTAGTAACACTTGAAAAAAAGCAGTGGTTTGCTCATATATGTATAACAGGAAAGGGCTACTAAAAATTACGTAGACAAAAGGCAGAAGTTTCAAATGAAGTATTGGGGATCAAATGCATAGAACATAGTAAGAGTATAGTGTCTTTGTCTTAACATGCTAACTGTTTGGATTCATCTCCTCACCTTTTATCATCCTTTTTTCTAGAGGCCATGTTTGTAAAGCTTCTATTTATTCTTGTGTGATGTCACAACACCGACAATAAAAGGAAGCTCAAACTAAAGGCCCAATGATAAAAAAAAATCTTTAAAAACACAAATGCTTGAAGCTTTCTTTAGCTGAGAAAATGATTTCATTTCACAGAATCAAGTTGAAGTGAAAAAATATATATTTTTTTTTGTGCCAGGCAGCCTGTGCTAGTGAGAGCAACAGCCCCTGTCACTAGCAAGCAAGGCTTTTTTATGTTTGTGTTTGACCTAACAGGAATAGAGTTAAAGCCAGTGCTGAGTGCATTTGAAAATGCAGTCCATAATGATTTAATACATCTACCAATAAAAGAGAAAGAACGAGTGAGTGAATCCTCACAGATTTCACTACCTATTAGGCAGTTTTCAAATAAGTGTATAAACATCTTACACCACCTAAAGTTTCTGGACTGCTTCTATTCTCTGTTGTCACAAGCAACTGTGGATCATGTTTGTCCATCTGAGTTGTTTTCCTTCACTCTGACTTTGAAATGAAAAACTGCCAGTTTTGCCTGACATTGTTTCTGGAAGGATCCTCTGAGGAGGAAACTTTACTGTTAGCATAAGTAACTAGAAAAGAAGACCTGTGTGGGCAGAAAGAAGGTGTAAGATGCAGAGAGAACTGGAAGAAAGGGGACTACTGAAGAAAGATTACTGGCTGAGCTATTTTCCACATTGAATTCAATGGAGAGTTCTGAGCAGAGCAAGTTCTTCGTAATCCATGCGCATGGGAACCTGAGAGAGAGGGAAGGAAAGTGCAGATGGACCCAGAAAGTAAATCTGAGTCCTCATGCTTTCTCTTTCTCCTCCTTTCTTTCCATTCTCAGTTAAAAACAGAAAAAACAGACTTCTTCCCTTATTAGCATCTGGAAGAAAAATAGCTTTAGTTGGCTTTAACATTATGTACATAATGTGTGTGTGTGTGTGTGTGTGTGAGAGAGAGAGAGAGAGAGAGAGAGAGAGAGAGAGAGAGATTTTACTGAGGAAAGCTGGGGCTTTGATCTGAGCAGATTTTGTGATGGTCAGCTCAGGCATATTAGTTAGACTGAGCTGACAGTGATCTTCATCTGTAGGGGGAGACAGAAAGGCAGTATTGATGTAATATATAGGGTTGTTTGAGACAAGGAAGAAAGAGACCAATAAGATAGAGTCAGGGTGGGTTGAAGGAAGGCTGAAATACCTACATTTGGTAGAAGTGACTGTCTGCTAAGAAAACATAGAATGAAACTAAGTTTATGCTTTCTCACATTGCAGGACATGTACTGCCTTTCAGAGAAATGTGTGAGAGGAAAACCGGAAAAGCTGTGACTAGACAGTGTGGTGAGTACACAGGTACCTTAATCGTTCCTGATCTCTTTCAGCTTGGTGCTTGCAGGAACATGAGCACCTTAATAAATTTTTCCTCCTAATGTGAGTAGAAAGAGTTGCTTTTCCTTCCACCTCTGAAACACTGAAGGGTAGATGTTAAGCATTGGATCTGCTTCTCCAAGAGGTCTGTTCTGCAGGCATTATCTTCTTAAATGTGTGTGGGATCAGGGTGACTGTCTCATTTGTTGCATGAAGCGCAGTTTTCACACAGAAATTTCCTGATCTAAAATCAGACTGACAGTGAATGTGTGAAGTTCAACAAGCTAAATTCAATATTTACAAACACACAGTTGACGAAAATGGTGAGTATAATCAGAAACTGCGAAGATAAACAACTGCCAAGAGGGTTCTGAAGACTCTAGAGATATTTGTTTTCATATGGGGTTTGATCATCCAGCTTTGCCCATCTTTCCCGTTCCTTCCTCTCTTTAGTCTGTTCCCTTTATTACCTGCCTCCTTCCCCAAATCATATGCTATTTGGATTTTTTTTCTCCCTTTTTTTCATTAAGGTCTTCTTTTGGTGCCTAAGAGCTTTCTGCTTCCTGTTTGCTTTTAACAGTGTTACAGTCATGTCAGAGAGAAGATCGAGTTTCTTCTGGCCACTGGCCCCAGAATTCTGCGCTATGTGGAAAAGCCATTAGTGATTTTCACTATTAGAACAATGCTTAATACCCAGACAATTGAACTCCCTCTCCCCCCTTTTTTTTCCTCATGTACAGATGATGACATGATGAAAGAGAGATTCATGTCCCAAATAGTTTGTGTTCTGAAGGGAGACAAAATGGGAAGGTAGACATTAAAGCTTCAGGCTAAATGAAATCATCTTAAATTATCCTCAAGTGCCAGTGTGAAATGTTTGGTAGAAAATGCTCTGCTGAAGGCTTTCAGTTTCAGGAACTGCAATCTGATTTGCAGTTATGATTGGTATTTGGTACTGACACCATTTCTGTGCATCTTCTCAAGTCTGAGAAGTCAAACATTGTAGATCCCTCTTGAATTATTTTTCTCCCCACAAACTTCCAGTGGTAGAAGCTGTCACTCAGTTGGTAAGCCCTATTTCAAACCATGATTCTGCCAAATTTACCTATGTGAACTTATTCATACTCTTTATTGAAATATATATGTATTTTTTCCCCTCTAAAGCTGGGTATTCAGTTGAAAGCCTTCAAGTGCTGTTGAGACTGAAGATGATTTCATTTAATTTGAAGCAAACAGTTGCATTTAATAACCACTGTTCCATAAGATACACTGCTGACTGTGTGAATGCTTAACCATCATCTTTTCTGTATTTTTGCAAGATACAGTAAGCATATCAGGAATTACTTTTTAACCATACACATCTCAATGCTACTGTTTCATAATTTTGTACTAAAACACACAGATAATGGACCTTTCTGTTTAGTTCAGGTACTATGGCTTCTAATTACTCAACTGGAGTTCTAATCTGTGTGAGTTGCTAGGTAGTTAGTGAAATTGTTTATTATGATAATAAAAGAACTGTCGGTTTAACTGTGCTGCTTTATGGTAGTTATGCTGAAGGGACCACACATTCAGATGAAGGGTCATCAGAAGGAGAGCTTTAAAGTTGGTAAATACTTTTAAAAGTGATTGTTCTGTTAGATACTACTGGAGTATCCATTGGGGGATGGGAAGATTGTCAGAATGGGTCTAGTTGAACTGCTAAGAAAATAAGACTGTGATTCTCTCATTTCTTTTTTCTTTTCTTTTTTTTTGGGGGGGTGAGTCTGAACAGAGATTTAGGGTGGTAAGGGGGCCTAGCCACCAGCAAACTTTCCTGCTGCTTTATTTTCTGTGAAGACTTATATAGCAGCATATGAAAGTAAATTAGTCTCTGAAAATACAGAAAATACATAGATATCTTCTGGTATTTTGACAAAAATTGCTTAAGATTGCCATTGAATAACCTAGAATGCTCACTTTTCAAAAGGATTGCTCTCTCTCTTTTTTAAGTTAGCTCCTTTATTTTTTTTTCCATACCTTATTTATGTTCTTTAAGGCATAATACTACTGCAGCTGTAATCTGCATAATTCTCATCTTAGTATAAAGTCTTGACTAGAGGTCACTTGACTATGACTTTGGGATTTAGTAAATATGAACATTGTGCTGCTCTGTTTGCACGGTAGCTGTATTCTTTGGGAAGTTTTGTTTTGTGTCCTTTCTTCTATTCAGATGATTGGATCTTTCTGCATGTTGATGATGATTAAATTATGCTTCATATTAACTCTTGGTTTTCTTAACAAGTTTCTATATGTTTTGCAGTTTTGTCTGACACTGGCTTGCTAAGGCTTGTTGGCCCTCAAACTATTACCCCATGCTGCTCTTCCATGAGGTCACTGACAATAGTGCTGGGGTAGCATGGAACATATTAAGAGTAAATGCAGAGTTCTAGGATAGCTGAGATACTCAGTGCCTTTTCTGCCTCAGTTTTCAGTAGTAAGGTTTGCCCTCAGGGCTCCCAGGTCTCTGAGCCTGCTAGCAGAATGTGTTGGAATGAAGCAGTACACATGCTAAAGGAAGAATGAGTTAGGGATCACTTAGCCCCCTTAGACATACACAAGTCCATGGGACCGGATGGGAGGCATCCAAGGGTACTGAAGTTGCTGGCTGACATCATTGTGAGGTGTCTCTCTATCATCTTCTAAAGGTATGATGACTGGGGAGGTTTCTGTTGATGGGAGGGAAAAAGGGGGATATCACACACATCTTAAAGAAAGATAAGAAGGAGGATCCAAGTAGCTACTGGCCAGTCAATGTAACCTCAGCCCCTGGAAAGATGTTGTGAGCAGAACAATCTTGACTTAGGGAGCTTTTACTAAATTTAATTTATTGCCAGTTAGCAGAAAATTTTAATTACTAATTTGGATATTGACAATTACAAAAACAAACACTTAAGTAAACACTTTTCCCTCCCCTTTCCCAGGCTCAATTTAAGCCAGACACCTATCTTTCCCTTCTTAGTCTCAACTTTTCTCATTTCCACTGCAAATTGCTGTCTCTCAGTGAAGCGATGGGCAATGCAGGAGGTTGGAATCATGTGTGTAAGGTTTCTTTTGGCTGCTCTGTGTTTCTTACTGGGTTTCCTCTGCTCCTTTGTGCTTCACTGTGTCACTGCTCAAGCATGCTTTTTCCACAGGCTGCAGTCTCTTCAGGGGTATACCTGCCCCATCATGGGTCACCCATGGGCTATAGTCCTTTCAGGGGACTCCCTCCCTTTGGCATGGAGCACCTCTTTCCAAGAGCATGTTTCCGGTCACATGTCTCCTCAGCAGTCTTTTCATTTGCATGTTTCCAAATGCATCTCTACCATATGTCTCCCCAAGAGTGTCTCCTCACATTTCTCCAAACATGTCTCTTCACTTGTCTCTTCCCTGAGTGATGGCTGTTCTTTCTTAAATATGTTTAAGCAGAGGTTCCATGTGCTGCGCAAATTGAAGTTTTGAAGTGTGATGGATTGTTTACATTAGTTTTAGAGGTGGCTGGAATTAGTTGTGATAGGCACATGGTGCTTTCCTGACCTGTTCACATATAGATCATCCCTGCAGTCCCCTGCTACATAAACTCTGCAATTTGTGCCCAGTACAGAAGGTTACAGAGCAAATCCTCTTAGAAGCCATTTCTAAAGACATGAAGGACAAGAAAGTGATTGGGAGCAGCCAACATAGATTCATTATGCCTGAATAACCTCATTGCTTTCTTGATGAAGTAACTGGCACTGTGGACAAAGGCTGAGGAGCGGATGTAGTATACCTTGACCTTAGCAAGGCCTTGGAGTCAGTCTCCCGTAGTCTCCTTATCACCAAATTGGTGAAATATGGTCTGGATAAGTAGACAATAATGTCGGAGCTTTGATCAGTGGTGCAAAGTCCAGTTGATGGCCAGTACCTACTGGCATCCCTCGGGAATTGATATTGGGGCCAGAACTGTTTAATGTCTTCAGTAACATGCTAGATGATAGGATGGTTGTGGATGACCCCAAAGTGGGGGGAGTGGTAAATACACAGTGCTGGTATTCCAAGAGACCTAGATAGGGAGGAGAAATAGGATGACAGAAACCTCCTGAAGTGCAGTGGAAGCACATTTAAAGTCTTGCTTCTGGGGTGGAATAAACCTCTGCAAAAATATGGGCTGCGGAATGACTGTCTAGGAAGCAGCTATGCAGGAAAAGATCTGGGGCTGTGGTGGACATCAAGTTGAATGCGAGTCAGCAGTGTGTCCTTGCAGCAAGGAAGGCCAACTTGGTGTAATCAGCAGGCCCAGGAATGTGATCCTTCCCCTCTATTCAGCACTTGTGAGACTGCATCTGGAGTCTATATGCAGTTTTGGGCTCCTCAGTACAAGGAAGATACTGGAGCAAGTCCAGCCAAGGCCACCACAATGATCGGGGGCTGGGGCACATTATAAATAAGGAGAGGCTGAGAGAACTGGATCTGTTAAACCTGGAGAAGAGAAGGGTAGGGGAGACCTTATTACTGTCTACAACTACTTGATCAGGGGATACAGAGAAGTAGGGCCAGAGTCGTCTTGGATGTACACAGTAGTAGGACCAGAAGCAACAGACACAAGTTGGAACATGGGAAGTTCCAACTGGATGTTGGGAAAAATTGTTTTATCCTGAGGGTGGCCAAATGCTGGAACAAGTTGCTAAGAGAAACTGGAATCTCTCCCTGGAGGTGCTCACAACTCAACTGTGCAAGTCGTTGAACAACGTCCTCACTACTTCCCACAAGGGAAGAGATTATGCATAGATGGGAGCCAGCAGATGCAAGTAGGGGTTATTATGTTTTGTTAGCATCAGAGTTAGCTTGTCTTGGATCAAAATTTATACAAAAGAGTTGCTTTTATCTTGGATCAAAATTGATACAAAAGAGTTGCTTTTAACTGTGGTTTATTCTAGAGTCAATTTTTTATCTTACTCATATGACTGATATCATTGACTTACAATTTAAGTATTATATGGAATTGATTTCTGACACTGATGACTTTAAGAGACTTGTGTAAATACACTGAGATGTATAACCTATTAAAATTTTATATTCAGGGAAATCTGCCACTACTTGGATAGCATGCAATTTCCAAGAGCAGTACCTTGCTTACCAAGTATGATTTAACTATACGGTAAATAATCCACATCCAAATGTATATCTAAAATGCGAGGCATTCTGTATGGTGGGAGAGAATTTTGTGGGACAAGTATGTGGTTCTGTTGTGTTACTGCTTTATTTTGAGACTTTCTTTGAAAAATGGAAACAGTACTTGCCAGTTTCAGAGTCATGCTCTGAAATGTGTGGTGTTTGAGGCGGTCTTTGGTGTCTTTCAATGAAAGAATTGCACTAGTGAAGTAAATACTGTTATGAATCTTTGCTTACTGATGGGCTCATTAGGAAGCTAATTGTACCATATCTGGGATATTGTCTTCATTCATCTTTTAGGAAAGAAACAGTTTTCTTATTTAGGAAATTCCTGGTTAGATAGAAGGAAGTTATTAATAACTAAATTCTGCTGAGAACAGCATTATTTCAATCAGGAATAATACAGTGCATGATAATACAGGGAGTGCCTAAACAAGTAAAGTATAAAGCATGTAGAAGTTTTGTGTATTACTTGTGTTTGAATGATTTCTTTAATGTATCTGCTGAATATGTAAGTATTTAAATAACACTCCATGAAGAACTGGAGTGTGCCCAACTAAAAGAAAGGCTAAATAAAGTTTACGCCACATCTATGAAGTGCTATTAGCTTTTTATTTTTTTAAGGTAAAATAGTAATTATATGCATTAAAAATCAGCTAGTGCATGCAGGTTTTGGGGTGAAATCTGCTTTCAGAGGACACTTGCACAGAACTTGAAGTTAAAATAGAAGTGTTAGATAAAGTAGTCTGTATTGGTTTGGTGCATATCCTTTTAAGAGGAACGTAACAATATATATTTCAGTTTTTCATGGGACCATACCTTCTAAAGCTGAATGCCAATAAAAACACCTTGTTGGAAGCTATTGTTGCAAGAGAAGTGTGTGAGATGTGAAGAGAACATTGTAATCTGGTAGCTGAATTTTTTGCAATGAAAACCTTATCTGCTAGAAGACAGTTCTTTAGAGTTGGAAGGAGGCAGAATAAGCAGAACTAAATTCAAGAATTCTCTTTCCTGTTTTTGATTCAAACAAAAAAAGTTATGACTGGAACATGTGCCTCAGACTAGAAGTACAGCAATTTGCTCTTTTCTCCACTTACCTGGACTATGACTTGGCCTGGAATCTTTCCTGAAAAGAAAAAGTTACCTGAAATGCTTGCAGTATATTCAGACAAAACCTGATAGTCTTTGCTAATGCCTACAGCGCTACATATCTAATCATAATATAACAGAATGATTTACTTGCTGTATGTGTGACTGCTGTAAGGTAGCATTTTAAGTGTGATGGTTTCAGAACATACTGTCTTAATGTGCAGGTGACAGCAGCATTACAGGCTTTCATGTTTTTTTTTCCCCTCCTTTCCAGAAAGCGTTATTTGTTTGATCAAGTGGCACAATTTGTCTGCTAATATGGTTAATTTCTTTAAAAACATGAATGTGGCTTCAGAGTAAGCCACAAATATTTTTGAGTTCCAGCAGAAAAAAATATTAATATTTTATTTTTCTAATGAGGTTGTCCTTTTATTTTCATTTCTGACCATAAGAATCCCATGAAGAAATGCCAAAATGATGGCAGAGTTTAACCCTTCAGAACTGTCAGTAAACGGGAATGCTTTGTGGTTGTGGTTCTGCCCTTCAGGCACCAGTCATGTAGGAGTCTTTCTAAATCTTTTCATTGTTTACAAGGAAGTGCTATCTGGCATATTAAGACAAACACTCTTTTGTTATTCAGAGTGAAGCTATATGATGTGACTAGCAGCAGAAGGGTGGCTGGCACGTTGCCCTTGGGAATCTGAACCCACAGCTGTGGGGAAGAAGCAAGAGAGAAAGAAGCTGCTCTTGAGGCAGGAACTGCTGAGTCTTGTTAGGACCCAGCTGTATGCCCATCGAGCTAGGGTATGGTAGAGCCCTGGGAGTGAGTTGCAATCATCTGCAGGTGACAGCACCTCTCCCCTCATCTTTTTAAAATATGCGTATTGTGCCCTTGGCCAGAGGAAGATTTGGGAAATTTGGCTGCATCTGTGTAAAAGCAGTGTGTAAAGTGGTGAGACATATCAGGCAAAATGGTAGTTGATCTTTGAATGTTTTAAGAGAATAAAAGCTCTTCTCTTTCTATAAGAAAGCATATATTTGAGTGGTGGCTTGTCATACTGCAGTGAATCCTTTCCTTCCACATGTTTCTGTAGCTTGTTTTTATTATCTTTATCTGAAAGAAAAGGTAGTCCAGACTTCAGCATGTCTTTGTAAGGTTGTAAGATTTGAAAGAGACAAAGTCGATAAGCCTGTTCATTGAAATCAGCAAAGTTAAGATTCTCAAATTTTTTTGATGGTGGAAGGCCACCAAAATGTGTGATGTAACTGTTTACCATCTCCTCATTGGGAGCCAGGCAATATTTTATTTGCAAGAAGAGGAATTTAAAACTGTAAGCTAAAGACAAGAATAGACATAAAAGGTAGGACCTAGTAAGGCTAGAATGTGTTTTTTCATCACTGCCATTAACTGATGGAAGTTGCTTCTTTTGTGTTCATCTCTTGCATGCAGAAATCTTTAATATCAGTTGTATCTTTCTGAGAAAAGCTATATGAACAGACCTATGAAAGTCATTTACGAATTTAGAGTTCGGGAGAATTGGGATTGAAAATGTTCTTTTAAGTGGGCACTTTTGTTTAAAAACCTCAGCAACTGCATGGTATTCACATACATAAACTTCTGAAGAGTCTGTTAAGCCCAATTATTTTGGCTCGGTAGGATAGTAAGCTTCCATTGCTGCCAATTGATTTCTGAGTGCAAAATATCTCAGGGGCAAGCTCTAGGCAGGGAACTGCTTTAGGAGGTTGAATAGCTCCCATGAAGTGAGTCACATTTTTAAAGCTAATTGCTGGAGGTTTGAAGTAATGACTTTAAAGAAAAAAAAAGTACCCCTTTGCTGTCAAAAGGGCTGTTCTTCTATAGTTTATATGTTCTTAGTAGCATATCTTCTGTGCTCTGAAAACACCTGAGGAGTTTTCAGTCTGTTTATTAGAGAAAGCATGTCGGTTGATTTCAGTGACAGGAGCACAAATTGGGAAAAGAATCAAATATATTCAGAATACCTTTCCTTTCTGTTCTATTCTGTGCCATTCCAATTCTGTTTCTGAGATGAGATTGAGAGCTGAAAGTACTACAGTACTGTCCCATACCAATAGTGACAACTTCTTTCTGAATGTGTAAGTAGACACACTTATTTTATACTTTAATATATACAATCTGAGAACTGCAGAGAGAAACCATAGCTGTGGTTCCTTGGTTCTAGTTTAAATATCTGCAGAAATTTTAATGAATCTGACAGAGCTGAATAGAGAGATAGTAATTGCTCTCCTTCTTTGTTTTCTAGGTCTGTATGAATGTGCTCTGAACTGCCAGTCAGGTAAGGCATGCTGTGCACATCCAGACTTCTTAGCTTGGCTGTAGCCTTTCTAAGGCTGATGGCAGGCAGGGAGCAGAAGTAAGAAGGAGGCTATGGCAGTGGAGTGTTGATGGAGCGGCACCAGCAAGTGCCCAGTGGTGACAGGACATGTATTTGAGGGTTATAAAGGGACAATAATGAGTCTCGCTTCAGGATAGTTGTCAACCATTGTCTGCAACAGTAGTAAAAGTTATACCAGTTTCTTACACCAACTTCTGATACCAACTGATACGAATTTTCTGTCCAGGTAATTACTCCCTATTCTGTAGAGCTTCCTTGAAGCTTCTTGATTTGTAATACGGAAACTTTCCCAATATAGGTTGACATAATAAGGGATTGAAACCATCAATTATTTTCATGTAGTTTTCAGAGAATCCTGTGTTCTTTATATCTTCCTACTTTTTCTCTCTAGAGAGAGCATGGAAGTTTCTTAGAAGTCAATATTGAATCTTTCCATAATTTGTTTTTCTTCTACATCCAGAAATATATAATGTTATCAAAGCATTTTTAGTGTGAACATACTACAAAACTTCAATATTTCGGAATAATATATGTACCTGTTTTTCAGATTAGAGATAATTCTTGTATATGGTGCTTTTATCCCCTAGAGATGCTGCTTTTCTTCCTCTTAGCACTACTCAAAAAGGGTTGATGCTGAATTTGAGAATAAATTGCAGTAAGGACACATGACATTATATGCTCTCTTCAGCTGATATTCTCCAGGATGAAGCTAAGTACAGTATCTTTGGGTGATAGAGATGTCTAAGACCACATAGAATACTGAAAAAGGACACATCAAGAAACTTCAGAAACAAAGACTTGCATATGTATAGTTAGTTTTTTGTACATTATATTTGAAGTATTTCAAACCACTCTGAAACACAGAGGTTATTAAATAATCTGACCTATTCCCTTATATATGAATTTTGGGTCTTAGGAAATTTTGAGGCATAAAACTTTAGAAATACATGCATTGAGCAAAGGTGACAGGAGGCTTGCCTGAATGAACAAGGTGTTAACTAAACTCAAACATGAAAAGGACTTGCTAATGTTAGCAGGTCATCATTGTTTTGGGAAAATTGTTTCTGTGACTACTAACTCCTACTGCTTTAATTCCTTTAAAGTTTTTTCTTTATAATCTGACCTTGTCTAGTCTCAGCTTCCAAATTTTGGTTAGAATTTTGCTTCCTAGGTCAAAGAGCTCATTATAATAAGTAATTATAAGTTTATTCTTCATACACTCTTAGATTGTTATGAAGTCCTCTCTTCTCAAAGGTAAGACTAGGCTCTTGTCATTGTCAAATATGTTCCCAACACTCTTCCCCAAACCTGTGATTACCTGGAAAATCACAAGAGCTATTATATTTGTCTTTATGCAAAAACATATTAGGCAAAATGGAATTATTTTCACAATCTAAACTTGCCCTGTAACTTACATTTTGATAGGTTATTACTCACTGTGGCCTTGAAAGGTTGTGTGGTGGGCCTGAGTTGGATGCATGTCTATAATAGATAAATTCAACCTCTCGCTGAAAAATGTAAGATAAATCTGATTAGCTTTGTTATCTTCACCTAACAAAGGAAAACATTTTAACTAATACATAGCCAAATTGATGACACGTAGATCAGTAAGTGGAACATAGCAACTGTAAGGACTGCTGCGCTGAAAGAGTTATGATGAATAGTACAAAGTTCAACTTGCACCTTGTTGTTAGTGATGTCCCTCAAGGGTTGATACTTGTGTCAGTACTGCTTAACATCTTTATTAACAGCCTGGACTTTGAGACAGAGTGTACCTTCAGCAAGTGCACAAATAATGGCAAACCTGCAGTGTAGTTGATACATGGGAGGATAGGGCTGCTATTCAGAGGAACCTTGATAGGCTGGGAAATGTGCTGGCAGGAAGGGATTTCATGAAATTCAACACAAGCAAGTGCGGAGTCCTGCATCTGGAATGGAGTAACCCATGTGACAATATAGTCTAGGCACTGACTAGGTACGAGGCAGCTTTGAAAAAAAGACCTGCGGGTTCTGGTGAGCAAAAAGTTGAATGCAAGTCAGCTCCTCCTGCAGCAGAGAAGGCCAGACATGTATTGATTGTGTTGTATTAGCAAGAGAGTAGCCGGCAGGTTAAGGGAAGTGATTTTTTCCTTCCAAAATGCCTTCCCTGGCATTTATGAGGCTACGTCTGGAGTATTGTGTCCAGTTTTGGGCTCCCAAGTACAAGTATGTTGACAAACTGAAGTGAGACCATGGTGGACCACCAAGACTATTAGGTTCAAGTGCATGTGATACATGGGAAGAGGCTAAGAGAATTGAGTTTGTTCTATCTTGAGAAGGTGGAAGGGGAGCTGTTACTACTGTCTATAGCTACTTGACAGGAGAGTGTAGAGAAGATGGAACCAAATTCTTTTCAGAGCTGCACTGTGATAGGATAAGATGCAATAGTCACAAGTTGGAACATGTAAAATTCTGATTAGATATAAGGGCTTTCTTTTTCCATAGTAAAGTAGATCAAATATTGGAACACATTGCTCAGAGTGGTTGGGGCCTATCCATCCTTAGCGATTATGCAAAACTTGATGGGCCCAGGTCCTGAGTAGACTGATCTAATTGACCTTGCTTTAAGCAGGGTGTTGGATGGGAGACTTTCAAAGGTTCTTTACAACCTCAATTCAGGCAGCTGAAATGCAAGAGGAGGATTCTGGAGCTCATGTGATGGAGTTCCACATGGAATGTATTGTGGCATAAAGAACTTGTGATCCTGTGTTGCAGCTGTGACTGAGAGCAGCATGAGATCTTTCACTGAGGCCAAAATTCTAATTATTGGATCAAAAATACTCAATACTTGGATCAAAAATATTAAGACAAAAACAGATGATACTGCCTCAACCATAACCAGAATATCTGTTACAAAGAATTGCCCTTTTGAATTTTCAGAAAAGATTGCATCTGTGATAATCCGAGTCTCTTGGATGACAATAGTGCTGGGAGTCTCTTTCATCTTGGAGTTCAGTACATTCAATGATATAGCAGATAGAAAGTTCTCCTACCAATGAAAACTGGCAGAAATTTTTTTTTCCATAACCCACACATGACAAGGAATGTCAGTACCTCCTTCAGAAAGGTTATGCCTGCCGTCCAGATGGATTGCCACAGTTGTATGGAATGACAGAGCTGCTGTTAAAAGGAATGCTTCCATTTGATCTCCAGACTCCTGTGCCTTGAAGAGGCTGTCCATAAGCTGATAGAGGACAGATGTAACCAGAAGCAGCTGTTTCTGTCACAGGCCTTTCTCAGTGGGTATTTGTAATGGAGCACACTTTGGAAAAAATAGACTGCATTAGGTACAGAGAAGCTCCTAAGCTACAGAGTTGAAAACTAATGCTGCTTAAGGTGTTAGCTATCTCTTGAGCTAGTGATCACCAGTGGTCTGAGAGCACCTGCAGGAATGTGTGGCCTTACTGAAGATGGGCTGTATGACACAGAGCAAGAATGAGACTAGGCAGCTATTCTTCCTAGGGAAAGAAGAGTAAGGAGGGGGAAGAGATTAATCCAAAGCCTTTTGTCATTCAGCCTATTTAACCTTTTCAACAAAAAGTCATAATAGAATGGGAAATCAGAGAACACAGATTGAGTCATTTATCAAACAGCTAAATGTGCTGTTGTGCTTTCCAGTGGGGGGACAGTCTGCTGAGTCTTGTGGGTCATACTGGGTAACACTTTTTTCAGTGAGTGCATTGTGTGTAGATTCAGTATCAGTCTTCTGTTGCTACAGGTAATACTGAGCAATTATAGGCTCTTCTACAGGTGAGATGCTAATACATAAAACATTTTAAAATATGTCAGATCAGAATTCATGTTTTAACAGGGCAACATACAGTGAAAAGGGAGAAACATTTGGTCTTTGAGGAAAAGTACTGCATTTTTTGTTGATGTGAACTCAAGACTGATACTATCTAAGATGTTTTTACTGCTTTTTGACATGTGGGGATTTTTTTTTGCTTAGGCTTTTTTTTCTTTTGGTCCCCTGTATAGGAAAGTACCTACAAAGAGAGAGCCTTACTGAAAAAGTCAGGTCTGTTTTGCTAAGTATTTATAAAATACTTGTATACCACTGTAGATCTAAGCTCACAGGTGTCTGCTCAATGACTTGCACAGAGCTCAGCCATTCTGCGTGGAATAACGTAAAATGGTGTAAGGTCTGTAAGACTGGCAGCATCACAACCATTGAACCCATGAACTCAAAGGCTTTGGGAAATGAGGTAATATCTTACTCAGTAATGTAAATATCCTCCCCTGTTAATTCCTCCTGTCTTGTCTGTTGTTTCTTTGGTGGTATGCATTCCTGCGTTCACCCACTAAACACTTCTCAAACAATGCAGGCAGTTTATTCTTGTTGAAATTGCTGATTACCGTCTCAGGGGATGGAGTCACAGTTGCTGACAATTGTCACAGATCTTTTCTGAGAACAAAATGACAAATGTTTACCAGGTTACCAAGACTTTAACAGTTTTCCTGTTTTCAGGAAGTCTCTGGGTGTTTCTTTGGGTGCAGGGTGTGGAGGTACTTGGGCTGTCCTGAATCATCTCATGGTGGGAATGAAGCTGCAGTAGCAGTGTAGCGCTAGTCCACTTTGCTGCTGCCTCCCAGGCTGTTGACTAAGTGATGATATTGCTATGGCTGCAGTCCATTTCTGCTGGAGGAGGGGTCACTACTGCAGGGATGGTTTTTACAGACTGGAATTATCAGAGAGGGGTTTGAGGTAGGCAGAAAATCTGCTGTAAGCTCAGTCTCTTTAATTTTTGTCGTATATAATATGTCTGTATAGATGGTGGAGGGTTACTGAGGATAGCATGGATTATAATAATTATATCAATTGTATATGAATATACTATTGTACATTTATATTGTATATTAATTGAATATAACTGTGATTGTTCTAATGATGCTCTGCCCTGTTACTGTTTAATTGGCTGACTCTGTCTGTTGATTCTAGTGGAGAAAAATGAAATCCTGGCTGGTGATGGTGGTGGTGGACTGTTTGGTAAAGCTTAACTCAGGAGGGAAGTTAATGTGATAGCTTAAAAAATGTGTGTCTGTTCCATGGATAGGTAATGGGAAGACCATCTTATTTACCTGTACAAAGTTATCCAGACGTTCATTAATATCATGGTGACAGTGCTGAAGTGACTTTTCACATGGCTCCCAATGATGGTGCAGAATGTGGATCTATGTTTTTTTTTACACTTTTTTACTGAAACAATCTCCTGATGTTGATCCTCTGTAATCTGCCAGAGGAATACACTTGATATCACTTAGAGATGCTTAAAAGGACTTGAATCTTCCTGATGAAGAAGCCTAATTTGGTAGGATCAATGAATGAGTCATTAAATGGAAACAACACTTCTTCTTAAGAAGAAACTTAAGATAACTAAAGTCTGGATTTATATATTTTCCACACTCCATAATCTCTTTCTGTTCTTGACAGAATTTCAAGCATAGCTAAGAGATTTGTTGCATGCTGATGTTACTTACCAGTAGTATCTTTGCTAGATGCAGGTGAGCAGCTTAATGTGTGTGTTTTATTGGCTCTCTGTTCTGTCTGAATGCTTTAACTATTGAAAGGCAGTACAGTGTATTATTCCTGTCATAAATCAAAATAAATTCTTTCTAATACAGAATTCAAAACCACACATATATGTCCAAAGTGTTTTTCCTGAGCTCACAGGGCATAATAAGCCTGTGGTTTATCAAATACAGAAATTACTATGTCCACAACATAAGAACTCCGTTTTTACTAGAGTACAGCCTTGGGGAAGAGAATACAAAATAGATTTGTGTTTACTTTTGAAAGTATCACTGTCAGTTCAGAAAGATGGACATTCTTGTCAACCTCCCTTTTGTTTTTTGCTGAAATATATTAAAATGCTCTGGCAATTTACACTATATTGCATCTTTAGCACCAAGTGGTAAATACTGTTAGTGTGAATGATGGCATTTTACTTGTTTTTATGTTAATTCTTTATGGAAAATGAGACTGTAAAGTGGGGATGATTTTTATTATCAGGTAGCTGTTTTTGGTGTGTTGTAAGGATAAACAATTATGTTTTATATCTTTGGTTCTAGTATGTTCTCTTCATCTAAATAAAGTGCTGAGGGTATGCTTTTGCTAACAGGAATACCCTCTGCATTCCTTAAATATCTTTAGGGTAGTTAAAGCCATACAGGTTTAATTAATACAGAATTAAAAAAATGTATATGTCAAACAAGCTCTTTCAGAAGTCAGTTTTTAATCATTACACTATTCCATATCCTGTTTCTGTAAGTCTCTTTTCATTAGGAATACATATGTTTTGTCTTTTTGGCAACTCTTTTTGAGTTGTCAGAGCAGTTACAAGTATGTTTTAAAAGCAAAACTGGAAAATGTGAAGCAAAGAATTTTCATTCTATGTGAAAACTTTTTCTTTGTGAAAAGAGTAAGCGCAAAGACAAAGCTGTGTACCTAGACCAAATTCTAAAGCACCATATGTTAAGTGACCTGTGAACTGAAGGTTAGTTCTGCTTCAAACCATTAATACCATAGGAGACACATTCAAAGCAAAAACTCTTACAGAGAGATTACTGGGACATTAGTCTTTTGAGAGAGTTCTTCAGTGAAGCTGACCATTTGTACTGTTGGACCTGAAAAAACAGTTCAGAAAATATTTTATAAATTCAAAAAATCTGTCACTTCAGAGTAAAGCTGATGCAACTAATGTTTTTGGTTAAATAGTCATTCAATTCAACATGTTTTAAACAGGGTGGTGTAATTTCTGCACACAGCAGTGGTCGCTATTTAGTACAGTTAGAAAAGAACGAGTAAACAATATATGTTTCTCAGCACAGATTAGGCATCTGAGGCAGATCTGCTTTCTCTTGCTTCCTGGAAATATTTCTGTAGGCATTTTAAAAGGAGGACTTATATTGGTGAGTGGATCATGACTTATCTGGCTACCCTGCATTTCCACATTAGGCTAAGTTCTTTATGAGAAGAGTAGGTTTTCCAACTTTTTATATGTTAAAAAGAGACAGTGATTTCAACTAGCATTTAAGCTAAAGGAGAATCATAATTAATTGTCAGTGTTGATGAAATCCTGTTGCTATAAAATACAGTCCTGCTCCTCAAAATTTGCTGCTGTGCTGTTTGACTACTTATGCAGGAATACGCTGCTTTCAGCTGCAAGTTGTTGCAGTATCAGATCCTTTAATTTATTGGGGATCATTAGCAGATCTGAATTTTAAACAATTATTGCATATAAATCACGGTGTGGGAGTGGGTCAGTAAAGGTGAAGTTGACTTAGGTCTTACCTACTCTGGATTCCACTAAATACTTTTGAGCTACAGTACTTTTTTATAAGTAAAGTTATGATAGCATGCTGAAAAATGTTGTGATCTGGGCTGTTGGCAGCACTGTGTTGGCATTCTGTATTCCAATGGTGTTGGTGAATAATTTTCTGGAAATGCGTATGATGGATTTTGAACCCCAATGGTGTCACACGGTAATTGGTTTTATGAGTGGAAAAAGTACATGTCTCTGAAGGAATTAGTGCAGCATTATTGTAGGTGATGGACCAAAAATTTCAGGTAGTAGCACTGTGTGAGAGAAGGTTAATTGCTCAGCCTGAAAAGAGCCTTAATAGAGAGCTGTGCTCTCTGGTAACCTCGTTCAGCTCCAGAAAACATAAAGAATACACCTAAGACTGCCTTACAATTTTTGCTGATTTTTGTGATCTCTATGGATTGCATAAATATGCTAAGTTCTTGAATGAACAAAACAAGAACAGACACAAAAAAGCAGATAAGCTTGAGTTACTGTGCCAGCTCTGTTTTGTTTTCTATCTGACTCCTGTATATTCCTTTAAAGCTTACCTTGCAATCTGCACAACTTTGTCTTCTTGGCTTTATTTAGCTTTTGAACCGAAACAGTTCATTGAAACTGAAACAGAACAGTTTATTCTACTCCCTTTTATTGCTTTGGACAATGGTTCTGTGCAATTTTAATGGAAATTTTGATTTTTTTTGAATACACGAGTCTCTTCTATGATAACTCTTTTCTGTTAACCAAGATTTATTCTATGATTTGTCTCCATTTGGTAGTGGACAGAATCACTTGGCTTTGTAATTTAAAAGAGTATTATGTCAAAGATTAATCATAAAATTAAAATATAATGTGGTAGAGTGTCCCAAAGAGCAAAATGCCTTTCTCAGTTAAATTCTAAACTATCTTAAGACTTTTTCCCCCAATCACTTTTAGATCTCTGAAATGCTTAGTGGTTGACTCCAGGGGCACGCAGTGCCGTATAATAGTCATCATTGTAAAGGGGACAAAATCACATGCCTATTGCATGGTCAAGCTATTAATGTCCCATTTTCAGTTTGGTGTATTTCTCTTGGATCGTGAAAAGAGGTTAGGGCATTTCTGAAGTAAGGGCATGTTTAATATAAATGGCATGTTTAAAGGTTTCAGTAGCAAATACTACCCAGCTGGACAAAGTGTAGCAGCATGCCTGGGAAAACATTTGTAATGTGGCTAAGGATAGAACTGCTTGCAAACAGAAACAGAATTCTCTAAAATAAGGACTTCAGTTTAAAGCTTAGTTTATCAATCCCCTTGTAAACCAGGTGTCCTTGAAGCAGTTAAGATAAACTTGGATTTTCTTGCTAGTGGTATTAATTTTATTTAGGATCATTATTCTTCCCCTTATAATAGTCTTTTCTGGTTATTTTAAAGAATAACAGGAATGCCCAATTTTCAAGTATTTCTGACTAATTTTAGCTAAATATGCTTCCACTGAAACAGTCCCTCCAGCGAACATGTTCTTGTATCTAACAAAACTATTGCTAACTGCCTTTAGAAGTTATTAAGGGGAACAAGGATGATTTCAGGCTCTCTGTTTTCCGGTAGTGTTCTGTCCACTGCATTTTGAAAATAACCTTTTGCACATACAATTTGTGTGTACAATTAATGGAGATGATATGTCCTGAAAGATAACTTTTGGCTGTCAGAGAACAGCAATTTGTGACTCATTCAGGAGCATTAAAGTGTGAGTCCTGAGCTAAGAGGTTATTTTTTCTGCCCTGTGACAACGCAGGGGAGCATGGGGGAGAACACCATCTCCTGGGAGCGATCAGACGCCTCGCAGCAGTTTGTGTAATCTCCTCTTTATCAGAGGGAAAAGGCCAAAAGGGCAGAGCATTGTGCTGTGCCCTCATGCAAGGGAGGACTTGAAGAAGAAGTTTGGGAGTTTCCAGATGATCCTCCATTTAAAATAAATAAATAAATAAAAGTTTTTGTTCTAGAAACAGTTCTGGCTGATAATTTCCACTCAGAATTACTTAAATTACTTAAAGTAACTAGAAATGGAAATGAAAATGATGAAACCATCAATTTATGAACGTGTCTGAAATGAGTCGTGTTATCCTGAGAATGCTGAAAAAATATGTATTTTTTGAAGCTAGGATTCTGTTGTGATGGCTAGCATGCCAGTGTATGATGGATAGTCAGGTCACACCTTGGAAAAATTTATGTCCTAAGATTTTAGCTGAAAACAAATGCTGTAATGATTTGACTCGGGGCATATTTGCTTAGGAATATTTGCTTGTGATATTGCCTTTGAGCAGGTTGTCTGCAAACTAACCCCCCCCCCCCCCCCCCCCCGCCTTGCAGGAGCTTACAGTCCCATTTTCTTTTAGTACAGTACTTGTAATTTCAGCCAAGTGGCTTACAACATCAGAGGATGATTTAGAGCAATATACTGCATGCTTAGTGCACATTACATTAACTAGTAAAGCCTTTGGGTAACAGAGAAAATGTTTAAACTGTTGACAGCCTGAATTTAGCAGGCTCACAACAAAAGGTTTCTCAACAGCAGTAGGGACTGCCATGGAGACCGGCTGTTAGTGCTCCTATCAGCTGCCTGCGGCCTCTCGCCCTGCTAGCCCACTCTAAAGCTGTTAATTTAGCTTTACCGTCTTGTCTTATTTTGGAGTATATGACTAGAGGATAAAGTTTACAATTTAGTTGCTAGTGATTTTTTGCAAGTTTTTCAAACTTCGAGGTAAGCATTGGAGACACTGCTCATGCAGGCAGGCAAATGTCTGCGTTTTGGTCACCACTGCTTTGTTTTCTTTTCCCTTTGGCTGTTTCAGAGGCTGGGCGGGTGGTGGGAGCAGCTCTCGTTGCTTCCCGAGGGGCTGCGGGGGGCGGAGGTGCTGTACTTGGGGCTGGCCGAGGAAGTTGCATCAGCAGTGCGCGGGCCGGGGGAGCCGCAGCGCGGCTTGTTGTGGGGCCTCCCCGTTCTCACGCTCAGCCGGCAGTCCACGGGCGATGGAGAACATGTCCTGAGAGCGCCTACAGGTTGTAAAATCTGCAGAGAGAGCTGGCCTACGATGGAAGCAATGTCAAGTGATGTTGCTGGAATGCTACGGGCGCCAGTACTTTGCGTTGTCTTAACAAAATGGATTTTACCAAATCTTTTTTTGCACTGAAGTCAGAGCAGAGGAAGCCTCAACATGAATCCCCACTTCCCAGCTCCAAAGGCAAGAGGTGATAGTTATCTGAGCATAAAGGTAGGTTGGATGCAAGTACAACCAGGGAGGAGGGAGTTGCTGGTTGGGGGGAGGACTGTAAACAGATCTTCAGAAAATCTTGCATTTATGAATGCCAGTCATGATTTAGTGATTATTCTAATCAAGTAATCAAGATGTTCAGGTAGCACTGTAATAAATTCTGCATTTTAAATCTGTGTTTTCTTTCCTGCTGTGAGAAATAAACAAAATAAATAGAGGTGAAACTTCACAATTTTTAAGAGTAATTTGGTCCCTGGGGTGAAATTATAAAGGAAGGGACAATGTACAATCCTGATTTTTGTCTTTTTGATATCATAATTATAAATTGTTACTAGCTTTGGAATTGAGCACATTCAACAGGCTTCATCTCACTGTGGAAAATGCAGGATTTGGCACCCTTGGAATATAGCGAAAGACTTTATAAAATAGAACTTCCTATTTGGCTTAAAGAACAGGTATGGGTTAATGAAACAGGGCCATTTTTTCAGTGTCTGATAAGTGAGAGAAAATCCCTTTAAGTGTTCAGTATTAGTTGTGAGTAAGTTTTTGAGACAAAGTTTTGGATTTGTAGAAATTCCAGTGCATGAAGATCTCTTATCAACAATATTTTACATTTACACCAAATTTTCAATAAAAGTATGTGGAATCATTTACAGTTACGTAGAGGAAAAAAGCATATTTTTTTTCCTCCATAAAGTTTATGCATTAGATTTGCAAGCAAAATAACGCCTGAAAACTATTGGAAAGGAAAAGAAAGTGCTTGTAGCATCCAAAAATGTTGCAACTAAAAGGGAAGTTTTAAGAAATGGACAAATTCATTGATACTTCAGGAGAGGAGGTATGGTTGTGTATGGCCTCTTCACTTCAAGGTAGGCATTTGGGAAAATCAATTGATATTGTAACTTCCGAAGGAGCAGACAGTGGGTATGGAGACTCCTGTATTATTCTAGAAGTCCTTTCTTTGATTGATTGTCCACATCTAGTACCAAGCTCTGCTTTAAAAAAAAAAAAAAAAAAAAAAAAAAAAAAAAACTTACTACAAATGTTGATGGAATGTACAAAAAATAATGCTGATTATGTTGGTCTTTTTGTGTGCTGATACTTCAGCCAGACTAATTGGACCAACGGATATTTTTGGAGAACGTTATTGTTTTATGTTATTGTTTTAGGGTAAAAATGATTTTCTTTTTGACTAGGGTAAAATAGATCTTGTTTAACTATCAATCTCCCTATGTCATGCTGGAGCATTATCACAATTCTTTTTTGCCAACCAAGTGAGAAGCATGCATGCTTTTCTAGTATGTGTGTATAGCTTTAAAATTTTTCCCTATGTCAGATTGAGGAACAGTGATCTAGACTGAGGTGTCAGTACAGAAAAACTCCCTCTCTGAGTGAGTCTCCAAGTTGCAGGGCCAAAAATCTGGTGCTGTCATGAAACTTACATTTAGACCATTTGATCCAATGTTCCGTGTTTCAAAATGTGAAGTTATATTTCAGGGTCCATTTATAGGTTTCTGTTGAAAACCATTTAATAATCTTAGTAGTTTTTCCAAGAAGGTAGAATTGGATAACTGTTGTAGGGATGCATTGCCACTGTGCATTGCAGAGAGTTTTGTGTTTCCTCACTAGCTCCAGCCTGATTTGAGATCTGTAATTTTTAACAAGCCTGGCGGGGTAGAAAAGAGATTTGTAGTCTCTTTGGCTGCTCCTGGAGACCAAACTTATCTCAATGGGACCAAAACTGTTGCCGTTTGTGGTCTGTGTGCAGTGACATAGTGTGCAATGATGTCATATGCTGTGATGATGTTCACAATCCATGCTACAATATTTCTTTGTTTCTTGGGAATCTCATACAGGATTTGCGCATGGCCATCCAACACCATGGGCTCAGCATGCTGGATGTGTTAGAAATAAATTTCATATCACCAGTCCTAGCTATGTCTCTGTTGTAGGTTGTCTGCTTAGAGGAAAATGGTCCATGTTTTGTGTGTTGAATGTTATTAAAAAAGAAAACAAAAAACTTGTGTTCTTGAGAAAAACAATTAAATCTAGCAGCTGATTCTCCTTGATCTGTCCTTAACTTCAGAATTGATCCACAACTTCAGAAAATATTTTACATTCCTTGACATTCAAGGTGTATTTCAAGACCCACGTCTTTAAATACTTTTCACTTAGATGTGAAGAGTGTTAAGAGTTACAAACTTGTAATGTTTCTCAACATAGATAAATGATCTTTTAAAAAATCATATGTTTTAAATCTCAAATGAGAGCAAAAATAGTGGATATGTTAATACATAAATAGTATCAGGAAAGTTGTGTGCAAGTATTTAGCATTTGTATTGTTTACCTTGCAGAACAAAGCCATTTCCAGGTGTTTCCTTTAAAAGCAGCATCTGGTCAAAATAACCTTTTTTTTTTTTTAACTTGACTTCTTGTTTTGCCTGACAACGTAACATAGCTGCAATGATCTGCCTTGCTCCTTTTCTGAGTGGGAGTACAGCTTCTTTAGCGAGTTAGTGGCAAGAGCTGTTGCCATAAACATTCACTAGCAGCCCAAATCCAGGCTGTTTGCTTTGGACAAAACCCAAGAAATGAATGATAATCTGGAAGGTTTAAAGTTGTCCTTGTCCCTGGCAAATATTTTCTCCATTTGCTTTTGGACTTACTGCCACCTCTGGAGCTGAGAAGCTCGTGAGTCTTTGAAAACCATCTGTTGCTGCTCTCCTTCATCCATGGAACAAGGAATGACCTGAGTTTTTCCAGCTAAATTAGTTGAGAGGAGTTGGCCACTGCAGCAGATTATTCCATGGCTTGCTTGTTACCCAGTCTAGCTCACTATACACAGCTCATTCTGCAGGTTCCTGCACAAAAGTCAGACAGAAAAACTTGTGCCCAAGGAGGAGCTATGGTTTCTGTCCTTTGCTTTGCTTTATTCACATTTTTAGGAAAACTTTCTGTCCTTCTGCCATCCTCTCTCACTCAGTGTCCCTGGACTAGTATTCTTTACTTTCAATTCATGTATGATCCAGAAGGAAGTAGGATACAGAAGTGCACATTCTGCGAGATGGTGCTCAAAATTGCATGTTACTAACATGCTTGTCCTTAATTCTTTAAGGAGTTACAGCCTCCCCCCCCCCAGCTTCTTTTGGTCACAGAAGACTTAAGTCAGGTAGCCTTGGAATGGGAGTTGAGAAGCAGCCAGGCTGTACTGTCTCCTGGGGAGACAGGGGTGAAGTGCAGCCTTGTATACAAGAGACTAAAAAAATTAAGCCTGAAGTTGGGGCTTATTCTAAAAAGCAGCTCCTCAAATTATCGGCATTCAGAGGTTGTGCCAAAATACGCATCTTTCCTGTGAAGTTCAGGTTGTAGTGGGAAAATTTACAATTTCTCCCCATGTTCTGTTCCTTATTTTCAAAGTTAGACATGATGCCATGTTTTGGCTAGGGGCTAGTTCCCTGCCAGCAGGCAGTAGGGTTCCCTGCCGGGCTGGGAGCTACATGTTGTCAGCCCAGTCTGAAGTATAGTCTTGCTTGAGGACACTGACTTCAGAGCTTGCACAGAGAAGTGGTGACTGAAAGCTGCAGCCAACTTTCCATACATTTTTTTTTCAATCCTTATTCAGTAACCTATTTTGCTTGCAAACATCTTGGTGTCATCCAGGCCTGCTCAGAGCAGCCAGCATTATCTGTAATTATACTGCATGTAGCTGTCCCCCTCTAGTGCTAGTGTGGATTACAGCAAGGCCATTAAGATTTATATGGTAGAAGACAACATCTAGTTCCTACTGAAATGACTTTGTGAAGAAGAAAAGAAGGATACCACTGCACTTCCAAGAAAGTAGATTTCACTGAGTACAAAGACTTTTGTGTCTGTCTTGTGGAAGGCCCTTGGGCAAACTGGTCACGAGCACCATTGTTAAAATAATCAGTGAGCTGCTTGGTGGAGGGTCAAGCCAAATGAAGATGCAGCATGTGAGAAACTTTATGAAAAAAATGAAAGCCTCAGAGCCTTAGGCCAGCTGTTTAGGTCTCTTCAGTTGCAAAGTTCCCTCCACACCTCTGTGATTACTGACTAACCTATTCCTAGGTCAGCATCAGAGCATGCTGACTCTTCCAGGGATTGCTTCTCTTCACTCATTTATAAAACCAGTATGTGAGGAGACTGAGTTGAATTGAGAATGCTTCCAGAACTACAGACAAGTTTGAACTGGGCAATATAATTGTAGTTGAAGTGAATAGCATGAATTATTTGGAGCCGTGTTGTGCAAACCCAAGTTAGTGTCTCCTTTTTTTTTTCTTTTAGTTTTTTAAGGAAAGAGTATTCTTTCCTCATCAGAAATGGAATTTACTTTTTCTTGTGCCGTTACATAAATGTAGGTTATATTTTGATGCAAATGTAGCTGTTGGTAAACAAGAATTGCTGAGTATATAGCTGTATAATAGATAGGTATCTCCAAGATCTTATTTATCTATCCATCTATTAAATTACCAGTATAAAAATCTTGATTATTTAAAATTTTGCATTTTAATACTATATTGTTCCTGAAACCCAAGATACAATTACTTTGATTTGTGAACACTGGCTATTGCATGTATTCATTTTAGTTTTTCATAGCACAATATGGAAACCTATAACATTGAAGAAAATGTACATCATATACTCACAAAAGTATTGCCACGTTATTTTGTTGATAAGTGATTTTTAGCATACCTTATATTTGCAATATGTTACATCCCTATAATATTAAATGCATGTAGGACTGAGGTTTAAAATGTTGATTACTGATCTCTGTTATTTCAAGAAAGGTGTAGTTCTTACTGAGGGAGTCCATAACACACTTCTCCTTTACAGAGCAGTTTGTGATGATAAATAAGATTTATCTTAAGGGAGAGATCTGCAGATTTTAATACTCTGGTTTTCTTCAACATTAGCAGGTCTTGAAATTTAGCTAAAGACCGCTGAAGACTGCGTGAGGACAACGTAGTCCCTATTTTTTTTTTCTCTCTCAAACAATACCTAAAACAAGTATATAAATCTGATGTGGTTAATTTACAATGCTCAAATTCTGTGTTTTATCAATTTCCTGTTTTCTTTTTAATTCACTGAGTTGATTGGTTCCTTTTGGTGGGATAGAAGTGCTGGTTAAAAATAAATGGGTAATTATTAGCTTAGTAAGACAAAAAATAACCTGAAAAGTAGCATACAATTATGAGACTTGGTAAACTAGCTATTTTACTTAGTGACAGGATGTAAGGCAGCTGGCAGAGTTGATTTGGACTATTTTTGTTTTTATCCAGCTCCGTTGTTTTTTTTAATCATTTTTTGTTTTTATTTATTTAAAAGTGAGGTTAATAAGTGAAAGGGCAGAATATCTTTTAGAGCAATTTGTACCCCCTCTCCCTTCCAGGAGAGTGAATAAAAAGCAATGATTTTTCAATGCTGTTTTTCTCCCTCCCAGCCCCCCCCATTCTTCCAAAATGGAAAAACCTTAACACTTGCACATATGAATGACTTATAACTGTCAAGGGAGTTGCTGGGTCATGTTATGATAGATTATGTAGGTTGTTAGATGAGCTAAGCAATTCTAAATTAAAGAAGATTGCAAGCTTAAGATGTGCGGTTGGCTGTTGAATTGATTGGGAACATGAACCTTCCTGCCTTCTTTTGCCTTCTCCTTCTGTGACAAAGGAAATTTTGAAGTAGCAGCAGTAGAAGTTTGTTAAATAAGAAAATAAAATACGTACTTTTATGAGGTGCTGCATCCTCTTAACAGTGGCTGTACACACAACAGCTGTGACTATTGCATATCATTTTTCTGATAGTTCAAGCCCCACCGGCAAGGCCTCCTCTACCTATTGAAAGTCTTAGGCTGTACCCAGACATCATGTCATTAATGCCTTAAATATCTTTGTTTTCTCAGAGCAACTGTGTGAAGGTGCTTGTTGAGCATTGAGTGATACTCCCTACATATTAAGAAACAGAGAATTCAACTGTACAGATGTGCAGGTTGGGGCTGTTGTGCCCTGACTCAACAGAAATGTGCAATGTGAATACTTCTTTTTGTTTCTTCAGACTGGAAGCTGTGCTTAACTGCTTTAGTACTGCATCCTGTTAAAACCCAGCGATAATAATTTCCTGAGTGCTGGTGAGCTAATGCAACAACTCGCTGCCCCTGGAAGTGGGGGAAGCCTGCTTGTGTACACTCTTGCCATTTAGCTCGGCTACTCACAGTCTCAACTAAATCCTCAGAAGCTGTGGCAAACAACTCGCCAAGAAAACAAACCCCTCTATTCCCTCCTGGGGACTGTACGTGTGTTATTTCAGGAGTAGCCAGCTCAGTGGACAGTTGATCGGACAACTAGCTTTCCCACTTGTCTTCTCCTAGGAGAAAATACTTGTAACCATCTTCAGTTAAAAAAAGGTCCTGTGTTTTCTTAATCTTGGACTAATTTGAATTGACTAAATTTAATATTTGTGTATACTGTTCAATGAGGCTGTGATACAGGAGATGACAGCAAGATTTTATCTCATGAAAGATTAATTAATGGAGTGCCAGCCAGGCATGAACGTAGCATTTCTGGAATGCTCTGGTACCAGGAGGGTTCTGTCACCAAACCAGCATGTTCGTTGGTTCATTTAGCAGGAGAATGGGAGAGGAAAGAAGAAGAAATATGTCTGACCTTCATATATCTATATCTATATATATCATATATCGAAAAATTAAGTTGATTGGCAATATGCCAGGATGAAATCTTCCCCTTAGTTTGGAAAGGCATATTTAAGGTATTTTTTAGCAGTCTTGTCAGTTAGTTCAAATGTAGCGTTATTTGGGCCTTTTTATTAGACATTGCCTTCTTGCTTTTATATTTGTTAGGGACTTTAATCTGCCAGCTTGCTTTCATGACATAAAATAGCCTTCATGACATAAAATAGCCTCTGAGGTTCAGTGGTTTTAGTAAGATTGTGCTGGGGAGTATCTGAAGTCCTGTAAACCTGTAGGTTTTCTGGATAAACTTACTTTATTGCTTAGAAATTTTGGATTTGTGCCAGGGGGGTGAATAGGTTCATAGCTGAGCACTTTAGATGAACTGAATAAAACTACAGAATTGTTGTAGAACTGCTGGGGCTGAGGCCTGAGAAGGGAATAGATGGTAGAGTAAAGAGGACCTGCTGCTGCCAGGGGAGGAAGGTTCAGGAGTGCATCACTGCCTGACAGTGGGTGGAGCAGTGCTCGCTGAGGAAATGCATATTTGCTATCCCAGGTGTTTCCCCTCCATTCTTCCTGCTCTTTCTCATGAATTTTGTTTTCTGTCCTTATCTCATAGCAGGAATGCCCTCCTAATCATGTTTTGCCTCTGTAAAGCCTGTCAGTTTTGCTTCCATTGCACTTGTGCGACAGGTAGAATGCAGGCTAGCATGCATGCAGGAATGCCTGGCACACTGACAAGATGCAAGTTTAGTGGCATTTGTGAAGGGCAAGGGAAGAGTGGCTTCAGGTATTCTTTCTGAGACTTCCAAGTAAGAAATTTTAAAGTTGTACCAAGGCTCCAGTTTTAAAAGCAAGGTGCAATGCAACCTCTGGCTTCCTTGTAAGTCTGCTTAATAAATGTTCTCATGGTAGCACAGTAGGTGCTAGATTGAATGATTACATTTTACAATGCTCACACTAATCATTATGATGTTCATCATGAGATCATTTGGAAAAAAAAATAGTTCCATGGGCTCTGGCCTACAGAGATACAATTTCTGAATCTGAGCACTAGGGAAAAGCAGGTGAAGAGAAGGTGTTCCACATGCAGCAGCTAGAGGTGGAACTTGCATGTGAGAAATGCATGGATGATTCAAGAACCTCAGGGATGAGAGGTATTCAGATCTGAATATGGACAAATCTCTTTCATATAATCATGACAATGGGACCCTGTTACCAAAGCGTGATAGCCCTTGGCATACACATTTGCTCCTCTTTTTGGCACTCTGTAACCTTCTTATCTCTTTAAGATCAAAGTTGCTCAGGAGCAGAGAGGCTTTAAATGGCACACTGACAAAATTCCTTGCTGACAAATTGTTGTCCTGATCATAGCTAATTGTTGTCCTGATTATTGTTCTTAAATTACCTTAATAAATCTGTGCCCCGTAAAATGGGAACATTTTAATCTGATACTGAGATAGTGGGTTGTATATTCAATGTGAGCTCTGTTCACAGTATGTGTACTTTTTGATATGATTTGTCTGACAGCAGGGTATAGGTACATACATGTTTCTGTAACTGCAGCTAAGTAGATGGCATCTTTCATACTTTATCAAGTTTAATGTGTATGCCTGAGAAACAGAATCCATGAAAGTCTTTTTTTTTTTCTTCTTTCTTTGTTTTGCTTTCCCATGTACAGTTAGACAAATGAACCTGACAAGACTTTGCCCTCTGAAGGAGTGAAAAATAAGTCAGTGTAGTATGTTGCAACATAGGCAGAAACAGAATACCTGAGTTATGTAGAACTGAAAGAAAAGGTTGAACTTAAAACTTGGATGCCTTAGGTGGATTGTTTTTCTCCTCTGCAGAATGCACTCTGCATTGAATATTCCATATATACAGTCCACAGTTCTTCACCTGCTGTTTTAAATGTCCAGAGCATCCTATACACCATGGCTGTTGTCTTCTGCTTCAGCTTTGAGTGCTTTTTTCTTTTTTGTTTTTTTCCATGCTTCAGTACCAGTTTAGATGAATGCCATGCATTGTCATTCACTGATACTTTTGCTTGCTTATTGCCAGAGTACCATGACCATGTCCATGCCAAGAGAAAGTTTTATTTTGTTTAGTCTGAAGTATTCCTTCTGGAGACTACCCAGTTCTTCAGATGAAGACTGAAGCTTATGTAACAGCTATCCAAATGTTACATATACTCAGTGAAGCTATTTGCCATCAAACTCATAGTCTGCTTATTTCCAGGGCAAAAATACCTTGGTGATGAAGATGTGTGAAATGAAAGATCAGCCCGTTCATACTCTGATGGGCCTGAGATTTGGTCATGTGAGATTCTGAGAAACTTCTACGAGGTTGCTTGATGATATTTTGTTTCTTGACTTGAGGTGGAAATGATATTAAAAAATGAGAGAATCATTCCTGTGCTTGATTTCCTTCCTTTGGAGATTCTTTCTATTTTATTTTTAACTAATTGTATCGAGTCTTTTAGACATAGCATACTAAGTCACTTTATCTGCATATCTGATTATTTTTGGTAAACACATACGGGCTTAGATGTAGCATAGTGCTGCTTTTTGATCTCTGTGTTAAACAAACCAAGAGATGGAAGTGTGATAGAGCAGTCATTTGTATTGCTGTTTGAGATCTCAGTGAAAAGGGGTTTTTTGCTTTGTGAGAAAAGATGTTAATTCTTGCTAAAGATGTTACTCTGTTAGGGATTCATGATTCAAAGCATCTTCTGTCTCTGACAGATTCACAAACCTCTCTGGATATAAGTGCGTATCTTGAGACAAACTTCATTTTCAAATGGTTTGAAAAATAGTTCTACATGCATTTTTCATTCTCTGTGTAGTCATTGCTCTAGTGTGGCTATGTACGTGTGAAGTGATGCTTCTATTAAATTGATATAACAGCAAGTCTTTCAGGAGGAATGTTTTCAATAACTAATTTGCATAGCTGTTTGCATGGCCAGTCCAACTGAGAAAATAACTGATGTAAATGGTTATATATTTTTGACTGCTTTGGCTTTTTCCTATACAACAGCATTTCTGTGTCATTTCAGGCTACCTTGATTTTTACAAAGGAGAAATATATTCTTTAGAAGCCTTTCATTTGAAAAATTCCTAACTTGCTTTCTGGTAGGCAGTCTTTCTCGTTTTCCACGTTCTTTCTGATTCCTTACTTCTCTGGGTTTGGCGTTAGAGACCTCCGGTAGAGCTGTATGCTTTGCTATGTTGTTTATGAACTACACGTACTTGTTCAGGTGGTCCATCTGGCTTCTGTCCTTTGCATTAGCAGAGCTGTTACCACCAGCTTCATGTGAAAGAAGAGCAGGTTGGAAGCAAACATCTTGTTGTGTCTGTCCAGGTTCTTGGCATCTAGTCACGGGCTGCTCTTTAGTTCTTTCCTTGTGTGGGAAGATGTCTGTGATATCAGGCTCTTTTTACTCAACTGCACTGTATTGCAAAGGTGTGAGAACTTGAATACCCAAATTCCACTTACACAGTATAATGCAGTCTGCACTGGGTTAATATTTTTGCGTGGAATTGATTTTTATTAAGGAGGGATACTGTGAAAGTCTGATGTAGGAGCAGTATAGTGTCACTTACTTAATCTTTAATGTCTTTCCTGCATGAAAGGTAATGAGATTTGCATTCTAACTATTCAGATAACTGTGAGTATCCAGTTGTACGTAGCCAGCTCAAATCTGAGTCTTATTTCAGCATCTTGGTATAACCATACTCCTCACTTGCAGATGCTTGTATGTGCTTTCACCAAAACAGACAGTAGCAATATATGTGTTTGATTTCTTTGCTAAATAATTTGAAATCACACATTAATTAGGAAACTTGAAAAGAAAATAAGGGCATTTTACAAGGGTCCTTTGACAGAGCAGATATTTACCATTGCTTGCCTCCTCTGCAGAGCCTTCCCGTCTTGAATGGATTTGGTACTTCAAAGGAAGGGAATGATTATCTCTCTCCAGATGAGCTAGTTGCTCCACTTAAAGCAAATCATAATAAAATCTGAAAACCAAAGAAATGGAACACGGTCTGTTACAATATCCCTTTCGGTCATTTAGGTAGGCTACATTATATCACTGGATCAAGTGCTTTTGTGGCATCCTGACATGAGATAGGTAATACCAAGACCTATGTTATTAGACAATGAAGGTAGATCTAGTTAGGCAAATAAGGTGACATTGCACTACAAGGTGTAGTAGGCAATTTTTCAGTCTTGCTTCAGTGCTGCATGGTTTATAAACAAGCTATGCTCTAATACTTGCATCTGGCTTTTGAGCTGTTGGAAATAAATTCTGTAAAGTTTTTTTTTTCCCCCTCTACTGTGCAGTGAAGATAGCTACTCTCGTGCAGAATTCAGCCTGTATTGTATGCAGATGACTGTGGCTGAAGAAGGCTTATTCCAGCCCTGTCTGCTTTGAGCAGGTTTTAACAGGCTTTGGAAGGGTGGAGAGCTGGCACTCCCTACAGTGGCTGTGTAGGCAGAAGTTCCTGGCTCATAGAATTCTTTGCACTAAAGGTGTTTGGATGCATGACTCTAAGGTATACTTAAGAGGCTAGTAAATGTGCCTCCGTCAGAACCTAGCCAAAGGCTGTTCCCTGGGAGAATGCTAGCCCTGGGTTCTGATGCTGGATTCCCTCGAACCTCTAAGCTCCTTTGATTCTGCATCTCTGGAGCCCACTCTGATATGCAGACCAAGTCGGTGAAATAACTTAATGTAGAATCATTCTGAATTGCTTAAACTTCCTCCTTTTCTCCTGCTGTCTTCTCGTCTTTCCCTACCCCTGCTCCCCACAAACATGTTTTCTTCCAGATTCTGTCTGCCTCTGTCTCTTTGGTTTATAAATGTGCTCTTCAAGGACGTGGGAGTAAAATGAGGACTAGAAAATTTATCACGGCAGTTCCCTAACTACAAACATTTCCCGCGCCCCATCTGAACAGCACTAGAACTAAAGACAGCACACTGTCTGGCACTTGTGAGCAGTGACCTCAGCATTTCTGTGATTCCTGGATTTGTTCCAAGTTCTCAGGCTGGGGAAGTCTTTCCTTGATCCATCTGCTTTATTTTTGGTAGCGGATTGTTCCTACATAGTGAGCTTTTTTTTGTTTTGTTTTGTTTTTGTTTTGTTTCCTTTATCGTTGCTGCCTCTGTCTGTGAACTCCTAAAGGAAAGTTTCTCCGCTCTGACCTTCACCACCTCGTTTGTTCTCTCTGTTCTCCAAGCACAAACTGTGATTTGTTACCTGTAGATAGCTTACTGCTCTGTAAATTCAGCTGTTTCAGCAAACTTGACTCTTGAAAAATAAATGCAGCTGCCAAAGTTAGGTGATAGCAAGCTTCTTAATCAAGCTCTGCTTTTTGGCTGAGAGGTAGGAAGGAAGAAGAGTGGCAAAACAGATTAAACTTTGCTTACCTCCATCATCCATCCATTTGCTTACATCAGTGTTGTAACACAGTGCTGTGCTTATTGTATGTGGCCTAGTCTGCTGTCTTTTATGTGAGACTCTGGGACTTCCCAATGTTCCTCCCCACTCCCTGCAATCATCCAGAGTCTGATTCCTTTTGTCATCTCCTGTATGCTCTTTCACATCTCTTTTCTTGCTATAGTTTCCTTTCACCGTTCTCCAAAGGGGTGCTTTCCTTTAGGGAAAGTGTTTGTTGAAGTCTCTTCAGAATCCATGAATACTATTTACTGCACATCCCGTGAAAACGTGGGGAATGGTTTTGCAGCACACAAATTCAAGTGAGGCAACAGAATATACAGGAAAACAGCTATTTAACAAAAGCTTAATATTTTAGCATTTCATATTATGAATAAATAATTCCAACTGCATGAAAATGGCTTAAGCAATAGTGGGCTGCATTACAGTTTTGACAGAATTACATAGCAGTTTAGATGGTTGCATAAAAATTAGCCAGAACACTTCTGTTACAAGTTACTGTGCAACTTAGACAAGAGAAATTCCTTATGAGTTGTGATGTATGCAATGTATATCAAGGTGGAATAAGTGAATGGAGAATTTCTGTCTTTCATTTTTCTGAGAAAATTCTTCAGTGATTATTTTAATACTTTTATTACAGGACTCTAAATCCCTTGACACTTACATTCAGAATGCGCTCTCTGCGTTGTACCCACCCTTTGAGGCCACAGCTGCCACTGTCCTCTGGCAGCTCTTCAACATAGTGGAAAAGCTGTATCAAGGAGATGGCCTCAGATGCCTGATTGACTTCCTTGTTCCTGCTAAGAGAGCCTTACAGTGCATTCAGCGAGAAACATGTGTAAGTATACCTATTCTTGCAAAGCACTGGCCTCCTTTCCTCCTGAGTTGAAGAAAAAGATAAAGTGGAATTTGAAAAAGATAGAATTAAATAACTTAACTACAGGGCTCTTTGGGTCTGGCAAATGCAGCTTTTAATGTCTAGGGATCAAGCCACATTATAAACTTACCAAAGGGACAGTGAAAAAGAAGTTTTCACTAAGTTTTAAAAACTATTGACCTCTCCAACAAGAAGAAACTTGCAGCTACATTAAAAAAAAAAAATAAATAAATAAAAAAGTTCACTGCAAAACTCTGGAAACATCCAGGAAAATGTGGCTCTATTTTTACTTGTTTTATTTTAAATATACATATTTTTAAAAAATTATCCCACTGCAGTCATTGATGCAAAATTAATGCCAATGTAAAACTTGGGGTAATTAAAAACTAAATGAATCAAAATGCTACAAAAAATCCACAAGCCTACGAGATGCTTTTTTAAAAGGTCAAATATACTGCAGTATTTACAAACAAATGTTATAGTTGTGTTTTCCAAACCAAGAGCTAAAATTCTAGTTTGTGAGATGCCTTTAGCATGAATTGGCTATAACTTATAAACCAGAGCTGCCTGGGTTTGGTACTGGGAGGACAATATTCCCTTTCAAAAAGGGGTATGTTCCATTAGCTCAAGGAATACATGGCCTGAAGTTCCTTCTGTTACTGAAACTGGTTCTTGGGCCTGCTGCAGATCCCATGAATGCTGAGGGCTGGGAAAGATGAGCATGCTAGTTTAAGAAAGAAGCAGATGATGCATCCAGGAAGCATGGTTTGCTTTTTGTGTAGGAAGTTTAATTCCTCTTCTCTCATCTGCTGATTTTATTTTTATGTTGTTCAATCCCATACAACAGTTCTGATGTTTGAGATTAAAAGAAGCTATAAAGAATCTGATTTTCTTTTCTTCTTGGTTTCAGTTGCTAAACTGAAGTCCAGCTACAAGTCTTGACCAATATTTTATGTTTCCCTTCCCCCAGTGTGTTTTTGCATGCCGGTGAAACTTTTTCTGGCCTCCTCTTTATTGCATGGTGATTTAGAGACTTCACCTTAGATACATGATTTAAAACTGCTTTTTGCTGTTATCTGTGATTTACCTGTTCTGTCTACACTTCATTAACATAGTGTTCTCATTAGCAAACCTGAGTTGCTGGGAACAAAGCAAGCTGAGAGAGGTTTACTTTAAGTTTACTTGACTGCATTTATATGTGGCTAGCTTTAGGACTTCTACAGGGCAAGATTCATCCACCTGGTACAACTCATTAAGCCCTTTGTCCCAGGGCGAGGTTCTGAGAACAGCATTTTGCCTGAGAGCAGTGGCTGCTCAGAGGCTCAGAGGGAGAAAAGAGGCAATACAGCTTATCAAAACCAAAAAATATTACAGTGAAATGTAAAAACTAGTCAGTCTGATGGTTTGGGCTGTTCAACGGAACATGAATGCTTCTGAGTAATTATTTTTAGTTAGTATTTAAAATGTGCAGGTAGCTGTTGAAACAAAGTGTGGCTCCTTACTTCCTCAGGGATATTAAGGAGATTGGAACATCTCCTCAGGGAGAGCGGAAACTGGCAGAGCAGATTTTGGAGAGGAAATTCCTGAAATGGTCAAAGACAGGAAGCCCTTGCATAAGCTGCAGCTATACTCTGTCAATTATTTTGTAGAGCCAACCCTTGCAAAAACAGAGCATATCTGGACACTAGCTGGAGAGTAACATTTATTTAACCTTGTTTCTCTTGTATTTAGCTGACTTATTCAGACATAGATCTGGGATTGCTGATTTTGTATCAGAAATAACCCTAAGCTGCTGAGTCTGTACGACAGCTGAATGAAAGCTCATCATTTTGGATATGTATATGCATGTGTGCATAGTACAACTGCATCTGAAGGGATGTGAAGCCTTCCATGGAGGAATTGAATCATCAGTCTTCCTAAGAATTTCTTAGCTAGTTAACTAGAAGTGCTCCAAAATGTCAAGGGCAGCTTAATGGACAGTTTATGTGCATGGTTGTCTTAAATTTCTTCTCAGTGTATATCTTTTTTATTTCTTTTTATCATTCAGTTTTATTATGGAGACAGACTTACGTTTGACACTTATGAGGGCCTTTAGTGTTTCCAGACTAAAAGCTTTAAGGTTAAGTCTTAAGGCTATAGGTACGCTTTAATGTCATGAGTGCATGTGGTGCATATGGCCTTTGAAGAATACAAGCATATGTATTAGAGATGCAAGAAGTTCGAGCTTAGGTCCAAATACTTGAAATGATGATCCTAACTAATATTACCTATTATCTGAACTCTACATTTGTAGAGATCCATGTTTCCTGGCCGAAGTTTGATAACCACTGTGTGCTAAACTAGCTAGCTAAAGAATCGCTGAGGTAGAATGAGAAGACTTTGGTCTTCCAGAAAAACTCTGCACCACTAAACTTAAATTCCTGGATAAGTAGGTTCATAGGATCTACTACTGTAAGATTCTCACCTCTGCCATATTTCTGTTATTATGTAATAGCTATTGAAGTGCAAGGAGTGAACAGAAATCTGTAAGCTCCCTTTTTCTCCTTTAGTTGATCTATGACTATGAGTTACTTGGCCAACAGTGAATTGAATTTCATTTGTGGATAACATCATTCATCTGTGTTACTTTTCTTGGGAAATAATGCTGTGGGCAGGATTAAGGTAAATTTGGCTGCTACATTTCAATTCCTTATTTCTTAAGTAGATATTGTTTTATCTTGAATGTTACAGATTTGACATTGTTTAAATATAGCCTTCAAGAAAATGACTAAAATTCATTCACTTTGACCTACTTTCTGTTTAGAAGTTTCCTTGCCCAAAGACCTTAAGAACATTACAAAATAGTAGCAGAGCTCTACAGGAGAAAAGGCTTGTTTCCATTTTAAGAGGGAAAAGAAGGGAAGGGTTACCAGCTAGTACTTCAGGCTCTGTCCAGTGACTTTCAGAAAAAACCTGTGAGGGGTGGCATCACGGAAGGAGAACGGGACAATGCAGCAGAGCAGGAAGTATTTTCTTCTGCTGCCTTGATCCCATTGATTCTGCTGCTCTGCTTGCTAAATTCAGGCATTTCTATGGAGAAGTAAGTCCTATTCTTGCTCCTCTACACTCTCTTGAAGCTTAGCGGGAAATAACAGCTTCTACATGGAGTATGCATGTTTGTGTGAGAGGTGAGAACGAGACTGTCCATGGGATTTGCGACACCTAGCAGCCCTCCTGGTGTTCTCTGGGGGCTCAATCCTGCATAATGCCATAGAAGCCAGAGAATGTGTGTATGTTTGGGGGTGTTATTCTACCTGTCTGCTTCCTATACCATCCCATTTTCAGACAATCTTCAAGGAACCATTAGAGTTTTCCCTCTCCGGTCCTCAAAGCCATTAGTAGAGCTGTGGTGATTAAAACACATTGGCCATAAGATATTTTGACTTTTCCTTCCTTGTTGGTCTGTCCTTTATGCCTGCCAGCTCCTCTCCCACTCCTACTCCCCTAATATAACCTAGATACAATTAATAAAGTTCAGGAAAGGTCAGATCTTTTGTTGGGGCAAGTCAATTTAGACATATTAAGAGGAGGAGCTAATTAGGAATTTTCTGTCTAACGTGGTAGACAAGAGGTCAATCCTGCCTTCAGTTCTGCTTTACAATAGGACACGTTGCCTGAGAAAAAGAGACTGGCTGAAGTCTGCTCTTTCCAAGTCTGCTCTTGCCTGTCTGTTCACCAGAGCTTTCTCTACTTTTAGATAAAAGGTAAGGAGGCTTGAGGCAGTTTTTGGAAAGCGTGATCTCTTATCTTCCTAATAGTTTTCCTGGTCCCCTTTACATCTTTATAACTAGTCTTTTTCTCACTTTCTTAAATAACGCTATGTTGCCTCTTATTTCATGTAACCTGCATCTGTGTTTGCCAGCTCTCATTCCTGTGTGTGTTTCTGAAAGGTTCCTTTTACTCTGAAGGTGTAATGGAGCTGACTTCCTCTGTGTTGCCAATAGATTGCTACCTATAGAAAAGTACTTTTGTCCTGGTGTCACCATAGCTAAAAGCTACCTTCTGTCTTGAATGGTGATAAATGTTATCAGGAGTTTCAATGAAATTCTTACATCTTGCAATGTATTTTACCATCTCATTTTTTTTTCTGAGAATGTCTGATATTCTTTTTTCACCTGGCGTTTCTGATACCCAGGAGGTATTTTTACTGATTTCTATTTCTTAGCATAACTGTTTTCTGCTACTTCTCAGTGTTGTTTAATTTTTTATCTCTAAAGTTGTAATTACTGCATATATTTTTAAGCAAAGATGAAAGCTGGCAGAAGCTGTTCAGAAAGACTGACATTAAAGGAGGAATCTTTGCATTTGAAGATGTACTGTATGACTATCACAGTGATGATAGATCACAAAAAACTTTTATCACTGATTTCAGTGAAGGAGAAGTGACGTTGTTTCTTTCGGGAACAGACTTCTGGAGACCCCACAGCCAATATCTTGAGATACTTACTCACTTTAGGAGTTTACTGATTTTGATTCAGAGCAAGATGATGTTCCTGTCTGTTTATAAGAGGTATATCTGTACCATGAAAAAGTAATTCCTGCATCCTTAAGGATGAGGATGCTGATTTGTAAGTATCTTCTGGCATGACCATGTGTTTTTGGTCAGTTTTAACTAAATCGGATCTTCCTGAAGTAGATCTGGTATCTTAAAGTTGTGGATTAAGGCTAAGCCTGTTTTCTCTACCCTAGTGTGATATGATGGTTATTTTTCATGGTAGCCTGTAACCTAATCCATAAATTTGCTGCAGCACAGTATGACAACAACATCCCATAAGGATGTCCATGGGCACTCTACTATCCACTATTTTATCAAATTACTGCAAGGGGAAGCTGAATGTAAGTTTACAGCTTTTAGATTACTCCAGCTCAACAGCTTGTGCATAGCCTCTTGTCCGACATGAAATGCAAGTATCCAGTAGTTATCCTGGTGTTATTAAGTTCACAGGTAGAACAGCTGATATGCAGCAAGCCATGCTCCTATGTTGTCTAATTTTAACACTGACTTTTTTCAAAGCTATTTCCAATCTCAGGCAGTACTTACCTACTTCTCCAAATACAAGTGACATTAGTCTAAATCTGTCTGTCATCTTGATGTATTTATCATGGAAACATGGGTGCTGTTGAACTCTGTCCAAATGGCAGCCTGTGAAAACCACATCTCCCAAGAGGATGCAGAGCTTGCACAAGCATATGTTTGGGATTTAACAAACAAATGTCTGCTGGAATCTAGCTGACAGCTACCAAAAACAAATATTTGGATTCATCAATCTCTTTCAGAATTTGTCACCTTATAGATAGTTAAAAGTTCATTCTCTTTGTTTCTCTCTTTCTCTCTCTCTCTCTCTTTTTTTTTTTTTTTTTTTTCTTCCTGTTTTGGAATTGTATACGAGCAGAGGTCTCTGTCCTTTTCCATAACTTCTGTGCAAGTTTCACTCTCCTTCCTCTGTCTGATTGCCGATCTTTTCAGGAGCACACTATCTGGATGCAGCCACAAGCTTGATATTTCTAGGTGATAGTGGATAGCCAACACTGCAAGCCATTTCACCTTCTTTCTGGGCCCTGTATCTAACAAATAAATAAATAATTAATTCCTTTATAGAATGATAAAATGGGGTGCACTCGTGTCTGTATGTGTGTGTATATATTTATAATATATATATATATATATATGTGTATGGTGTGGATTTTACCGTTTTATCCTTCTATAAAGAGCAGTAGTCCTCTGGTTTTTGTAATGAGTCCATGATCATGTTCCCATTTTGTATACAGGAAAAACTTTGTTTTCATTTGCCTGTTTGATGTATACCTAATTGTCAAAGGAGGATTTGGAGAAGAGAGTTAACTTTCCTCATTAGATCAGACCAAGACCAAATAGAAATACAGTAACAAAAATTTTGACTAACTTACAGGTCACATAAAGAAAAGTACTGGCAACATAGTAATGAAGCCATTTTTCACAAAGAAAATGTAAGACATAAATACAAGAACTAGTTGCTTGTTGACTCCAACAGACAATTAGAAACAACTGTTGAACATCCACTCCAGTCTCCAAAGGAGAACTGTGTTTGTGCTGTTTATCTAGAGAAATTGAAAACTAAATTAATGCAAATGCATGTGCTTTTCATTACTATGCAGTTGCAGTTCAGTAGTCCTACTGCCTGCTCAGATACGTGGCTCTTCTCACTTGAGAATAATGAGAGCACCCATGGTTCAAGTCTTAACTGAAGATCTGAACATTGGCAGGCTACCCTCAGTATGAACAGAGATGTTCTTAAAGTTTGTAGACAAAGCCTTACATTCCTGTGATTTTTTTTTTCTAAACTAAGAGTATTTTTTTTATCTTAATTCACTGCATCCCTGCAGTGATTTTTTTTTCATAAATTAGTGTATGTTCCTTGCCAGAAACAACTGAATCTAACTGAAATTTTTATGGCTTCAACCTGTTCCATTTAAAGTCTACAGTATTTTTTACTGCTTCCAATAAGAACAATCAAATTCTAAGTTACATAAAGGGAAAGACAGATGCGAGAAATTTGCCTGTGTCTATATTGCATGAGCTGGAAATTTCTCAGGAACACACCTATTCAAGAAATGTCTTGAAGATTTACAGTATTCAGGCTGCAGTTTACAAGGGGCTGAAGGATTTATGATCCAGTATTTGTCTAACATACAGAATCTCTTTGAGATTCAGAATAAGGGTTTAGTGATTAATTAGTTGTGACTGGAGAATGGATGGTTTCATTGCCGTATAACAAGCCAGCAGTTCTGTGTTGCTGTAATGATAGGTGTTTCAACCATCTAAATGCCTCCTTCCTTGCACTTTGCCTCAAGTCTTCTCCTTCTCTCTTACCCTCCCCATAATATCTTGTTACTTGGCTGTGAAGATGAATCATATGTCCTGCAATTGCTGGTGTAAAAACATTATAATCAGTTTAGCATAACTAGCTGGAAGAAAAATCTTTTTTCCCAAGCTGTAGAAATGGAGTTATTTAACACTAGATAGGAAAAAGCTCTTGAGGAAGTACCGTAAGGAATAACCTTGTATTAGCTCTTGGGAAGTAAGTTAAATAATGCAGTTGACGTTTTTCTGCTTCGGAGACTAGTTGTCCTGTTACTTTTCTTCTTTGGAGCTGTGAGTAGCAGCAATCCAGATTTTGATGTAGAATCAGTGTTATATTCTACCCCTGCTGGGTATGGGTGGGATGATACAATTTGAAAAGGTAACCTGTCTGAAAAATACTTATCTCTACATAGATGTCTTGTATTATGAAGAGAAGGCTAGTCCCTTACCTACTTTGCTCCCTCTAAGATCCTCTTACTTGAGTGTAGATCCAATAAATTCACTAAGGAATCTTGCAGTTTTTCACATCCTGCTGTGGGTCTGGTAGTTAATGGTCCTGTACATAAAAGGTGAAGACTAAAAGCATTAGCATTCTTTGATCATGATGTTTCTATGGAACAGCATTCGATGTAGGTAGAAGAAACACAGGCAAAGATTTTTGGGAGGTGGTTTATAATACTAATGAGTTCCATATTTCCTAAGCAAAGCAAAAGATTTAGCAACAACTTTTAGATCTGAGAAAGGATATGGCAATTATTTTATTTTTTGAAATACATTAGCAGACAGTTGACAGGTAGGTCCTGTATGGAAGGTTTGAGAGTGTATGGTACGTATGAAGGTGTTTTCTCAGATCCCTATTTGGTTTTCATATAGAATTTTAAAGAAATGCAGCAGTGTTGTAGCTGAATTCTGAATGGTAAAAAGTTTTTAAACCTAAACATATTTACATCTGTCATCTTTTCACATTGAAGTTTAGTTGTTCTTTATTGATAGATGACAGTTGTATTTGCTTATATTTATCACGTGTATCATAAAAGGTTGGTACTTTGTGCTCAGAATGGTTCTGCTGGAGTCAAACATAGAAACAGTGGATTGCAAGATTGCAATCAGCAACTGGCAAGAGATCATTAGAGATCCCAGTAGATTTGAGGGGATTTTTTTTTTTTTTTTTTTTTTTTTTGGTATAGTTTTCCACTAGACCTGTCCCAGCTTTGCTGGATATAAGTTTTTGCTCTGCAGTTTTGGGTATAAACATTTGAGAGTCTCTGGTACCAAGACCTGTTTTTCTTAGTAGCCAATTAAAAGTAGGTAAGGAACACTGAGCTTTTTTTTCCTCTAGGTTTTACCCTCTGCAGCCATATCAGACAGGACAGCATACCGGACTTTAGCAAACTGAGGGTTATGAGTTTGTAACAGCCAACAGGAATAAAAGTTATGTTGTATTTAGTGTTTTAGAAATTATAATGCACTTTTTTCAAAGATGTTTCAAATATGAATGGCTCTGTTGTGTAACAGAAATCTCTTCCCTAGAGCAAAAGTAAACTTCGCTGGTTGTCCATTAGCTATCAAGGTGAGCGGACTCACTTTAACTTAATGGGTTTGTGTTTATTGAAGCAGGTGACAGACAGACAGGCCCAGGGGATCTTTTCTGGCTCAGGTCTGGACAGGTATTTTCCTCTCCAAATCATATATCATCAAAATGTTTTGTTACTGTAGTGAAAAAATGCCAATTATTTATTTTGTTGAAAACTAGAATGCTTATGGAGATAACAAATCATACTATTATTCAAATATGTGGGGGGCGGAGGTTAAATTATACATCAGTTTTCTATGTCTTCCTCCTTTTCCATCCCCAAATAAAACAATTAAAAGTTATTTGGGAAAAGAGCTAGTAAAAGGCGCTGTTTCCTGTTTATTGAAAAAAAATAGCTCGCTTTACCCACTCCCTTTTTTTTCTTTTTTTTCATTCATGGCTCTTTCTTTGTAGCAAGAGCCCATTCAAAATGAGAAAGTACCCGCTGCCCAGTCCTTGCTTAGACATAGGTTACTGTGCAAGGCACCAGCAAATCCAACTCTTAGGATAATGCAGCTGTGTTAATGGAAGAACCTCTGTCTTGCAAATAAAAAACTACTAATCTTCTGTTACTTCTAGTATGTGCTTGCAATTGTTGTCAAATACACAGACTCGAAATGTTGGCATTGTATTGTTAGTATTTATTTGTGGAGGTGTTTTACCTTGTATGTTTCTAAAGTGAATGGGAAAAATCTTGACTGAAAGAGCAGTGGATTTTGTCAGTCCAAGATTTTACTCATCTTCTTCCTAGCTGATGTACCAGAAATCTCCTTTGGTGTGTCTTTCTCATGTTTCTGGAGGAAATTACAACAATTTTGGTGATTACTTTGTTTTTACAATGAGTTCTCCATTCTTTCTGTATGAATTCTTCATTCAAGTTAGTATTATGTTTCTTGAGTAATGCAGGAACATACTTTTTAAAATTAATTTAATTAGGGAGTATGCCTAGGCAAGCAGCTGTTTCCTAGTTAATAAAAGCGATTTATCAAACTTGTCCTTTAAATTATTTTTTCCTCAGGAACAGTGAAAAAAGTGAAAATTCCGTGCCTAGCTTCAATTCTAGGAATAATGTTTTATTTTATGTCCTCTGGTCCAGTGCACTGCAAAGTCAGTATAGTTTGAAAGAAACCCAAAAATCATTGTTATTAAAACCTATGTTGAATAGTTGTCTGTCTTTTGACTGTAAGTTTTCTTTAAGTTTAGTAATTGGTTTAAAATACTGTTAAATGAGAAACTGGAAGAAGAAAGCTTTTCTGGGAGCAAGGGTTTGACATTTTTATTTTTTTCCTTTAAATCTCTTTTTAAAGAGATTATAAGTGTTCACTTAGCAAAACCAACGTAACAGCTAACAAAAGGCTATAACCTAAACTTCCTGTAAATCTAAGCCTTAAATAAGCTGTTGGGTTTGATACAAGACATTTAAATCTCTGGTATTTGAACTGCTTCCTTTTCAAGTTTCAATTATACGTTTTTACTGTAGCATTTTTAAAATCATTACTTTGTGAGCATTTTCTTTGTTCATGTTCCTGGAAAAGTGAGGCCATTTCCAATGCATTTCTCTTCTCTGCCTGATAATGTACAGGTTCTTGTGATGTCTGGCAGAAGAGTTAGTGGACAGGCAGTGGAGTCAGACTGTGTGAAACCTGAGCATTTTCTGTGGGACATAGAGGACAGTCTGTGAATGGGATGCATGCCCACAACAGAGCAGAAGGGTAGTCTTTGTCTTTCTGAATACAGAGAAGAAATATATCCCCTTTGAATACCAGATCTTGAAGAACTGTCTAGGTTTGAACTCTTGGTTCCCCTCTCTGTCCAGTCTGTTCTCTTGGGAATATTTGGTTAACTTCTTCTCAAACAATTTAACAAGTTGTTTTAAGTTAGAAGCGGATTATGATTTCAAGTTTATGTATGTCTTGGCAAAAGTTAGCTCTTTTAAAAATATAAATAGACTTCTTAAGCTCTCTTCTTGATCTTAAAATATAGTGAGACTTTCCTGGGAAAAACTTCAGGTAAGACTGAATTTGGTACTGTCTTCACAGCTGTTTAGAAAACTTATGCTTCTCTGCTTTTTATACCTTTACCAGAGGGATGTACTTAGACGGTGACATTATTGACAAAACTGTGGAGTTTTTTTGTTTGTTTTTTTTTTCGATATATATGATACCTGATGCCTTGCAAAATTCCAGTTCCTAGAATAATGTGAATACAGAAGTAAGAAATGGCTTTTTTCTTTGCTTTCCTGGTTGCATAGAAATAGTCAGAAAAATCAAATCTCAGAAACCGAGAATTCTAGCATCATGTGTCTTTTCAGTTAGTCTCCTGGTTTTGAGACAATACTGTTTTGAAAAGCTTAATTTGACAGGCTAGAATGCTATGCTTAGTGATATAAAATCAGTAATATAAAATTGTGATCATTTCCTTTCTAATCTGTGCAGCAGCTGGAAAGCTATGCTAAAGGTTGAGTTAGAGAAACAATTTCCCCTTCAGCAACTGAGAGAGATAGTACAGAGGTGGCTCTTACATTTCAGCAGAGCTATTTGATGTTTCTTTCTGTTGGATGTAATCTTGACTAGACTCTCTACTGCCATGCTGAAGTTGCAAAGTTGCAAAACCTTTATGGTGTGGCAAGGAAATGGCTAACTGAAATAGTTGGACCTCATTTGCTTTTCAGAAATAGCAGAATGCTCTCATTAAAATCAGATGTTCTTACATTTTTTTTCTTTCTTTCCTACTTACAGGCTAAATACGCTGGCCTCATCTTCTATCATGAAGGCTGGCCATTGTGCATCCATGAAAAAGTGGTGATACAGTTAGCATCTCTCCACAGAGTTCGGCTGAAACCAGGGGATTTTTACTTGCAAGTAGTACCTACAGGGAAGCAGCTGGCAAAGTTAGTTTTAAAATGCCTCTCCAGATGTGGGCAAGGAATGGAAGAAGTTGCTATACCTGAAACAATGTATGACTGCATTTTTACGGAGACATTTTTGGAAAACTTAAATTGTGAAAGAGAGAATTTTCCCCTGAAGAGCTGCTTACTGACAACTGGCACAGCTGTATATAGAACTCCATGGAAGAACATAATTAATCCCATCTTTGTTCCCACAACTGAAACCATCCTGTGTAATTACTCTAGTAATCTCTTAGATCAGCTGATTAGTAATCATACTGATGTTAGAGCCCTGACCCAGACAATGGAAAGCAACAGCTCGTGTGACAGCTCCACTTCGAATGATACAGGCTCCACTGTGATAGAAGCCTCTGGGACAAAGTGCCACAGTAGCCTCGACAGTGCTGTGCTGAGTTCAGCTCCTGCCTCAGAAAGCAGCCTTGCCGTAGAGTGCTGTAAGGCTCCTGATGAGAAGATCAAAGATGACTCTGCCTGTCTTAGTGTATGCTCAGAGGCTTGGTCCAGCATGAAAGACAGAGCTGCCGGGCCTGAAAAGGACCTTGTTAATTTAAAAGATGAGGCATTATTGCCCCTTGTGGAAAAAAAGAGTTACACGAAAAGCATAACTTTCAATAGGGATTTGAGCAGGTCGTGTTCAACAGAGCAAGAACGCAGGGATTCTTCGTTTTTTGAGGCAAGACGTTTATTTAGAAAGTCATACATAGAAGCACTGCAGAATCCCATGAATGTCAGTTTTAGCTCAGAGGAGTCATTTGCAGAAGAGGAGATTTCAGATCACCTGGTAGACTCATGTGCTGTAAATGAAGGCAAAACTCATGAGAAACAGGCTGAAAAGCGAGACTTCCTTTCTGGTAGACTCATACCAAAGGATGAAATGAAAGAAGGCACAAACCTTGCTGGTTCTCCTCTGGCTTTTAAAAAACTGCTTGTATCACCTGAAACTCTGTCAACAGTAGACTGCAAGGCTGGCCCAAGACACTCTGGGTCTCTGGACAGGGCACGCAGAGGTCCTCATGTTGCAGATCAGAGACCTGATAAGTTCTTGCACGATGTGTCAGGTGGAAACCCTAAAAAGTTGTTAAATGGTTGTGTTTCAAGGCCAGGAAAATTGGATTCTGTGTCATTTTCCACTACTGTGAGAAGCCACAAACATAGCAAAGGGGAGGAAGGTAAAAAGTAAAAATCCTTTAGATTTCATTCTTTTGTTGTTGTTGTTGTGTTCTCGTATTTTTAGCAGAATGATTAGCTTTGTATATAGATAATTTCTTTTTGTTTTGGACCTGAACTTAAGAGTTTAACTTGGTTTACTGTAATTGATGTTTCTTTCCTTATCTATTCTGTCAATGCTTTATTTTCTGTTTAAATATTTTCACACAAAAGGGCTTTTCAGAATGCTTTGAATATACTGTTTTAGAATTAAAAAAAAAAAGGTAGGAGAGATCACCTGAAAATCTTGGTAAGTATATATGGACATATGTGGAGAGATGACATCTTGCTTTGCCCATGCTCCAAGCCAGCTGCAAGCTGGAAACTCGTAGTTCAGTTAGTGTGTCCGTGAGCCTCAATGTACTCTGCTAGTCGGTGAGAACTGATATTCTTGTGTATTCATCTTGTATTCAAACACAGCAATCTAATGAGTACAGCTGTATGCGAGGCTGCCTCAGATCATAGGCAGAAAAGATTTGTGTCGCCAGTGAAACACAAGTTAAACAAATTCTAATGTTTTGTCCTTGTTTATTCCCATGTAGTTCCTTCTTTGAGCTATGGGGCTTTTTGATCGTGTGTTTGTTTTTAACTCATTTTGAGTGTCGTGGGCCTCGCAGGATGCAGAACACAATCGATAGTGTTTGTGCATGTGACGAAGACCTAGAGCATGTCTTTCTAGTCTACCTATTTAAAGCAGGGAGAAATGACTTCTGTATGTTTTGTGGGTGTGCTTTTATCCTCAGTCATGTTTGTCATGGCTTTAGACCAATATTGTCACGTTTATGCAATGCTTTATTTGTCTTAGTTGATCTTGCCAGTGTGCATGCACCTCTTCCAGGCCATGATATATAAACAGAAATACCATAAATACCAGACAAAATTGCTCTGTGGCTTGGTTCTTGATTCTAGGCTACGAGCTAACTAACCTTGACCTTAGTGCTGGAAATAACATCTCTAGTTACTTAATATGTTTGAATTGCTGGTGAATTGAAATAATTACTTCTTTCAATACAAGCTGGCAACAGAGAATTGCTAAGGAGCTATGAAACTCAAACATGGTGGGATAGCTTGCATGACTGTAATGCTGCAATGGATCGATACAGGCTCTTTAGGAAAGACAGGCCAGGAAGATGAGGAGGAGGAGTCACCTTTTATGGAAGAGAGTAGCTGAAGCATAAGGAGTGTATGGGATACGGAGTGTATGGGATAAGAAGGCCAAGGCCCATCTGGAATTTAATCTGGGTAGGGATGTCAAGGACAACAGGAAGGGCTTCTTTAAACATACCAGTAGCAAAAGAAAGACTGGGAGAAATGTGGGCCTGCTGCTGAATAAGACAGGGGCCCTGGTGACAAAAGACAGAGAAAAGGCAGAGGTACTGAATATCACCTTCGACTCTGTCTTTACTGGTAAAATTAGTCCTCAGAAATCCCAAGGAAAACTTGCCCTTGGTTGAAGACGTCCAGGTTAGGGATCACTTAAGCAAATGGACGTGCACAAGTCTATGGGCCCTGATGGGGTATACCCTCTAGAGTCATTGCAAGATCATCCTTCATTATCTTGGAAATGTCATGGTGATCAGGATTGATACCTGAAGACTGGAAGAAAGCAAATATAACTCCAGTCTTCAAAAATACCAGGAAGGAGGAGCCAAGGAACTACAGGCCAGTCAGCCTCATCTCAGTCTTTGGAAAAGTGATGGAGCAGCTCATTCTGGATGCCATTTCCAAACACATGAAGGACAACAAAGTGTAGTCAGCATGGATTCACCAAGGGGAAATCATTCTTGAGCAACCTGACAGCCTTCAGTGATGGGGTGACTGGCTGGGTAGACAAGGGGAGAGCAGTGGATGTTGTCTACCTTGACTTCAGGAAGGCTTTTGACACTGTCTACCGTAATATCCTCATAGGCAAGCTCAAGAAGTGTGGGCTTGATGCATGAACAGTGAGGTGGATTGAAAGGCAGAGCTCAGAGAGCAGTGATCAGTGACACAAAGTCTAGTTGGAGGCCAGTAGCTAGCAGTGTTCCCAAGGGGTGAACACTGGATCCAGTATTGTTCAATCAGTGCCCTGGATGAAGGGACAGAGTGCACCCTTAGCTAGTTTGCTGATGATCCAAACCTGGCAGGAGTAACTGATACAGCAGAGGGCTGTGCTGCCATTCGAAGGGACCTCAACAGGCTGGAGAAATGTGCAGAAAGGAATCTCATGCAGAGTCCTGCACTAGGGGAGGAATAATCCCTGCACCAGTATAGAATGGGAGCTGACCTGCTGGAAGGCATGTCTGCAGAAAAGGATCTGGGGGTCCTGGTGGACAAGAGGTAGTTTATGAGCCAGCAGCGTGCCCTTGTGACAGAGAAGGCCAATGGTATCTTGGGCTGCATTAGGCAGAGCATTGCCACCAGGTTAAGGGAGGTGATCCTTCCCTACTGAGTGTTGGTGGGGCTACATCTGGAGTACTGTATCCAGTTCTGGGCTCTCCAGTATAAGAGAGACCTGGAGCTACTGGAGTGAGTCCAGAGAAGGGCCATTAACATGATTAGGGGACTGAAGCATCTCCCCCATGAAGAAAGGCTGAGAGAGCTGGCTTAGCCTGGAGAAGAAAAGACTGAAGGGAGATCTTATTGATGCATATAAACATCTGAAGGGAGAGTGTGAAGAGGATGGAGCTAGACTCTTATCATTAGTACCTGGTGACAGGATGAGAGGCAACAGGCACAAACTGGAACACAGGAAGTTCTGCCTAAACCTAAGGAAAAACTTCTTTACTGTGAAGGGGGTAACAGAGCACTGGAAGAAGTTGCCTTGAGAGGTTGTCAATTCATCATCCTGGGAGGTGCTCAAAAGCCATCTGGACAGGATCCTGTGAAATATGCTGTAGGTCATCCTGTTTGATCAGGATGGGGGTTGGACTAGATGATCTCCCCTTCTCCCTGCCAGCCTCAACCATCAGTGATTCTGTGATCCCTGACTTGATCCTTGTCCGCTGGTGGTAGTTCAAACTCTTTCACTAAGCACAGAGGTGCGGAAAGCTTTGTTGGAGACTAAGGCAAAGGCAGCACTGAATAGTCCAGCCTTACGTGTGTCTGCTGTCACAGCATCACCTGTCCCATTCAGCAATGGTTCTACATTTTCCTTGTTCCATCTTTTACTGCTGATGTAGCAGTAGGAACTTTTATTGCCCTTAATATGGCTTGTAAATTACAACTAAGGGCTTCTACTTTGCTAACACCATCCCTAATTGCCAGGGCAGTCTTTCTAAATTCCTCTTCTGTAGCTTGTCCTTACTTTCACCTCTTATCTACTGCCTTTTTGCATTGGCGCTCCATCCTGAGTTCCCTGCTTAGTCAAGCTGGTCTCCTGTTACATTTACTTGTTTTCCTGAGTATTGAATTGGACTGCTCTTGCACTTTAAAGACCTACCAGCTTTCTTCAGCTCCTTTGACCTTCACAGCTGCTTCCCATACCTGCCAGTTTCCTGAATACACCAAAGTCTGTTGTCCACTTCATCCAGTTTCATAATGCAGTTACATTTGTAAGCCTTGTGTAATGAAGGACCCAGAGGTATGTAATCATGATGAGATTGTATATTGTAATGCAGAAGGAAGATCACAGGAAGATAAAATGAGGCTGAAAGTTTCTCTTGATACTCTTAATTCCAAGATTTCAAGTGCTCAGCTTGCAGCCTGAACACTCTTAAAATAAGATTATAATCTGTATGTGTCTTTCTTTTTTGCTCATAGCTGGACATATTCTACACATCTTTTGTTACTGAAGAGTAGTCTCTCATTGATTAAGGGAAAGAAATAACCAATTCTTTCATTTGTCCAGGCTTTTATCAGCAGTTGACAGCAATCAATTCAAAAAACAGTTTCCAGAGAGGTGAGGATAGCATAGCTGTATATGGATCTCCTATTCTGTTCCATCGTGAACATGACCTACTCTCTGCAAATACTAGAACCCTTTGCGACAGACTACCAAAACAGTTACTTGAGATAAATCAAGAGTTACTGCAGTCTGGAGTCATTTCTCTTTGTGGTATGTATTACAGAAATGAGATTATACTTGATAATAGATGAAACGTACACAGAGAGATGTGTTTTTTCAGCTTCATAATACCAAAGATAAATTAAGGGTAAGTTACCAACTTGTATAAATTTTGCAGGCTTTGTATAAATTTTGAATTTTGCAGACTTTGTTTTGATCACGTAAGAATGGTTATCTCAGCTTTTGAACACTCAAAAATTGTTTTAAACAAAAACGCTTTTTAGTGTTTTTAAACAAGCTTTACTAGTTTCCAGTTATGCATGTGCAAAAACTTTCCTCTAAATCTCATGTTCATAGCTAAAACTTTTGTAAACCTTTCCTTTGCTTCTCTTTATCTAGGAAACAGAGACAGAAGTGGCAGAGCAGTAATACAAGTCTGCACAAGACATGCCATCTGGTTAAATGAACATTGCACAAGTACAACAGTTGCTCATCTTCTGATGTATCTCTTCAGCATCCCCAGGTATGCAGTGAACTAACTTTCTGGGCTTTGTTTTTTATGATAATGCAGATGTTAGAGCTGCGGAGACCCTTCTGTTATGGAAAGCTCCTAACTGCTTCCTCATCTCAGACAGCATTAAAATTCTTTGTGACCATCATATGCTGGTAGGAACAAAAGATCCAGCGGTCTTAATTTTGTAGCTTGTTTTACTGTTAGCTGTAATGTTTAGTACTTGGTTTTTATGATAAATGATCACTTTGTGGTTGGACAGATGTTTGCTGTTTTATAAAATTACTATTTTGTTGCTATTCACTACTTTTAAATAAGGTACAATAATTGAAAGCTTGTTATATCTGACATACTCATAGGAGTATATGCCTCTGGTTTAGAAATAGCTTCCAATTGTACTGTCAAAAAAGTACCTGTGCAATTGCATCACCTTTAAATGCAAATGGCTGTCTTGAGATACTAAATTGTTAATTGCTAAGGTAATCTTACAATCTCTTGCAATGTTCTTAGAGTTGGTGCTTGTGCAGTATGCCTTCTGGTGGCTAATTAAAGGTGTCAAGCAAGAAGTCTGTGCTACACTGTACTGGTGTAATCTTTGCTCAAATGCCAGATGCGGGTATATTTGAACTTAAGGACTCTGTGATCTAGCTTGGGCTAAAGTGGTTAATCTAATAACAATATTATTTTCAGTTTTGTTTTAATATTTTGTTTACTGTATAACAGGAAGTATAAAGAAAATAGTTTGAGTTTATGTTCTTTAGACATCACCTTGATTGTGGAACCATGAAATAAGACCTCATTGATCCATTCTGTGACTGCCATCAATTTGATTTGTGCAAATAAAACTGGGTTCATGTGTTAGAGATTGCCTTAAGATTGCTTTGCATATTTAATCCTTCACGTTTAGTACTGGTTATTCTTTCCAAGAGATAAATATACGTAGTGGAGTAGTGTACTGGGAAAGCTTTTAATGATGTCTCACTGTTTGTAGAAGGGTTTCCTACTTTTGCTGCTTTTTCTGCAATATAACTTCTTTAATAACTTATGTGGTCTGTCTTATTACAGATCTACAGTTGATATGCAAGCATTTTTATTGCTTTTAATAAGAATAATTGTGGAGAAGTGTTTTATTTGCTTCCTCAACTATCTCTTCCTGTCTAAAAATACAGAATGCAGAAATCCATATGGATAACCTAGCAACTCATATTCCTTGTTTTCCCCCACATTGAACACCCATTGACATACTGAGTTCTCTCACTGAGTTCAGCTGTCTCTTGTAATATATAAATCCTGGCTTAAACTTTGCAAACCTGGAGGCTAGTATAAATTCTACCTTTTGTCTATTTCTCAGCTGTAGTAGAAGTTACGAAGTGTGGGAAGGTAAAAATGTCAAGTACCAGGAAAACAACATAAATGTCACTTTGCCTAGAAAAAGTAAGAAAGGGTGAGGACCACAAGAGCACTGTAAGAGGATAGAAAGAGGGTAATACCTCTTCACGTGTTCTGTATTGAGATTTCTTACTGTTTAGTTTTGTCCTCTTTAATTTTAAGCAAAGACATACTAAAGCTTAAGTAAGAGTTCTCAAGAATTGAGTAGGGGGAGGTTGTTATGGTCATCTGTAAATGACAGTCATTTTATTTAATGATTTACCTCCATCTCCCTTAATCCCTCCACTCCCCACCCTGAACTCCTTAAGTAAACAGCCTTGTGGCTCTCTAGGATGGGAACTGACAGCCAGAACAAGAATGTTTATTGATTGTACGTTCCACTTTCCTGTGTAAAGAGTTGCAAAATAGGTGATTATCACATGAGAAAGACATTTACAGTATCTCTTTGAATATTTCAACTTTTGGAAAACATGGCACACATCATATTCTCCCATGAAGAAACATATACTTATCTCACTCCATCACTTTTGAATCGCTGAAGAGAGAGTAACTGCTGAAATAGTTACTTGTAGAGATTCTGAGCCTATTGGCATTGATGTAATTGTTTTAAATAAAAAACAAACTGTGCTTGTTAACATACCCTTCATACTCTTCATTTCCCTTGTCCCACTGCACTTCTCTGATCTTTTACTTAGAATTGTTGTTCATGCTATAATCACAATGACATCAACATTCTTGCTTGTCAAAACCTGAGTTTCAGTAAATGGCAGTATCTCAATGAATGTTTTCTCATCTGGTATTTTATAGAGTTGTTCAAAAATGAGAAATGTATCATTACATCTTAAAAAAAAAAAAAAAAAAAAAAAGGTACAAAAACAAGTGTGCTGTTCTGCCAGGTAAGCATTTTAAAAATTTCTCATTAAAACTTCTGTGTTTGAAGAGTTCTTTCTCCACACCACACTTCATAAAGAAATCTGTGATACACATTTTTAGCATTTTTAGTATGGGTATATGGGTGAAGATTGCTTTTAATAAACCTTTTTTATTTGCTTCTGTGAAGGTAAATGCAAATCTACTTTTGTAGCTTCATTCATTTGCACTTTTGCTTTGAAATTTCATTTGCCTATCCAAAACAACCTAAGGGGAGTTGAGTGAGATCCAGAATACAGGAAAAGTGGAAACTCTTTGTTAATCTGCAGTTTACAAAGAAACTAGCAGTGCTTTTAGGAGAAAACATTATCCTAATCTTGGACGTTTGAACAAACTGATATTTAATTACTGAATTTTAGCAAGTAAGATTTGTAAAGAGTTTTCCAAAGTCCTTATAGATTTAAAAAAAAAAAAAAAAAAAAAAAAAAAAAAAAAAAAAAAGGCACAGGCTTCAAAGAACACAATGAAAACATAAACCTTGATTCATGTAAATTGCCTTACACAGAGATCAAGGGAGAATATTTCTAATTGCAATTTACTTTTGTCCCCTGATGGTGCCAGGCCTTGGCATAAGACACTTAAGGCATCCTGGATGCAAATAGGCCTAGGAAGAGATTTTGGGCCTCTTGGGGCCATCTCCCTGCCCCAATCGCTGCAGTTTTGTTTTCAGAATAACATCTAGCATTGAAGAATCTATTTTGTTTGTTTGTTTTCAAATAGGATTTAAACTCCAAAGTGCTATGTTTAATTCCTTTTAAAATCATAAGTGTGGTCACTAGGATTTTGATTTACAAACTTGAAAAGTCACTATGGGTATATTTAGAACTGTAACTATGTATCTGATTTTACCCATGTAAAATTTTACATTTGTAGATTCCAATCTGTAGTTTCCTTTGAATCTCAGAGATTTTTGTTTGCAAAACTTTATCAAATAAATGTATAAAATAAAAGTAATGAAATTCCCACTAAAGAGAATATTTAAATTTCAGTAACTTGCTTGAACTGTCGATGACTACAATACAAGCTGTTAGTCTTCCAGACAGTTAGCACAAACTAATTACTCTTTATTCATAAATCTAGATCATTTTCCTTATCTATCTGGAATGACTTGAACATAGGAAAAAGCTCTGTGTGTAGAACTTTTTTTCAGTAGCAGAAGAGACCTAAGCCACCCTTAAAATCAGCCCTCTTTCCAGGTCAACAAAGGCTTTCCCTCGGAAGGGACATCCAGGTATGGCTGAGGAATTATAATGAAAATAAATGAGCAGCAGGGCACTGTTCTAGAAAGAGTGGATGGATAGACACCTCCACAACAAGCATCATACACAGCTCTGGGACAGATCACTTAAAACAGGATTAATCTTCTCTAATTCCAAATACTTTAGCAAAACTAGCTACTTGGGCTTCTCTGTTCCCACTGACTATAGGAGGAGCCTATCTAAAGAGTGATTGTGCTTTTTTCTTAAACACTTACTGTAAGCTTCTTACAGTGTCTGACTTACTTCCCCTCACTCTCTTACTCTTCCTCTCCCAGTTATATACAGAGTCTAGATGATGGCTGGAACTAGCCACCTAATCTCTAGATGCCTATAGCTAGGTGATCAAAGTCCTACCCTCAGAGTCTCTGCAGTCAGTTCCTCATTTATAAAATGTGTTTAATAGCACTTACCATCCCTGCAACCTTGTAACAACAATGATAATGGCAAAGATTGTAGAAGAGGTATGAAAGGTAAAGCTTCAGGGACCATGGACACCTGGACATGGATCAGAGAATCGTGAAGCAGTATTTTAGGAATTCTTTGTAAATACTTGGTCTCCTAACAGTGTGGTTTTGGGAGAATCTGTGGTCCTTCTCCTAAGACTGTCATGCCCATAACAGCTTTCCAGGACAGTGTTGTTTCTTCTACTCCGAGCAAAAGTTAAAACATATCTTAAGATTAAGCCATGTGTTGTAAATGAACCCATCCTCAGTCCATTTGTTCTGGTAAAGGCCTAGAAGCCTAGGCCTTTAGAAGATGGCACTAAAAGAAGATGTCATAAAAACACAACTGTCTTTCTGTTGCTAGGAAGGAGGTACGTGGTTTGGGAGTTGTTATTCTAGTGGATGCAAGGAAGTGTCAGCCTAATCCTTCTCTTTTCAAAGCATTAACAGGAATGCAGGTGAGTAGTGCTTGGGTGAGGCATCCTATCTAAGTGCAGAATGAAATGCTAGAATGTTTAAAACATTCTATGATACATATTGCAATTCTGTTGGGAATAGGAGCTTTCTTAACAGTGGTTGCTGTTCTACAGAGTGAGAACTCACAAGGATGAGGTGAAAAAGCAGATAAAGTTTTGAAAATAACTTTAAAGAAAAAGTTATTTGAGAGAGGTTTATTTTTCTCTGTTAAGTGAAATTTAAACCAGCCTATCATGTTTAAGTCTATGTTTATCCAACAGTGCATAGAAATGGATCAGCATACTGGGAAGATAGTTCTGCAGATTGACTTACTCTTGGTTTCATCTTATACTTTTTTAAATTGTAGCTTACTGCTTGGATTGAAACACATACCAAAGTAAAGTGTACATATAATGTACTGAGAACTGAAGCCAATGTTTTCTCTGCCCTTGATGGAAGGGCTTTCTTTAGCACAGCTAGCAACTTTGATTTAGAAGAAAGGGATTCTAAAGTAATTTGGACTAATAAATAGTATTTTCTTATAGAACAAGGAGCTGTAGTAAAAATTAATTTCATTTCTATAAATTAGCAGTAATTCTAGGAGGCGTTCTACTAGCATTGTTGAATTTACCCAGACCATTAGTACTGGCTGAGTGGTGGACTGAAGAGTCCAAGATGCTTCAAGTGAACCGTGTTGCCTTCTTGGCTGCATTCTGAGGAGCAACTAAACAGAGAAGCTTTTTTATGTAGCACCTTAGAAAAAGAACAAGATTATGAAGTTTGTAGGAACAATTTTTCTCTAACTGCATTTGTCTTCCTTTCCAGAATGTAATTCCTCATTCAATTCACAGCGTCCTGGTATTGACTGATAAGGAGTATTCTTTTAGACCTGATCGGGACATAACAATTCAGGTAAGTTAAGACATTACTCAGGGTTGTCAAAAGGCATTTGTAAATACAAAATTCCATGTGAAAAATTCTTCTATCAAAAGTGATTGCAAGGTTGTTTGATCATGTTGTTTAGAAGAAATGAGTCTTCTGGGTTCATTTTTAAGGGTGATTTTTTTTCTAGATCTCAGTGCATACTACTTAGTTCCAGGTGTATGGCAGGGAGCAGCAAGGGCAGGCTGTTCTCAACGGGAAAGAGAGCCAGGAGGTGAGCATGGCAATACTATAGGCAGTGTCAGGGACTGGTCCTACAACACTCAGCGAGGCAATCAAGGGGGTTGTTTTCAGAGCCCTTACAGAGTAACTTAAGCCTACTCTAGCTTTAAAGATGTTTCCCAGTATAAATTCAGTCTTCGATACATATGTGGGTCATATTACTTATGGTGCTTCCTAGGTATTCGCATACTTCGAATGTTTGTCCAAATGTAAATGGTCTTTTGTAACTAGACTGCATAAAACCAATATCCTGAAAGTAGGTAGTGGAAGTATTGAAACAGTTCTGCTGATTTAGTCTTCTCAATAACATAGTATCTGTGTATCTGTATTTGTGGTACCACAATTATCAGTAAATAATTTAATGCCAAATTTGCATAGAAGTTTGAAACAGAAGTGATGAATTTTAGAGCATGGAGGCATTTATGTAAGCTAGTGTCAATCTGAAAAGAAATTTGTATTTCTGGATTTTTTTTATGTTATATTAAAACATAACATAAAGATCTCATTTTTTAGGAGACAGATGTTTTACCAAAGAAAAAGTTTTTATTAAATAAATAAAAAAAATCCTTTCCATGTCCCTGTCCTGTAGTACAGACTGCTCCACAAGATTAGTCATTTGATATATATGTTTTCCTGCTTCTAAATGTATTCAAAATATTGCAAAAAGCAAACTCTTATTCTTCAGATGAGGTGAATTTATTAGGACCAGATTTTTAGCCTGCCTGAATTAGTGGTATTCAATGCCTTTCATTTCTTGATGATAGAATATTGCACATGCAGGAGAAAAGGAAGCCTTGGGAAACTACACCCCCAACACACACACACACGTATATTTAGTAATTTACTTTAGCTAAGTATCTGGATCTCTCAAGAGACTATACATCCTGGGGGAGGGAAATTAAGTGTTTTTGTCTAACAGTTGAATTTAAGTTTTGTAAAGTTTTTTTTTTTTTTTTTTCTTGGGAAGTATGAAATTCTTACATCACTGAAGACTCTGAATAAGCTCATTGACCACACACAGTTGACTGCAGAATTTGATGGAACATTTCACTATAACCACAGTGACTGGATATGTTTCCGAAGGGTAGGAAATACTTTGGAGTTTTTGCTATGTATTTTCTCCTTTTTATTTTTTTTCATTGAATTTGATAACTGTTTTTGCTCATTTAAAACAGAAATAGTCTACCTGTAGTTACTGAGTTCTGATGAGACTGATAGTTTTCTCTCTTTAAAACTCTGGCTATATTAAAGTGTGATGCAATAATTTTATGTTGTGTGCTCTGTGCAATGATTTCCATATTGGAAGAGAGATCCATAATGTATCATCACCAAACCATTTCTTTTTTAATCTTAAGAGAATTTGTTTAACTAGATATGCTTGATATTTATCTAACCCAAATTTGAATAACTAGTATGAGATTCTTAGCTAGCATAATTTATCCTAGCTTTGAGTTTGACCCTGCAGTTCTGTCTAGGTTTGCAGTGCTCTTTTCTGCAGACGTTGGTGGAACTGTCCTAACTTGTTAGTTAAAACTGATTTCCAAAGCATAGCCCACCGTAAATGCATATGAAGTTGTACCAAAACACAAGTGCCTGAAGTTGAAATTGTTTCTGTAGTCTTCTTGCCCAGGCATCGGCTTTGTTGATATAACACTACAAGAGTCATATCAATTTAATTATGCCAGTTTCAAACCATTAGAAGAACCAAAACTGTGCAGATTAGCACCTGAATAACACACAAATAATTTTGTGACTGTTCGTTGTGTTTTTAAATTCACGACACCAAAGCAATGATTTAGACTGTTTCTGAAGTTCTGCCTGTTGTATTGTTTTGTCAATGCAGAAACTGGAACCCTTTATTGCAAACTGCAAAGAGGCCATTGTCTTTCTGCAAAACGCAGTCAGCTCACTGACAGCCAACAGAACTCTGAACACCGTGCAAGTAAGATTTGGTGGAAAGGACAAATGCAAATTTCTCCACTGTCAAATAAGGAAACTTGCTTAAAAAAAAACCCCAAAACTCTGTAATGTAGCAGACTAAATGCTTTATTTTGACTGAAACTACAATGCAGCAAACTGAATTTATAGCTATAAGAGGAATTTTACAGTTTTAGATTGGATAATCAAACATGATCATACTTACCCAAATTTCAGTGTTACTGAATGTTTTACACTGCAGTCACTGGACCAGAGGTAGCTCACTAACTATATATCATGTCAGACCACATCTCTAATATGGCCATTCCAGCTGAATATATATGGTCAGAAACTGTGGCCAGAACTTTGGCCAGAACTGTGTGTAAGCACAGCTCTTCCTAAATTAATATGTTTTAGATATGTTTGATAAAAAATTACAGATAAATGCTTAGGCAAAAATTGCAAGTGTGGAATAAGCACTAGCAAAATTCTGGTATTTTGATTTTATTTTTGAATACATATGAGCTAGACAATGTTCACTCTCCGGGTTTTTCAAATGACACTGATAGTATTTTTCTTCTGCGTAGGACGTGTGTGATTTAATCAGTAAACACAAGACAATGATGAAGCTTGTTTTGGAAGATGCCTTGTTAGTAACACTAAGACTAGAAGGTGGAACAGTCCTTGCAAGACTTAGGAAGGAGATCTACCACACAGAAGACTATCAGTAAGTACAGACTTTGCAAAAGGTGCTGACCATGAATCACAGAATCACAGAATAGGTGAGCTTGGAAAAGACCTCTGGAGGTTGTCTGGTTGAACCCCCACCCTTCTCAAGCACAGTCAGAAAGAACAGGTTGCCCAGGACCAAGTTTTCAATGTCTCCACAACTTTCCTGGGCAACCTGTTCCAGTGTTCAACCACCCTCACAGTGACAGAGAATTATAGTAATAGAAGAAATGAAAACAGTTGTTTACTTCTTTTGTAAGGTAAGATTGTCTTTTGATCAGTCCCTCTACTGCGTAGCTGCTGCAACTTTATTTTTGAAGAAGCTCTAGGGTCCAGAATCCAGCTGTAGCTTATACCTTACATAAAGAAGTATTAAAGTTCTGATTCAGCAAATCCTGTACCTTTTAAGTATATGAATATCAAGTTTTATCAGAGCAGAGTTTGAATTGACTGCTAGGCTAATGCAATCATTCTCAAGTGGAGGCAACTTTATGTATGCAGCAGCTCAGAAAGTCTTCTGAGCTGTGCATCCATGGTCAGCCAGATGAGAGACACTTAATATTCTGGATAGTTTTGAAAAGTGTGACCATCATTATGTGGTTTTGAGTAAGATACATTTGCGTTTGACAAGCTGAATAAAAACCTTTGAATAACATTTTGTATAACAGCCAGTTGCCGGCTTGTTTGTGGTGGCATTCTTTAACAAAATAGGGGATTGATGTCTTCTGAAAAATGCATTTCTTCTGACACTGTCTTTGTCATAAACATTTTATTGATCTTTCCTCCCAATCTAATAGAGATGCTATGGAGATTGTAACAAGACTTTATAATCAAGTGGATGAGGAAGTCCATAGGCTGGTACTCTTATCTAATAAATGCCTCCAGCAGCTGGAGACTCTTGGGGAAGCAAGAAAATTTGAAGAAGGCTGTGACCAGGTCAGTACTAGTTTTTGAGAATTAGGTTTAAAAATTTACCGTTTTAGCTTCTATTTCTTTACTTAGATTTAGGATTACTTGGATTAGCTGGATTTATTTAATACGACATATATCATTGTTTGCATATTGGTGTTGTTCAGAGCATGTATGGGCAATGGTGAGTCGTGCTATTAACATTAGCAGTTTATGAGTGTGCAAAACAAATTTTAGTCATCAGTATTTCAAGCAGACCAAAATGAACCGTATTATAAGACAGTATAATTTTTGAAGGAGATGCATATGAAGTATTTGAACTTGTTATAATGAACAGAGTAATTTCTACACGCTATGTATAGGGAATGTATGATTGACTGATTAGGAGAACCAGGTTTGTTTGGTATTTTAATGCAGATAAAACAGTGGTTTGAAAATGAGCGAGAGAAATATCTTGGCTGTTTAGATCAAGAGGGACTTTCACTGGAAAAGGTGAGGAAGCTGCAAGAAGATTTCCAAGGTTTTATTGATAAGATGAAGGTAGGTAACATGCTAATACAGAACATTTCCTTTGCATTTTCACAGATATATAAAGAAATTATTGAAATACTAACCTTGAAGCAAAGAAGGAAATGTGTTTAGTTGCCTAATAGGCAGAAAAATGCTAATTTTTACTGGCAGCATGCCAGCCTTATTTCCTGGTCTGTACTGGGCAATGGAGATTGGTCGAAGTGCCTCTATAATGTTCAGACTGAACTGGTACAACCACATAGCTTAGTTGCAGCAGCAAGAAGAGATACAGATTCCTGCCCCAAAAGTAGTATTTCTATTGTATCAGTGTAGCATGTAGCACAAATGCTGCAGGTATCTGTATAATCTTGTATAATTTTATTAAGTGATATATAACCTTATAAATTTAATCTATATAAACTTATACCTTTTTTCGGGGAAGAAGATTCTAGTTTGTATGTTGTTGCATTTAACCAATTATGTAGCTTAGAAGAAGGAAGACGAGGCAAGGGAATGTGTCAAAAGGGGAATTTACAACCAGGGAATATATCGAAAACAAAGTATCTTCAGTAAAAGTTGCCAGCACAGGTGACTCAACTGAGGACAGCTCTGTGAGGTTTACAGAAGGAAATGCTGTCAGCCTCTCTGTGACAGTGACTCGTTGACCTGTCCAAGATTTTTCAGTCAAGGTGTACCTCGTTTCAGATATCCTGATGAAGCTCATTTAGCAACACATTTCTGCAGTCATTTGTGAAACATGCATTGCACCTGATCTGAGAAACTCTCATTTCTGTCACACTTAGTTGATGCTCTACTGCTGCAGTTCAAGGGCTAGCTCAGAAATTGCCCACTGAAGTCCTTTGCATGGTGCAACTTGCTCCAGAGCTCTGGGAAGGCCACTGTCCTTATACGTTTGCAAAAACAAAACAAAACCAGGAAAAAAAAAACAAAAAAAAACCAACAAAGAACCTTGTCTACTTAAAGGAAAGTAAGATAGAGGGAAGGCTGTGCACATATCTGAACTGTCATGTAGATTCTCTGATTTGCAAAGCATAATAAGCAGTTTAAGCTAAACTTGGAATAGGTCATTCAGGTTTGTTATAGGATAGTGGGACTGACCCAGTGGAGTTGCTGGGGGAGAAAACCCTTCCAGCCTCATTAGACTATAGACACCTTCCCCTGGGACTAAAGAACTCTTGCCATTTACTATAGTAATATGGGTCAGCATATGGGGGAGACTCACTATTGTGCCATGCGCTAGGTCACATTCAGCAAAAGCTGTATGACACGCAACTAGTTGTTATTAGGAAGCAAAGCAAATTTACAAAGGAAGACTTGGTTGCTCACTTACTTTTGGTAGGTAGAGAAGTTCACTGTTTGAAATTCTTACTTCAGGTAAAGATACTTCCAGGAGAACAGTTGTGTTAACCAAAAACTGAATTGCACTGGATATTATTTTAAATATTAATTATTATTGCAGTTTTCCCTGCTATTTGTAAACATTCATTTCACTTTTCCGTAATTTTTATTCTGTTCGTTATGATACTCCTTTTCTTTCTACACCCTTCTAAATCCAAATTGAAAAAAAGGGAGAACACTGTGTGAAAACAGATAAATGAAAAACCAGAAGGTTCAACAAGACTGATGCTGTATTTTTCCATTTTCATGTGTGTTAAAACTAACACAGTAAGATTTGTTAACATGGTATGCAGTTAATGATAAACAAGATTATGCATAATAAAAGAAGTAGTGTATTATATAGTATATCTATTTTTCTCTTCATCCCCCAACAGCAATATTATCAGAAAGGACTGCAGCTGGTGCAAGAAAATCATTCGTTAAACATGGAAGAAAAAGTTCAGATCTTCAAGAAATATCTGAGTAATATTTTCATTCAGACAGAGAAGAGGAAGACTGAGCTGACAAAGCTGGTCAATTTGTATGAGTTTTATGAGATGGTAAAAGAAATATTTTTGCATCTGTGCTTTAAGCTAGACCCTACTGATTATAAGAGCAATCAGGCAATGGCAACAGATACACTGTTATTTGACAGTCTATGCAGTCTTCTGAAGGATTAAAACTAGAGGAAGAATTTGGGCAAGTAAACAGGGCATTTAGCTGCTGTCATGCAACAGCAAAGATCAGATAATCTGGAGTTTCTTTTGTAGAATCCCAAAGAGTGAATTGTAGAATAAGGAGGAACTAAGAATAATGAAAAATCTTCAGCTTAACTGGTTTTCAGCTAGTAAGTGTTGGATTAGACAAGCTTTGATGGGCTACACATGGGATCTCTTCTCCCTTTGCAAGTACATGAGCAGGTTGTTGAGAAATCTTTTGACTGTGCTGTTAGTTATATTCTATCTGAATATATAATCTCAATGCATGTATGCCTTCGTAGGCAGAATTTTTGACCATAATTCTCTCTTTAATCTGAGATAAAATCATATCATAATCTTTCTATTTAAATGGATTGTTCTTTTCTAATTTCTGTAATACAGAAATGTACACATAGCATTATGGTGCACATGTTGGGGGTTTTATAAGCTCAGTAGATCTCAGACAAAGACCAAGTGGACTTTTATGTCATTCTCTTCCTGGTTCTCTGTTCTTTCTCCATACTTCTGCTACTGAGATAAGTTGCAACACAGTTCAGTTCTTTTCTAAGTGAAAAACAGTTTTACTCTTTACTATGCTTTCTTAACATGATTTAGGGTTCCTGACAAATTTTTATTCTTTCTCCTGTTTAGATTTATCTAAGGAGTAGGAATATTCCCATGTAATAGGAGGGAATCTCTCAGCACTTAAGTTGTGCCAAAATCTATGCAGAGTTTTTTCCTAAGTGATTTGAAATCCTTAAACAGGAAATATTGTATATATACAGAATTTTACTGCTTAAACTGTGTTTTTTGCTTCTAATCCAGGCACAAGAGTGGATGTTACATTGCAATGAGTGTCTTTCACATTTAACTGCGGAGGCCAGATACTCTCCTTCTGCGATTCAGTGTCTGGAAACCTATCATCTGGAAGGTACAAAAGTTTCTGCAGAAAACTTTAAAAAAATGAATGAGATGGTTTTGGCTCTGGGTAACAAACAACAACTAAAGCAATGGCATGTTTTGTCGCTAAAATGTCAGCAAACAAGGCATCATTTAGCAGAAGTTCTGTCTGAAGCCCTCAAAGATTCCAGTAGGGAGTATTTTCACAAAGTTCTCAAGGAACCTGCTATGAAGATAAATGATGGGTTTGATGTTGGAGGTAGGAAGCCATTAAGCCAGTCCCCTAGTTATTCCTCTTCTGACAATGTTGACAATATTTGGGTGGACAAAATTAAGCCTGTACATAAGACTCAGCCATTAGAAGCATCATCTTTTTTAGGCCTTGGGACTGTAAACCAAAACGTGGAAGCAACCATGGAAATTTCTGCATCTCCACTACAGTGGCTTGCTCCATTTCCAGGTGAACTTGAAAAGAGAAACTGGAATTCAGAGGACATAGAGAGCATTTCCAGTACATGCTCTGCTTCGTTCTGTTCTGAGCCGATCCACTCACCACCTACCTACCACAGAAAACAACCACACAAAAAGATCATGAAGAAAACACAAAACTTTGAACTTAGTCAGCATGAAGGCAACAACCCTGAATTTCACCACCATGGGTATCCAGGAGTGCATATCAAAGGACTTGAGGTAGCCAGTAATAATGCTAATGAAAAAAAATACATGCAATGTTTGAATAGTAGAAGTCCTTTAATAAGTAGAAACCGAAGTTTATCCTCCCCCTCAAGGATCCATCATATGGAAGAAGAGGATAGGAAAAGAGGTGGAAGGTGAGAAATGATTACATCACAGTCTCCCTTAAGTGAGGAGAAAAAGGAAAATGCTTTTTGAAAAATAATAGTCAAACGAGATGACAGAAATGGAAGTGCTCTTAGTTTTAAAGGAATGTTTTTGTGTCATTTTAGTTCTCTCAGATTTGTTGAGGGGAAAATAGAGATGACAAGTTTTTGCTTTGTTTTGTTTTTTAAACAAGGGACAGTTCTCACTGAAATCAAGTAGAAACAGTGAGGAATTCAAGATTTAAACTGTAGCCTTCCCAAGTTTTATAGACATGCTTCAATTTTTACTACTTGGGAGCAGTCTCATGATTTCATTTGAGCTATTCTTTATGTCTAAAAATACATACTCATTCCACTCTTTGAAGGTTAGTGATCATAGGAACATCACCATTTATATTAAGCTGTTTTTTTCAGTATTGCTATATAATTTTTGTGGGGTTTAGTATTCCTCTCCAACAGGAGAAGACTCTTGACCTGGTATACAAAAGCTGGATGTTGAAATTTTTTGAACTTAGATTTATTTTCCAGTCTAAGTTAAGTAAGGAAAAAGTCTATAAAAATTACAACATAGAAGTTATTTTTAAAACTTTTTATTTGATCTTGCTAGAAATAACAAAAATAAAGATTGACTCTTAATTTTTGTTTTCTTTTTGTTACTGTTCTGTGAGGAAATGTTCAGTCTATTGATGTCATTTACTAAAGTATCTTGGGTTAAACCAAAATATTTAGGAAATCTGATGTAATGTGTGTGTGGGAGCGGGAGTAGAATTCAATTGGCAATTTCAATCTGAAGTTCTCTCCTATCTCCTCTCCTCTCTCTTTATCTGCTAACAAACATTATAGCTTTTTTATTTTCTGGGGAAGATCTCCCCCAGTATGAGATACTGTAACTTGACAGGCTGACCAATTGACCACTGACATCTCTGAAGAAGGAATATTAAATCAATATTAATAAACAAAAGTGTGCATGTATCTGTATAATCTAGCACCAAAAATGAAAGCTCTTAAAAATATAAGTTGCTTTCTTTTTCAGAAAATTTCTGTTAATCCTTGCTGAATTAGTAATTCAGTAACTGTCTCTTGATTCATAAAACCTACGCTGAAGGGAAGTCTCCCTGAAGTAAAATTCGTCATTATTTCAGTGTTCTTACTGAGCAAAACTACATATCGTGTAGTTTGTAACAGTATCTGAACAACAGTTTATTTATGGTGGTTGTCTGCTGTAGTTTTCTGGGACCACAGTTCAGGAAACTATCTGCAAACCAGCCCTATTTTAAATTCAGTCAAATCTTCAGGTAACTTTAATGATCTTAAAGTTTAGCACAAGCTTATTTGTTTTGCTAGACAGAATGCGTTTAATCATATATTCTAGTGTTTTCTTAAATTCTGGCCTCTGTGCTTCTGGAAAGCACAATTTGTTAGTTTGTGCAGAAGTGAGTGTCTTATGTGATATTTTTTATATGGGAGTCAGTGATTTAGGAGGAGTTTGTGTGTCTTCTTTCCTTTAATAAATCAGTACGTGCTACTTTTAATAATGGTGAAACATAGCAACCTCACCTAATATGCATGACTATTCATTTTTTGTAATTTAATTGTATCATTTTTTCATAAAGATTTGTTTTACTTTATTCTCCTGTAAAATAAATCTTAAGATGGGTCTACTTTTCATGTTAAACTTTACAAAATCTATGACTTGTTGTCGGATCAGTAGCATTACTTGTCCTGTGTAATTATCATTCCTGCAAACATAAAGAACTGTGTTTAGCTCTTTGCAAATGTAGCTGTCCATTTTAAAATCTCATCAGATGGATCAGAGGGTTAAGCATCAAAAGCCACAGGCTTTTGAAGTTTTTTATGGCAATTTGACAAAGATACGCCTTTTCCTGTAAATATGCAGCTGAAACTGCTACTTGCTATAACAACTCTTTAAGAAGCAGATTAACAAAGTTACTTGCATACGTAAGGGTGTATGTGCATGTGAAAATTATTTCTTTTTAAGTAAAATATATTTCCAAATGCCTCCATAATTGATGCTTTAATTCCACAATAAAAGTCTCATGTCTTTTTCTTTATCATTTTCAAATGTATATTTGGACAAAACAGAACAAGATAATTGTGTTGTGGAATACAAATTCAAGCATAAGTGTATTCAGCATTTCCTGCTATTGAAATAGTCTACATGTAGGGAAGCCGTAATTGTCTGTGGCAAAAGACCTTTGTGTTGTATGCGTAGGTGTTGGTTTAGATAGTTGGTTTAGCATGAAGTTATAATGTGGTGGTTTATATGTAAAGATTGATTTTACATCTTAGGCTAGTATGAGTTACAGTAGTTTTCATTGTCCTTGTAATATAGTAGAAGCAAAATTGAAGATTGCCTTAGATCTATCAAAATCAGTAACTTCCTCTGTAGTTTTTAAAACTTGTATTACAAGATTCTCTCTGAAGTGTAGCTTAATTTCCTTTTACTTTAGATGCTCTTTTGTGCCAGGGAATCAAGGGAGAGGGTAGCAAGATAAAGCCTATTTAAATGGCTGTAACTGAATTGGAAGCACAGCAGTGTCTTTCAGGGTTGACTTTAGGTATCGACCTGTGCATGCTGTGCATCAGCAGGGAGTTGAGCCCGTAGGTTCTAGTTTCATGTTTGTTTTTCTTACTTTTTTAACTCCTTTGTCAGTATCCTGAGCTTTTGAGATTGATTGCAATTCCAGCTAGAATTTTTGTCTAGAAAAATCCTTTGCAAAATCCTTAGGTTCTCGTGAACAGGGAGAGCATAGGGCTTCTGTGCAGCTGTGCATCCTTCTCTTACAGGAGGTGGCCAGCAGTTTGGGGAGGTGTTCAGTGACCATCACATGGGAATTACGTGCAGAGTATGCATGTTGTGTCCCAAGGGTGATTTCTTATGATGATTTCTGGCTTAATTGGCTTAAACAGCTTTCTTGAAATTATAAGGAAAACTTTTATGCTAAAGCAAAAGAGGGAAAAGCCTCTTCAACCTTCCCACCACAGACAGACTTTGGTGTTGCTCCATTTTTCAGCTATTAGTAGCGCATTACTGCTCAGCAATGTTGTACAACATGCTTTCCATGCTTTCATACTGTTTTCACTCAAATGATGAGCTACTTGCTGGCTCAGATGCAGGAGCATTCAAACAGGCAGGAACTAAGGGCCATAGGGCAGAGTTTCATCCATGGATAAAAAGTGTAGTGGAAATTGAAAGTAAGACAGTACAATAAACTAGCATTTTCATCTAGAACCCCTGTTTTATCCCCATCATCAGAAATGTTCTGATTGTTGGGTGTGGGATTTTGGTTTTGGTGTTTTGCTGAAGAAGTGACCACAAAAGTAAGATTCAAATTCAGATTCAGAATGAAATGTTCAGAGAGTGAAGTCTCAGATTAATCTGATTTCTAGAGCTACTGAAAAAGACATTTCCCCTTTTGAACAAAAAATATCAATTAAGTTGATAATTGATCTCTTTAAGACTTAGATTCGTGAATGAAATACATTAACAATATAAGTATTTCTGTCTTTGCTTCCTGCAAGTTATCTCAACCATGTATTAAAACTGCAGTAAATATTCCCTAGTTGGGAAAAATAGAGGTTTATTCAGCAGCAATTCTTGTTATAATTAATATCTATATAGTTTTTTAATCTTTTTATAATTTAACATAATTTTACAAATTATTCTCTTTAAAAAGTCTTTTTGGATAGTTAAGAATACAGAAATATTTTAAACTGCTGTATATTTTAATCATTCAATAATTGTTATTATGAGGAAATGAGAAACTACAAAAATACCAAAATATTTTCTCTCTGATTTGTGTAACTAGGGACTTAGAATACTTTCAGTTTTCAGCAAATGATGTCTATGATGTTAAAGAAATTTTATTGGACATAAGTATAATTTTATTTATTTCCTGACCTCATTTTCCAAAGAAAATGTGTAATCTCCGTGAAATGTGGTTTGTTTCAGTCTTGTCAAAATACCTTCATACACCAAAAATCACACCCTTTTTTCCACTATCACCTCTCCTTTTGCTTGTTTCCTTGCTTCACTTTCTCCTACACACTCTTTAGCCAAGCGTTGTTTTGCTGAAAGTGGTAGCAATGCCTTTGCTTGAGAAAGGTCACATACTTTAACTTTTAACTTTAAGAACAGCTTTTTCAGTGGGAAGTCACAGCCTATCAGAAGAACATGTTTAAAGAAAATCGTGAGAATTCGAATGCAGGATTATCATCCCATAAATTTTACTGTTTCCAGTTTTAAATGGAAGAATGAAAAAAATAAACCTTTCCAAATAGAATAATGGGTTCTTTGACATGGCAAAATACTTTCAGCATGGCTCAAATGTTTTTGCTTGCTTTCTTTTTCTGATAATTGATTTTCATAGGACCAGCTCCAGTCCTCTGTTTTGTCCCTGAAAAACAGCTGCATTTAGGAAGACTGTGAAGTTGTAGTTGAATCCAAGACAAGCAATCTCTTAAGTGACTGAGCAGCGAATCCAAGGGTCCTTTTTTTCTTCAGATGTTAGTAGAGATGAATAAAAATTGCAAGCAAAATCAGTAATCAATGGATTACACCTTGTAATAACCTGTCAGTGTTTAAGTAGTTGTTTCTGTCTTGCAGCAATAAAGTACAACATATAATGGATGAGATGATCGCAACAGAAAGGGAGTATGTTAGATCATTAGGATATATCATCAACAACTATTTTCCAGAAATGGAGAGAATTGACTTACCTCAGGATTTGCGCGGGAAGAGGAACACTATCTTTGGGAACCTGGAGAAGCTCTATGATTTCCATTGCCAATACTTCCTAAAAGAGCTGGAGCGCTGCCGAGATTTTCCACTGTGTGTCAGCCATTGCTTTCTCAAACATGTAAGTATTGTCCTCAAAGGAGGATACGTCCTTCAAGCCTGACGTTCTGAGTAAACTTCAAGCTCCGTTGGATCGGCTGAATTACGTTTTTCAAGCTGTACCATGAGAAATGAGGACTACATGGGTAACAGTGCAGATTCCTTCTTTCAAAAGAGAGCTAAGTGCAACTCCTGACCATGTTTACTTGTTTCTAATAGGCAAAGCATCAAATTGTTGAGGATTTTCTTTATCTACTCTGGATGTGTGCTTAATGCAGTAGATTTTTTAGTAGGGAAAGTTAGTGTGTGTGTGTGGCAGGTATGATACACCTGTGGATTTTATACACTTAGTTTTAAGATGGAGCTTGTACGAAGTTGGCCTTATAGCTTGCCTATTGTTTTTGGATATTTGGTAAATGATTCTGTCTCCAACTTCTTTTTGGCTTAATTGTTGGCATAGACATTTTTCAGTAAAAGAGTGATTCAAAGAGAGAACATAAAATCAAGTATTAAGTATTTAGCTGTTCGAAATATCATGTCACTCTTCTTTCTTATGTACAATCTTGATTTTGGCCTACTCTGGAGCAAAATGTGAATTATGAGAATTATAACCTTCTTCTAAACAGGTACAGAAACGTGAGTAGCAGTTGCATTCATACTTGAATCAGAACCAGGCATGCAAAGAAACATGGATTAGCTGAAGTGCTGGTCCTTCCCAGCACTCTGCCCAGTGGCAGCTATACAGAGAAGTGATATGGCCAAGAGTATATTGATTTATATCAGGATGCTTCCTGCCTTGCTGAAAGGCTTGCCTCAAAATGTTGAACACACCTTCCTGCTCTCACAACTCTTTCCCCAAATTATTTTTTCTTTTTTTTTTTTTTTGGGGGGGGGGGGAAGTGGATGAAAGCAAAACTAATTATTGCTGAGTCTGCAGAAATTAGCAATAAACTTTCATAAAAGTTTATTTTTCTGAAGTCACAAGTTCATATTTACTTCGTGTCCACAAGGCAATTATACAATTTGTAGCACCTTCCAAAATGCCTGGAGTGATTAGAGTGTTATGATTTAAGCAACTGAAAGAACAACGCCCTCTGACAAAGAAGATGGAGTTGTGGTTACTGTTTGCATTCCCTGTTGAGCATCATGTTTGGTTTGATTGGAGTCTCTCATTGCACTATGTTTGTTACTATATCAGAAGGAAAAAACACAATCTTTTGCCCCTTCTACACCCCATGTCTCTTTCTAATCATCTAGTATTGGTGCTTAAGACCCCTGATAAGCCCAAAGTTTTCCCCATATAATAATAAGCATAGCAGAGAATCCTCTATCAGAGGTTTGGCTGTGACCTAGTTTTGATGAACATTGAGTTTAAGTCAGTGTTTCAGCTGACAGCATGCAAGTTATTTTGGATGTGGTTATTGTCCTTCCAGCTTAATTTTGGGCCTGTTCAGATTTTTCGTCTTGAATGTTCACTTCATTGCCTTCTCCAGCACTTTTGGAGTACTAACTGTCCCACGATGTCTGAGAAAGTTAATAGATTTCTGCTGACTGGAATTAGTGGGGTATGCATCAGTTTGGTGATGCTCTTGACAAGGAGGCTTCTGAAAGCTGAGGCGAACTCTAACTGCTTTGCATCTTCCCTAAATCTTTGGTTGTTTTTTTTAACTGGAAAAAAATCTGATGATAGAAGGGAACTAACTATCTTCTCCACTTTTTTTAGGAGGAACAATTTGGCATGTATGCTTTATATAGCAAGAACAAACCTCAGTCAGATGCCTTGCTAACCAGCCATGGAAATGCATTCTTTAAAGTAATTACTGTTTAGTTTCTCACTTCATGTAAATTGCATGATCATCACTTACTGATTTTAAAGCTGTTTAGGAAATATAGTTTAGGAGTACTTACCCATTCCTGTTACTTCTGCAGAACAAGCAACGGAATCTGGGTGATAAGATGGATTTGGCCTCCTATTTACTGAAGCCCATTCAAAGAATGAGCAAGTATGCACTTCTACTGAAGGACATGATTAAGGAGTGTACAAAGACCCAGGAGCAGGAACTCAGTGACCTGAGGGCTGCTGAGGAGATGGTGAAATTCCAGCTGCGCCATGGAAATGACCTGCTTGCTATGGATGCCATTCAAGGATGTGATGTAAGCATTCTTCAGTTGTTCCTTTGCTGTTTGCTTGACTTTCCTGCTGCACTTTTTACTCCAAGGTAGCATATGACTAGGCAAGACAGAACGAGAGTGTTGGACTACCTATGATTTGTACTGCTCTGGGGGCCTGTAAGACTCCCATCATGGACTGAAAGCCCAGAGTGCTCAGTGCTGTACAGCATAATTAAGAAAAAAAGTGGTGGCAAGGATGCCAGTGCCTATCCTAAAATGCTTTTGCTTGCAGGACGTGTAGCAGAGCCCCAAGACAGGCTGCACGGCTCTTGAATTGCTTGTGAGCATGATGAAGGGACACCTGAACTTTTCAGTAATCTGATCAGATCTGAAAGTGTTTCTAGCATATTCACGTTACTCTGTTTTAATCAGCAGCTCAAATGCAACTGTGCTGGATTAATATCTGGAGCAATGTGTCCCCAGAGTGTTATACCACATTTACCTATAGCTTAGCTTATTTTCACCTCTGGGGGAGACATATTATCCTCTCCTTCTTCCTCGCATTTGGTGAAATAAATACTACCACCTTCTCTTCTCTGTCAAAACTTTGTCCTTTTCTCTCAACAGGTCAATTTGAAAGAGCAAGGGCAACTGCGATGTCAGGATGAGTTTATTGTTTGCTGTGGAAGGAAGAAATATTTGAGGCATGTCTTCCTCTTTGAAGATCTCATCTTATTTAGCAAGACAAAAAAGATTGATGGGGGATATGACATCTATATGTACAAACAGTCATTCAAGGTAAATTAAATCTGTTTTCTTGTTAGGCAAATGTGTGTAATGTGCAATCCTGCTTTCTCAGTAGCATGCTATGAACAGGTCTGTGTTCTCCTTAGCAGTATTGAGTGAAGGGACTAGCATCCCACTTAAATTGCATTGCAAGTCATTTTTTTTTGTTATTATTGTTCTAGAGAAAAACGTAAGTTGTTTTTTCAAAGTCTGGAGAAACTCTGAGTAATCAAAATATGTATGATCTATTATGTGTCATTAATGCGTAAAATGCACAAAATGTTTGAGTGTCTTACCATTTGCAAGTGTTTGGGAGTATACAAAGTCCTAATTTGTAATCACCTGGATTAAGAATATAGGCATGTCCACTGTTTGTGGATCCTAGTTTGCCAACATTCTTCCAGATACGCATAGCTCTAAGTGCATGCTTAAACTGCTGTAGTGAGTTGAGGACATAACTGGAGTTTATCTTGCACGTGTGATGCCAGCTGATATATCTTCAACTGGAAGAAGCAGATTTGTGACTCAGCTATTACATCCTATGTTACAAACTCAGTTTAACTAACTGACTGCAATTCTCTGATCATTAAAGGATGCGTGCTGTCTTCTAGCAACAACATTTCTATGTTTTCACACTCTTTAGAACAAGATTATACATAAGTAGGACAAACTGCTGACTCTTGCGAAAGCAAGTCAGCTGGAAGCACAGCTTCATTGCCAAGAAATCAAGATGAGCACGTTTTTCAATTAAAGTGAATGACATAAGGAAATTAGTCTGCTCTGTTTGTCATAAACATTGAATTGTTTTTGTCTTTCAGACTGCTGAAATTGGAATGACAGAAAATGTTGGAGATAGTGGTCTGAGGTTTGAAATTTGGTTTCGAAGGAGAAGAAGATCCCAGGATACATATATCCTTCAAGCAAACTCAGCAGAAATTAAAACTGCATGGACTGATATCATAGGAAAGATTCTTTGGAGACAGGCTATGAGGAATCGAGGTATGCAAAATCTGTAAAGGTGTTACAGCAAGTAACTTCTTGTTCTAATTAGGCAGACTAACCTCCCACACGGTGAAATAGGTCTTATATATCCTAAGCCAACAGCAGTCTTCAAGTTAAACAAGGCACACTGGAAACAGCTACAGTAAATGGCAATCAAAAATATTTATGGCTCAATACATTTTCTCATGAAGTTTCAGAAATATTAGTAGGACCTTAAATGTGTTCAATAAGTATGGGGGATATTCTACTTTAAAATGCCTTGCTTAAATATGTGAAGGTGTTCACTTTCAGATACCTGTGTAAAGTAGAGGATTAGTTTTAGTATTGCCATAGCCAGTAGTGCAGCTTGTAAAAGATAAGCTGCAGGACTAGAAATTGGGCTGTTACCTTTTATTTGATTCTATGTAATCTGATCAAGACCTCTTTTGAAGAGATGTTTAGACTGGCAAAAGTTAGGAAAGCACCTGAACTTTAGAAATACCACATGAGGGCTTGTTCTTTCCTGATATTGACTGTCTCATGTATGGAAGGTAGATGCTCCCTCCTGTCATCTAGAGGGCAGAGATTTTAAATCTGTATCGTATTTGAAACTGAGGTTAGGCAAGATAATCGTATTGGTTTAATACTCCATTCTCTGGAAGGGAAAAGGGAGCCTCCTGGCCCTATATCTTCCTCTTTACTCTCCTGCCACTTTCCTTGCTTCAGTGTTGGTGCTTATCTGACCCCACAGTATACAACCAGTTCCTTGACTGATAGATTAGTTTTCTGTTATCTTACACGTGTCATGAAATGCCACCATGATTTTAGAAATAAGAACTTTATTCATTCTCAATCCTGGCTGTTCTGCAGTCTTTTAGGAGAAAAAAAAAAAAAAAAGGCAGAATCAGAACTTCTTCCTCTTCCATCCCTTCAGACACAAAAGCTTTCGTTAGGAAAATGGGGAAAAAATGCTTTAGTTTTAGGCCTTCTTTATAAGCATTAAGAAAGTAAAAATTCCATTCTTTTCCAGAAAGAAACTGTTTATCAGCAGTTAAATACTTCACTCAGGAAAGAATGCTGAGGAATGTTCTTAAGGAGCTGACACCTGTGTGACAAATGCTTCTGTGAAAATAATCCAGGGCAATATTTAATTTGTATGGGTTATCTAGCCTTGTCAGCACAGTATATCCTCAGAAACATTGCACACAGAGCAAGACCTGATTTTCATGATCCTTGTGAGACACGGCTTGATCTGTTTTTGGTTTGTGTCTTCCTCAAAATAACTATTCATTCAAAAAAAATGTCATTTTATGATCATTTAGAAATCTTCTAAGGTCAGTTTTTATTAGTGTCTGTCCTGTAGTTTAACTGAAAGTCACTTTAAAAATTGTCATGCTGATTCCTTACCTTGAAAATGGTCAGGTCTCTTTTCACTGCTGGTGGTCATCACTGTTTTATCTGAACTATGTGTACGTTTAGTGAAGATTAAAAGGTTAATTTGCAACTTGTTTTCTGATCTGTCTATAAAATAGACACAAAGAAATTGTTATGCATGTTAATTGGAAGCAAATCAGTAACTGTATACCTTCTGGTGACTTGTGTTACAGTACCCTTGTTCAGTGGAGGTGATTATAAATTTAATTTTGGAAGTATATTTTAGATTCCTCTAATTTATTTTGTAGATAAATTAGCTTTTTTTTTAAAAAAAAATTAGTTCTTCTTTTTAACCAGACCTCATCGAAATATATATAGTAGCTGTAGTAGCTGGTGTGTTACTAGGGCTGTTATATTCCCGATAGCAATATAGCGGCTAGAAAACCTGGCAGCGTCTTCACTCCCAAAGTAGAAATACATCAGTGGAAGAATCTTTCCAGTTTAATACCTTCTGCCATGAGTGTTGTCAGGTCTGTCTTTTCCTGATGCACAGCTCAAGTCTCTAAACAAATCTCACCTCTGATCACCCTGTGATTTCCAGAGGGAATCTAGAGCCCCTCATGTTCCCCTACCCTCCACTCCAAATAGTCTACTTTTGTGACTGTTCTTCTCCAGCTCTCCTGCACTTCACAATGTATAGACATGCTGGATGGATCTGCTTGACAACTTTTCCACCATTTTCAGGTGGAAACTGCAGTTGCCTACTGTCTCACTGGTCTTGCAGCTTTTCATTGACCCTGTGCGTTTGGATGTGCCATCTCTTCCTTGGCTGTGCATTCAGAAGGAAGTGCCTTGTTCTTTATTTCTGGCAGAGATTTCAGACAAGATTGCATTTACCTTGCTCCAGGCAGGAATCCAGGGCAAATAAACACCATCCTCTCTTGCCCGCTTTTTGACAGCACCAAAATGTTTCTGTGGTTTAGTTGAGAGGCTTATTGGCCTGCATGTCCCTCATTTTTCTGTAGAGGACCTCTTGTGTAGTGCCCAAGAGATATCACTACCTCTTGGTAGTTGTTCTAACACAAATACTGAAATATGTCATTTTAGTACAAGCCTAACTCTTAGGTATTACTTTCAATCTGTCAAAGGTGGTGATTTCTGCTTTGAAATTCGAATTAGCTGATTGATGAAACTTAATGTCTTGAATATTGACTAAGCTATAATGGGAAAATCGTTATATTGTTTCCCTTTAAGAGAAATCCTTAGCTTGTTAAGAGATGACAAAGCAAGTTGTATTACAACTGAAGTAACTGTGAAAGATTCAGTTGTATTGGTGACCATATGGGCCTGAGAGGACAAGAAGAGGGGAGCAGCATCCCTGAATTCTCTTTCATAATCCTAAGGAAAATAGCGTTAAAAGCAAAGAGGCTCAGGAAGACTTGATCCTGCTATTTTGTACTAGATAAATGTCTGGAAGTCATTCGGTTGGTACCTATAGGAAAAACCTGTTAGATGAAGATATTCTATTTCTTCAGTAAATCTTCAAAGAGCTGCCTGATATTTATGTGTATAAAACTTCCATTCTAGAACTGCGAATACAAGAGATGGTATCCATGGGAATAGGCAATAAACCTTTCATGGATATCAAACCCAGCGAAGCAGCTATAAGCAACCGAGCAATTGACTACCTCATGAAGGGAACAGGTATGATGTATATTATCCATGACATACAGACACTTTGTTTTTCTGCATCTGGGTCTGGTCAGAAGACAACTTTGAATAATTACTTCATAGTCTGCCTTTCTTTTCCAATAAAGTTGGGAGTAGGATGTATCACTGCATTTCTTCTTCCCTTGTCGGAAAAGCAGCAAGATAGCCCTGGAACTGAAGAGAATTTGTCTCAGTTTACTAAGATTGGTTTGAGCAGTAGATAATATTTGATCAAACATAATTCTCAATGTTGTTCCTGATCTTGTTTTTAAGATAACATTCCCTACGCTTTTTCCATAATGTCCAAAGTGTCCTGTTTTTACAGAATCAAGATCTCGAGCATCAATAGCAGTATCCTCATTTGACCATTCCACACCATTCAAGAGACCACATTCTACTATCTCTAGTAGCAGCACATCATCTTCCGGCAGCCAGTCATCTTCATCTATTCTAGGTTCGCTGAACCTGCATGTCTGCTCCAGCCAATCTCATTCAGGCTTGCTTGGGCTACCCTTCTACCACTGGTCATATGATGTTAGAAACTGCATTGAGGAAGATGAACTGGAGCAGGAAACGGGAAGCCAGCCTTCAATGAGTAAGTAGATTTCAGCATTTTGCTGAGAAGGATATTTTTCACATGATAAGTTGTTCAGATTGCTGCATATATCTGTTAAGGGACACATTTGGAGACACTGAGTAGCACAACTATGTGTTCGAACTATGATTTCTGACTTTAAGTTTTATCATTGCTTCAATTAACTATATATTATGTAGCAGCAGCAACAAAGAGAGTCCTGGTGAACTCCAGAGGCATCACTTGCTCAGACATGGGCAGAGTTGGTAACATGATCCTCATGTCACTCCTGAAGCAGCATGTCATTGCTCCTTTCAAAAACCATCACTATCCCTCCATATTTGGCTTTTGCAGTAGACATATTGTAATAACAGTGTTTCATCAGTGTTCTGTGGTGTTAAATGGGTAAATAATGTAAGTCCAAAGACATTGTCTTTTATGTTACTAACCTCCAGTTAGATTATCTTTGGAGGTTTATGTTTAGTTTGGGACAATAAAGGTCTTAAGGTTTTGGAATCTGGGAGTTTACTTTCCTGTGTTGTTGATGTAGTTTGTGCTAATTTACAATGCATTTCCTTTTTTGTGCTTTTTCCTGTTCATAGTCACAGAGAGTTCAGAATCATCTCAGTGCACCTCAGGTGAAAGTCTGAGTGGTTTTAGTACTTCTGCCCATTCTGAGTCCCATCTTCCTACAGAGACGTTTTTGGATGAAGGTATTTCAAGTGCTATTTCCAAATATTCCTCACAGTGCATGTCTCCTGTTCTTCCTGAGAAGAATTCCAGATCAAAGCACAACAGCCAGTATGTTACAGCTGTAAGTACTGTGTTGCTGGCAAAAAGCCAGCCTTTCTGTCTTAGAGTATTTATGTCATCTTAGAAACATGCCAGTATTAAACAAATGCCCAGGTCTCTTGAAAGTCCAGATTCTAGGGATGTCATGTTGCTCTCCATGGGATGCTGAACTCAATCATTTGCATGTCTGCAGTGTTTTAATTTCTTCTGTTTATCAAAATTGCCATGTTTTGCTTTGTGTTGTAATGGTGACATAATTTGGTGTAAGTAAAGAGCTGCTTATAAGAATGACATGAAATGATGCGTTATCATCAATTGCTCTCACTGTGATATAAAGCAGAACAGTGCATTTTTATCTGTTGTGATGCATGTGTATTAGGTATGTACAGGCTTTGTTTTTTAGTGACTTACTTTATAATGTACTTTACAGCTTAATTTATTTTTAAGTATTTTATGCTTCTACTGTTGATAGATTTAAAACCCCTCTTTTAGAGTCAATTTTGAAGAAATTGGAAATTTTAGTCCAGCTAAGGCAGTTTTCAAATCATTTTTCTTCTGTCTAACTAAATTTACCTAAACAATTCACTGATAAAAATTTCTACCTTCAATTACATTTGTGCACTGAGTGACCTGCTTGAGTACAAGGTAAGTTGCTTGAGTAACAAAATGTAATATATCTTACATTAATTCATGGTGTGATCCATTACATGAGTGCCAACATTTTAAGTTATTTTATTGGCCCTATTCTGCCACCCCTTTTTTTTTTTTTTTTTTTTTTTCTGGGAATGGTCATATACTTATTTCAGTTAGACTCCTCATGGCAGAAGTGCATGGCCAGTTTGAGGATGGCAGAATCTGTGCTCATGAATTTGCTTTAAACAGTTGAGAAATTGTAACAGGAATAAAACATTTTGGTACTAATTGTAATTTAGCAGAAGTGTTGAGACGATGCATCTCCTGGCTAAATTGAAGTTGTTTGACAGCACTGCACTCTGTGCTAATAGACAGACTTTTCAAAGAAGGAGAATTTATGAAAGTGCCCAGTTACGAAAGACATGAACACATGCACATCTGTGCGTAAATACACAGAACAGCAGTTCTGATAAAAACACTGAATGCTAAATGGGCAGTCACTTCTCAACAGCTGCTACAGCCTGTCATCAGGTAGAGAGTAGTGTTGGGTTTATTTTCTGTCCCACCAACTCCTCCTAGAAACTGGAACTTGAGCCAAGGCATTTCTGCCTGTGGATCTACATGTATCGTTCAAATAACTTTTGTATGCAAGTAAAGAATATGGCTATTTATACTACTGGACATTTATAGTTACAAAAGAGAGCAAAATGGGATACCATCCAATAGGATGTGCCCCCAAGTAGGTCAAAGCTTAAATGTCATATGGTTGCAAGGAGATTCTCAGTTAATCAGAACATAACAAATGCTCTAATGTTAATGCAAATACCAGTGGTTTTAACAAGACAGTTCATAATGAATATTAATTAAAATGCTGAAACAAATGGGAAGTCAATAATGATGCTAAAGTGAATACTAGTCAGTCAAAGCAATTAACACTTTAAAGTTAATTCCCTTATATGTGAATTCTAAAGTAAGGCACAGGCTTTTTTAGTCTGTAATAAAAATCTATGTTACCACAAGGACCTTTGTGGCAGTATAATCCCATTTTATAGCCCCATAGTATTGGCTCCCCTGAGGCTTGCAAGTCTTTGTGAGGATAAATAAAGTATATGGTGTGATGATGTAATATGACTCCTGAATCCTACAAGCCCATGAATTTACAGTCAAAACGGACATTGACCCTCTAACTACAGTTTGATACAGGTTTGTGTAGTAGCATTTCTCTGCGTCTGGCTAGATAGCCAGAAATGCAATCCTGCCAATCTCAGTACTGGAATTTCTGAGTGAGTGAGTGCACTGCAGTGGAAAGATATTACATGTTTGCATGCATGCAAATGTGACTGTGGCCAGGGTCTGCATTTCTAAACCATTCAAGGAAGTAGGCAAAGTAAAAGAAATCATTACTATCACAAAGAATAATACTATGTAAGGAGATAGGAAGGCACAATGTTAAGGCAGATTCTCTTCATTAGTCATATGTGTAGGTAAAATAATGTTGCTATTCCCAACTTGTAAAATTTGTTTTTTTGTAAAAAGCTTTAGTAGATTTCTGTTGCATATACCTGGAGCCCTTCATTTTGGATTAGACCGAGGCTAGTGTGCCAGCCAACATGGATCCAAGGCAGAGATACTGTATTCAAGTAGTCCGTTGTGCAGTCTGTATCCAGAGATTGCTCTGTGGGATCCTTCTCCATTCCTGGCATCAGCAGTGATCCATGTAAACTAACTCTCCTGGCCGGCCGGCCGGCCAGCCAGCCAGCAGTGAAATCACGACCACTGCATTTGAGTTACTCCAGCCAAATCGTGGCATGCATTGCACGTGTTAGTTCACAGAAGTCCTGTAAATTTGAGGTGGCAGTGGTGTGGAGCTTGGCATTCACTTTTGTACACATTGAGGTTTATATGTTTCTTCAAAGTGACTCTGCTTTTTGGCTGAGGTGTTTTTATCTCTCTGCTTCTCCTACTATGTCAAAGGAGCATGTTTCTAGAAATGGGGAAATTTCCTGGTCAAGAGACTTGCTGTCCTGAGACACCAATTACACTCCTCCTGTGGCACCAAAGGACACCACAGCCCTGTGGCTGCAAAGAAGGGAGTGCTTAGAAATGCTTTTGTAACCATCCCATGAGCAAGAGAAGGTTACATGATAAACCCCTATGCCAAAAAAGATTCTTGTGAGCTTTTTCTACATGAACATGCTCAGGTCATTCCTACTAAGCAGTAATGTTGCCTTTAAGTCTATTGCCCTCCCTTTCCCATCAGAACGAAGCCTCTCATGTGCTTTGTCTCTCAGCAGGAATCTGACTGAGGGCATAAATGACTAAGTAAGTATTTTTCTCTGTTAGTACTAGAATGACAGAGGAATCATAATAGTAAGAAAAAGTCTGCTGGCTGCCATGTTAATTTTAAAATAGCCAAATAAATAGCAGCATGGGAGAATTTTCTGTATGCTATAACAGTATTAGAAGAGCTTTTTAAACATTAACTGAGTCATCTCTAAAATTTTTGGTAAGGCATAGTCTGGTGGAAAGGTTGTGTCTACCTCCTCCTGGTAAAAATCATTTATTTCACTGAATGGCCAGTATTTTTTTTTGGACCATTGTCACTCTTACACGGCAGCTTGTTTCAGGAGCTGCTTATAAAATGACATGAAATGATGTGATAGCATGGATTATACCCTCTTTGTGAGGGTATTATATCCTTGTGATATAAAGCAGAGCAGAGTGTTTTTACCTGTTCTCTGTTTTGCACATACATTAGTTATGTACAGACAGATCTTTCAAGTACTTAATTTTAAGCAAAGATGTTTGCACTGAAGGAATAAGCAGAAAAAGTGGTGCAAGTGCACTTCTGACTTAATACCTGGTTGGACTAGATCAGACTGTTGAAGCTGGGGAAGGTTGCCAGGCTCGGGTGATGTGGAAGGCCAAGTTGTCCAGGTGGGAGGTGCGCATGCTGTTGAGGAGCAAATAACGCCTGTGGCACTGCACCGCTGCATCCCTCCTGCTTCCCAGGCCCATCAGCAGCTCTTCTACGAGGGTGCTGCACTACCTGCAGGTGGCATCCAGAGGAGCTGTTCAGCTGCGGGAGCTGACGCAGAACCCGGGATAAGGTCACCTTTCTAGTTGTAGGGCCCAACAATGGACATGTACGATGGGCTACAGCTACTCTGTGTCTGCGCAAAGGTAGTTGCCTGCTGGGAGAAAGAATCCATGGCATTTTCTTGCATAGCCAAAGAAATGTATTGATCATTTAAGGCATTTAAATTGAACTGGAAAAAAAATCCTCACCCAAAACACAGACACACACACACACCAAAAAAGGGAGGGTTGAAATGGCACTGTTTTAATATGGTGTTATTGTGAGAATTTTAAAACATTGTCATACCATTTTGCTCAACATAATTGTCTGAATATTTCCATCCTGAGTACCACATAGTCTTATTCAAAAGCTGACTTTTCAACATGCAAGAAACCTCTGTAATTCTTAAAATGAATTTTGATGGTCGTTTTTGTAATATCTCAAATAAAATGTAAGTGATAAGTGTTAAGGCAAATTTTCTGGAAAGTGTTGATAGCATCAGAGTTTTTTGGGCAGGAAAATTCCAAAAATATCATCAGTTCTGTCATGCCTTCCTTCCTCTAAACTCTCTCTAAAGCTGTTGATCTCAGTGTCTGTGTATGGTTTCTATATTTTTCTATAGTGACTCTAGAAAGAACTTTGTTCATTATTTCTATTAAATATATAGTTAAATATATATAGTATATAATAAAATTTATTCATTATATTTGATAAATAGTTTTATAATCCTTTCTTGTCCTCCTTTCATTTTTAATGGATCAGCCCTTTCTGTTTTTTCCCCACAACTGTGCCAGAGCTGCATCTTTAAACTCAAACCTCTGAATTCTGTTTTTATGTAACTATGCCAATGAATGTTGAATATAAACAGTATAAAATGGCAAGATTTGTGCAAAAGTAATGAATTACCTGTATTCTCTCGTGCCCTCATCCCACACTGATCTAACCCAGGAGTGCTTCCATAGCAACTGATAGATATATTTTTTCTGTATAAGCACTTTTTACTCAGCTATGATATATTTTATAGTAACTGAAAAATTATTCTGTTCTGTTAAAATGAATTTGTTATGTATTTCCACATTTGAGCACAAAATTAGTATACCTTGAATGCTAAATTATCATGAACACTAGTTTAAGCTAAAAATTTTTAAGTGATTTGCTATGTATTTTTAAATAAAATAAGATACTAAATGTTTAATGTAATAATTGTTTTGACAGCTCTGATTCCTATGACAGTGAAGACTTTCTTTCAAGTGGTGCTGACCCTGCTTTTCCAGATAATCCCACCGCTGCTTTGCTTTGAAAAAGCCCTGCCAAACTTCATAGATTTAATTATTTTGAAGTGAGTCCATTATGGAATATTTTATCAACAGCAAAAGAAAAATCCTAAATAGTTTTAAATGGCCATTCTGAGGAAGCTTTTTTCTTTTTTCTTTTTTTTTTTTTTTTTTTAACAGTCTCATTTTGCCTTCAAATAGATGAAAGGCATCACTGATTTCAGTTAAATAATTGTAAGAAGAAAGATTTGTCTAGGTGTTAAGCATTTTTCCTCTGTTTTAACCTGCGGTTCATATATAGCAGATGATGGTGTAGATGTTGCTATATTTTGTGCAATTTTGTAAATGTTGAAAACAGCATTAAATAACTGATTCCTGTATAAAAAGAAAAACGCACAAACTGCTTGAAATGTTTGTAAATATAGATTGCCTTTCAAAATTTAAATGGCCAGTTATTAAGATATATGCACAATTTATAATCTACTTACCTAGTGTCTTCTAATTGTTCTAAAAGTTCAAGATGTACTGCTATAATGTAACCTGGATTGTTATTAGAGTAAGGAAGCGTTTTTAGAGGTAAAAAAAATGAAATAAATGTAACCATTTTATATATGAAAACATTATTGCTTATTTGCATGGGAAGACAGTTTGACTTTTTATTCAAACTTTTTCATAATTCTTTTTTAAAAAAACAATAAATGAAATACTTCTATCTGTTACATTTGTTATTACCCTCTGCAACATCATTTTTCAACTTGGCACAGTGCTGTGATACCCTGTGTTTCTCAGCAGGAGTTTGGTCTTCCATGTTGACTGTTTCCAGCAGCAAGGCATGACACAGAGCTCAGGTCAGTAAAGCTGACAAGAGCTGTTCTGTGTATAAACAAGGCCAGCTCAGGACAGAGGCAGTTTGTCCAGCCCGGACAATATTCTGCTTATCCCAGAATATTTGTACCAGTGGCTGCTGGGAGGTGGGAAGCCTAAAGGAGAAGAGGGAGTAGTCATCTGGAGAAGGTGGAGGGTGTTAACAGTACAGCAGCTGGAGGGTGAACAGGCCAGCAGCTGGGAGAAGAGAAGGAACAGAGGATGTGAGTTGGGAGTACAAACACTTAGAAGCGATTTATTTTTGAGTGTTACTCTGAATGATGGAGAAAAAAAGATGCTTCAAAGTTTTGTTTGTTTTGGTAGTGTTTTGTTAACAGATAATGGAAGATAATCCAATATATATACCAAAATCCCAAAGTAAGGCTGTCTGTTCCAAGTAACTCCAAGGTACACTCTGTCCTAGCAGTTAAATGGCCCAGTGGAAGACAGGGGATAACACCATAGAGGAGTTGCTCAATATTGCTTCCCTTGACAGGGAAGTGCAAGGTTGGAGGAAAGAAGCCTCGTTTGTTTTTCCTACAGCTAAATGAGAGAGTTATTTCTCTTGGCCTGAAAAATGTTAAATTTCAAATATTTTCCCATTCTCTGTCACAATGAAACCATGACTTCTCAAGCAACCATGAAGGAAGGGCCAGCTGTTGCTCAAGGCACGGCTCAGCCACAGGATGCTTGCCTGGAAACTCAGAGAATGGAGTCTCCCATCACAGACCAGTGCCCTGGCCACCAAGGCTCTGAGGTGTTCTGGAGGCCTTTGTCTTTTCCACTGGAGCCACTGTGCTCAATCATCCCTTACTGAGTACAGGTAGGAAAGGCAAAATGGAGAGAGATTTGTAGCTTCATGACTGTAGCACATCAGTCTATCTTTATGACTGTGTACTTTAGTACTATGCTAAATCTGAGGACTCTTTCCCATTGAAATCCATATGTGAATCCCCAGGAAATAGGATTTGCTGAGGTGAACCAAACAAAATTATTTCACAAAAGAAAGTGAAATACAAATCATATTACTTGTTTAAGTTGAAACCCTGAATGCCTAAAGCAGATACAAAAATACTCTCATATGTATGTGCTGCCCTGATCTTACTATTCGTAATTAACAGTGATCTATACTCAGCTGATTAGCTTTGTTTTAAGTATAAAGGTTTAAATGAAAAAATGCTCCCTGGATAAAGCTCTCATACAAGTTACTGCTGCAGAATCACTGCCTAGCACCAAAATAGAAAGAGGATCAGCATGTGACTGTGTTTTACCTTTCCAAAGCAACTTCCCTTAGTAACAAACAGCAGCTGCAGATAAAAATAGAACATGATATGCAACTAGAATCTTTAGCTAAATCCAGAAGTCTGCCTCCATGACAGCAAAGAGACCAAAGCAACAATGAAGTCGCTCCGATTCATTTGTGCTGAAGCGTTTGTGTCAAATGCAGAGTTTGCTAGGAAGAGTCTCGGCAATGTTGCCCATAATCTTTTTCCTCTTCTTTTCAAAGCCAGCTATTTACTGGAACAAGGGAAAGTGATTCATGACTTGGTAGAAAACTGGCCACTTGTTGACTTTAACATGGGAAAACTTTTGGGAAAAAACGGTGACTACCAGGAAGACCTGAGCCACAGAACATGCTTGGTATGCTTGGAAAGCTGTCTGACAGGGCTTAGAGACTATGTGCTGAATCATCCTTCTCCCTATATGAAAAGATTGAAAGTGGTGGACCTGACGGGTATAAAAGATGTTGAAGTTCAGTCCTGTGAGTGCAAGAAACCAATGGGCAGGTGGGCAAGGACACAGCTGCTCTCTAAGCTCTGTTTAGAGCTGCTGCTCCACCTGCAACAAATGCAATGTGATCCCGGTGCCTTGGAAATCAGTATTGATGTGCTAATTGACTTGTTTGTTACAGAACGGAACTATGAGCAGGTAGTGCAGGCCCTACTAAGGAAGTGCTCTTGTCCATTGAAGATCCACTGTGTAGCCTTCAGAGCTGACAACCTGGCTTTGCAGAAGTTTTTCTACATCATCAAGCTCATAGATCCGTCTTTGCTGCGTAAGTTGGAAGTGGTTCACAATGTTCGCTTGGAAATGGAGCACTTGGAAATACTCTTCAACAATATCCGCTTCCCCCTGCTGATGTCCTTGACCTTGCCAGCACGAACATTCAATGTGAGGAGGCTTACAGCTGCAGATGAACTGATGCTTACTGCCATTGGAGAAAAGATGAGTGAAATGACACAACTGACTGAACTGAGTATGGCATTTTCCATACTCACGGGAAGAATACGGAAACTGCTCAGGTAATTTGGTCTTCCTGCTTTCAGCCAGACTGTAAATAGAAACCTGTAGTGTTATCAGTGTATTAAGAAGCCCTGAGGTTAAGGGAAGTATTTCTCAAAGTGTGGGGGGAGGTTTTTATGCAACAGATGCTTCCATTGGGGAGCTCTCATGAAATGAAAGGGCAGCAAGCTAGGAAAGTGTATTTATTAGGGAGAACTGGAAACCAATATATATCTAATACCCTTAAAAGCCTTGAACGTTCATATGAGTCTTCTAGAGGCCATCTGATGAATATGATGAGAACATGCTCTCAGCCACCACACAAGAGAGAGTTACAGTCTTGAGCTTTGTTTTGCCACAGTCTTGAGCTTATAGCTCAAGTGTGCTGAGGCTGGCCTTTTGTGTAAGTAAGTCCTGAGTCATATTCCAAGTGGTGCTTCTGGGTTTCTAGTGAATGTCTTCATTATTCTGCCATTGCTTTCTCAAAAAATAGTAAATACTAAGATTCCACAGCTAGTGTATTTTTAAATGGATGGGAGGATACTAGACTGTTTGAGACTTTGACTTCAGCTGTTTGTAGTGTTTGTCTGTCTCAAGGCAAGAGAGATCTGATGCTTTTTTATACTTCAGATTGACTTAACCTATGAATATTCATGGTGAATATCTGGAAAAAAATAATTCTGAAAGGGATAACAAGTGACTAGTGAAATGTTCATATTTGAACTGAAAAGAAAAGTTAACTGTATGCTTTTCAGAGCATTTAAAACAAAGGCAAACAAAAGTTTCACCAAGAGGAATCGTCTTGGTCTAAAATCCCTCCTGTGCAGAGACATTTCATTTAAATATCACAAATGATACAAATGCAAATAATTATGAGATTCTAGCCTTGATCTGTTGTAAGGGCTCTCACTGAGCTTCAGTATATATGAAAGGGATCTCTTAATTTTTTTTTTTATCTATCAGAACTAGCTTAGTATAAACTAGAATGTTATCATGTAAACTCAGGCACACTTCTTTCAACCTTTTTCTTCAGTAGAAGATCCCTCTGCAGCTCCAAAGCAAAGCAACTTGTAAAATTCTTGGGCATTTAAAAACATGCAGTAGGAACAAAACTAAGAACAAAAGCTTATGTTTTGTTAGATTATTTAGAATAGTGAATGGCTTCTATCTTGACATGAGTTCCTTTCCGTAATGGGAATGATCTAAATCTCTGGAATTATGTCAGCTTTTGAAAAGAAGCCACCGATGTTTTCATGGTAGTAATGATCTGCTACTAGTTCAGCAAGTAATGGAAACATAACAACATTTTAACTATTACGGTACATACATATACAATGTTATTAAGTGAATCTTCATGAAAACAACACCGATGGAGTCGTGGAAGGAAAGAGCTAATCCAGAGAACTGATTTCAGGAGCAAAATATACAAGTCATTGCACATGTTTCTATTCCTCAAAAGAGATCAGAAAAAATAATGAATGTGGCAGATGGCTGCATTCATAATGTGGGCAATTGTATGAAATTTTGTGAACATAGTTTTCCAGTATTTTATACCATAAAATATTCTGGAGATATTCAGAACCTGCCTAGATGCAACCCTGTCTGTCATGCAGGTGCCCCTGCATGAGCAGGGGGGTTGGACTAAATGATCTCCCGAGGTCTCTTCCAACCTTACTGATTCTATGAAAATCTGTTTCTCTTTAAATCTGCAGCCCACTGAAAACCCCGCTGAAGGTGCTGGATGTTTCTAACTGCTCACTGAATCATGCTGATATGGCCTATTTAGCCAATAGCCTCCATTCAAATCACTTAGAAGTCCTGGACCTGAGTGGGCACAATATTCCTGACCTTTACCCATCAACATTCTTCAAGCTTCTCAGCCATTCCTCTTCAGTGCTCAGGAGTCTCATCTTAGAGGAGTGTAACATCCAAGACACTCATGTCAACATGTTGATTTTAGGCTTAAGTCCTTGTCGGAAACTACAGGAGTTTAAGTTCCTTGGAAATCCCCTGTCATCTGAAGCACTTAAACACCTTTTCATGTTTTTCTGTGAACTGCCAATGCTGAAAAATGTGGAGTTCCCAGTTCCAAGGGACTGCTATCCTGTTGGCATCACTTATCCAATTGATGATTCCAACATCTGCAATTTTGATCACCAAAAATATGAAAGTGTAGCAGAGGAGCTTAAACTCATCTTACTACAAGCAAACAGAGAGGGTGTGAAGGCTTCAACTCCTCTCTTTGGCAGTTACGACGCAGCTGTTGAGGAGACAAACAATGAACTGGGAGCTTACTTGATGAAGTCCTTCAAAGACACTTTGGAAAAGTTCACTAACTCTCTTAAAGAAATGAGTTGAAGTTGAAACAATAGTGGTGATAAGATGTTCTGCCAAATCAGAAGCTAATTTAGTCTTTAACAAAACTGTACCTGCATTGATCAGTTTAGTTTGCTCTTTAATTTCTGGGCTGAATTTACTCCTCGTTGAAGAGCCTCAGATTATCTGAGGTATTTTAACTATACTGTCCCTATTGCATACTATTTCCATAAGCACCATTTGGTCTCAGGAGAGGGTTTTTAATAATTTATTATTTTACACAAAAGGATTTTGCTACTCAGTAAAAGAAGACGTGACTGAGGGTGGCTGATATGTTTTCCTAATTTCCTCTGAATTTGACCATAAGGCTTCAGCCCTATAGAAAAGGTAGGAAAAGTGAGCAGCCCTGCAGGGTGTCCAAATGACTGTATGCCCATCCTCAGCCGTGGCTCCATAAACCAATTTTTGTTTTGCCATTAATCTTCTGAATGCCACTAAAGAGGTCATTTCACCCTTCTACAGTTTATGTTTCCAAGAGTGGATCACTTCTAAAGCCTGCATGTCCCCGTACATCTCTTTGATCTGCAGAGATGAGCGTGATAAACATCTTTTTGCTTGGGGAATTACAGAAGTGGTCTAATGCATAGTGGTGGTGAGGAGTAAAGTTATCCAAATGGACACCTAGCAATACAAAGCAGCTTGTGATGATGCTGCTGAAGCTCTGGCACACTGTATTTTGCAAAGGTGTATCAGGACAGTGTTGCAGAGCCGTAGATTGGGGGTCAGCAGGTAAGCTGGCCTCAAGCTGTTCCCTTTGTGGAATCAACTTCTTGGCTGGTAGAATGTACCCTGCTGCTCTCATCTCTTTACTAGTTGATGCATCAGTATCTAGTTTGGGCACAAACTTGGCAAAAAAAAAAAAAAAAAAAAAAAAAAAAAATCAAAAAAAAATCAAAAGCTAATTTCAAAATTGTAGAAAAGGAAGAGGCTTGTTGCTGGATAGTTAAAAGCTCAGCTGCATAAAATGCTACCCTCATCTATCGGTACTAAATATTGTCATGTTACAAAATTGCAACCAGTGCCAGAAGGAATCACATTTATTTGACACGCCCTAGTGCAAGAAATGTGTATGAGTGAAAAGAGTAGTTAGAGCCCCATATCCTACACACTGTGCTGTAATGTGTGCAAGGTGGCCAGCAGGGTGTCAGCATGAAGTGTCAGGGCCACAAAACAAATCCAGAGGGAAGTTTGGGAGATCATTGAGGGGGGAGGGGAACAGGTGAATCCTTGGGTAGTAGCAGCTGGTATAGTGTTTTCTGCTCAGCTTCTTCTCTGTTACACTGAGGACATGCCAAGATAGGTATGTTATCAGGTCTTGCCTATCATCAGCTGACTTGAGATATCTGCTGGCAGCCTCTGTCAACTCTACCAGATCCCAAATTGTTCTGTTATACAGCTAGATTCTTAGTTAGTGTCTAAGGGAGCTGGAAAAAAAAGTAGGATGCTTAGGTTCACAGCCAGCATGCTGCCATTAAATAGAGAATTAATTATATTATTTTAGCAGTTCATAGACACAGTTAACCAGCACTGGAAGTGAATGCTGTGGCTGGAGCTGAGGTATCATTAGTAGCCAATTAGAAATTATACTTCATTTCATCATCTGATGGTAAGGAAGAAGCTTTCTTCATGTAGGTAGTGGTGGTTTGTATAGTTTTTATGCACAAAAGAATACAGAAATAGCTACTAATCTAGTTTTTGAAAAAAAAATGGGGTGACTATTGTGTAGTTCTTGTAGGTGCCACAGTGTGCCTTTTATTGAAATTTGGATGTCTTTTTAGCTTACATTGTTCCTTCAGATACATTTGATTAAGATGTAACTGATATTAAAATTGAAAGCAATAGGCCACAACCCAATTATGTTTATGGAACACTACAGAAAAAGCTAAAAGAAATCGAAATAGCCAAGGCAATCGCTTGTCCTTAACAAAATGCCAGAATTGAGTTCCATGTGATCTTGCCTGTATTTGCACGTGGAGCTCTGTGTGCTCCCCTGGTCTTGCCTGCTCTTCCTGTCCCCTCTTTCTTTCCCTCTCACCTTGCCCTTCTTTCCAGCTCAGACTTGGCCCATAAATTCTCTGCCAGACATAGGTGGTTTGAATTTTGCTAGGCCAAGACCCTACTGCTTTGGGGTGAGGGGCAGCACTTCTTAGTGCAGATGATAGAGCCCACTCTGTGCAGAGCTGCTACAGAGCCATGTACAGTGATGCCTTCACCCTGCCAGCAGGACCAGGTTGCCTCTGGCTGTGTGTTGGGAGGTGAAGATCAACTGTGTGAGACGCGTTAGTGCTCCAACAGCCAGTCCCTACCTCTGCCAGGACATGGGAAACAGCTAGCTTGGTTGTTGTCACCTCCTCTTTGGGAGCACTCAGCTGCCTAAGGAATAGTGCAACCTGTGCGGCTGGTTGTCTGCCTGCTCCTTACCTAAAGCCAGTCCTGATGCACCGCTTTATTTCCTCCTACTACTTCATGCTACACACCACCTGTCTTCTGGTTTTGGTGATACTACACACACATATGCCTATGTAGCCATATTTCTGTCCCCAGTTTTAGCACCTAGTGCTACAGACAGGCTCAGCAGCCTGTTTCTCTCCTAGTTCATCCATTCCCTTAGAAGCTAGAGGAAAAAGCACACCTGAGCTTCATTGCAGCTGAGACTCAGTGTGCAGTGAAGATGCTGTTCCTGGGAAGCACAACTGTGTGACTAATGCTATTGAAGTTTTGTGAGTGCTTAAAAACATGTGTTAGGATCAAAGTGGAAAGCTTCATTGCATACAGCTGCATGTTAAAATTGTATCATATGAAGTACAGCATTTATTAAAGTGCATAACATATGCCAGTACTACTGAATCTAAAAGGCAGAACTAAAATAAAATATTGCTAATGTACACAACAGTACTCTACTGACAGAAAAGTATCTCAGCACCTGTGTGGAGCAGATGTCATTCACAGAAATTTGTGCCATTTAGGAATGGAATCAGATTTTTTTTCTTCCTCTTTTAAATCTCAGAATTTCAAACTTTTGAGACAAAATTTCAGACCAGCTACATGCCATTACCTTTGTTACGGTGGTAGCTGTTCCTCTGTAGAAATCCTGTCCTTAGCTCTCAGCTACCCTACCTTCACCTCTCCAGCATCTGTCCTAATTTTGGTTTGTAAATACAGGTCAAACTGCATCATTTTGGCATTGCCCCAGTTTACTGCAACTGAGATGTGGGCTCAGAGGGCTTTGTGGCACCTGCGCTGCAGCAGCACTGGCTAAGGCAGGAGCCTGCTCCTCCTCCCTCATGGGCATTCTGCTCTTAGAGCAAAAAACACTGCTGCTACAACTCCCTGAACATTTAATGTGAGGTACATGTGAGGTATAATTAGCTATAGCTGGCAACATTATTTAATATCATGGCTCAGGACTCAAAATGGTGTAAGATTGTAATGGTAAATCTTTGTCCTTTTTTTATTTCCATCCTGGTACTTACATGTTTACAAAATGAGAAATAATCATTTATGAGAGTGTTCCATAAACAAAAAGGGATAATTTCCTTTTCCTGTTTGTGCAAAAAGTTTGAATGCTAACATTTTCAAAAGATAAGATGTCAGTGCAATGCAGGAGAAGAAGTAGTGTTTCACAGTACTGTCAACATTAACGTTCCAATTATTTACGCTGAAAGAGACCGTTTCTAAAATATAGCCAACCATTAGTTCCACACCTTTGTAAACAAATAAGAAAGGTGATTAAAATATATATCTATCTCAGCAGTTCCTAAAAGGTAGAATGTCCAATTGCCATCTTATTTTTTTTGAAAAAAAGTAGCAAAAGTCAATTGTTAAAGATCTATATAGATCTTTATATATATATATATATATATATGTATGTATATCCCTGTGTGCAACAGAGCTTAAAAAAAAAAAAAAAAAAAACACTCTACATGGCTAGACAGCCATACACCACTCACCATCTCTCAAGAATACTTCTGTTAAAACTGAACTGGTTGTAATTTGATGTAAAGTGTTGCTTTTTTTTTTTTTTTTTTTTTCTTCCCTCCGTAAGATTTAATGTAATGGTGGGGTGGAAGGAAGACTGCAAGAACTTAAATACGGGTCATCTAACTATGCATGGCATGGGAGGCTGAGCAGCAGGAGCAGGACTGTCAGCTGGAGGAAATGAGGAAATGCTGTCTTTTTGGAATGGGTATTTGTCCTGAAAGAAAGAGCTTCACTGCTTCATCTTTGAAAGTGAAGGCTTTTTCCTGTGAGCATTCATGCGGCCTCTTTCTGAAAAGTTACAGCAGCAGCAGCACCCTCTTCCTTCAATGAAGGTCAAACAAAAGGCAAAGGATAGAAGACCAGAGTAATAATGGCAGCTAGTGAGAAGAGTTTTAAGCAACTGGTGAAAAATCATGAAACAATGGCTGGAGATATACCAGAGAAGAGGGCATTGCCATAGCACCAGCACTGAAGTACTGTCACCTTCCTTCTGTACTCCCAAGGACTGTTGTACTGCACATTTGCGTTTTCCTCTGAGATTACAGTTCAAGCTACATACTCTTCTGGTTAGTGCAATCTTTTTAGAAATGTCCTGCTCCATGGGAAAAGCTATACATCAGCAAGGATGCTGTGGGGGAAGAAAGTACGGTAGCATTAAGCAGCTTAGCAAAGCCCCTTCCTGAAAGCCTGCCTTTGGTACATTGTCAAACCTTGATGAGGAACATCTCTGCAGGTAGCGTAGCTGTGCAAGCCAGAACAAGTAGGAATGAGGGGAAGGGTACTGGTGTGGCAGTGAAGGTAATGATGTTCTCCTTAGATGAGACCATAAACATAACCATGTTGGACAATTCCTGAAACTTCATAAGCCAAGGGCAAACAGCCTCCTACCTTGTCTGCTTTGGAAGTGTGAGTTCTGTCTCCTCCTAGCCAAGATGCAGAAGTTTGTCCTCTGGCATCCTCCATAACCTGAAGGAAAGGAGGAAGGGTCTCACCAATTCTCTAGGGTAAGGATGATCTTCTGTTAGACAGAGGACCCAGCTAGTCTGCAACTATTGGGTGACGGACTGCTGCCCAGCAGAGACAAAACTGTCCTCAGTCTGACAAGGCCTACAGTGGTGAGAGGCTTACTGAGTTCTGATACATGGGCAGATGTGTGGAGAGTAGAGTGGGGAAAGGGGCATGCTTCTGCTCTGAGGATTTTAGGAGGAGGAGAAAATGAAAGGTGAAAGAGAATGCTCACTGCAAAGAGGCAGCAAGCATGGGAAAAGGAGGTGGGTTTTGGCAGAGGGAAGAAAATAGAAGGAAATCTGGGGGGGGGGGGTGAAGTAAAGGGGTAATCAGTAGGAAGGAGGTTAAGATGAACTGGCAGAAATTGTTGGCCTGAGGAGTTTTGAGTCTACAGGGTTCAGAGCCTGTGCGTAATGCAGCCAGAATGTATGCTGAACCACTTTGTCAGGCTGGGAACTTGAAAATGGAAAGTAATGTAAGCCAAAGGCTCCTTTGGCACAGCAGAGCCTGCTGAGTGCTGCAGAGCGGATGAACACTTCCAGCATTCAATAGAAGCCTCCTGGGAGAAAAGCAAAGAAAAATGTGACCATGCCAGGGTTTAGGCAGAGACAAAAAAAAGCACCTGGGGAGAAGAGTGATTTGTAGCAGAAGGCCTGGAGAAGAGACCCTGGGGGATTGAAATGAGGGTGAGTTCGGGGCATGGTAGAAAGGACACACAGTAGGGAGTGAGAGGGGGCCCTGCACTCAGCAGAGGGCAGAGCAAGCACTGGCCCTAGATTTGCAGCCTGGGAATTTGTCTGAATATGGGTCTTGGACAAGTCCCTCCTATTAGAGAAGCACTAAAGAGCAGAATGTTGCTGTGCTCATTCCATTTCCATGACCATGCACAGGAATCACATTGAACATAGGTTACATGACCTATTCTGAATATAAACATGCACTTTGGGCTAGCTTTAAGCAGTGCAAGTGTAGCATTGAAAAGTTCAGTCCAAAAGCTTGCTGGTCTCCACCAAGCTTTCTTTCCTGGAAAAATTTTCTTACACGAATAGTATCACCAAAGCTTGTGTAGACAGGACTCCCAGACAGGCCGCACGTCAGCTGCTCAGAGAAGACTTAAACAGGATGTAGATAGATAAAAATGCTGGGGGCGGGGAGGGAAGGAAGGAAGGAAGAAGGGCTCTGTCAGTGCTCCGGCTGCCGTTACCCTTCCACTCAAAGGATTAATAACCATTAGTTTTCATCAAAAATGAAGAAAATCTTTGGAGACAAAGCAAATTTCATCCTTATAATCTCAAGTATTTTAATGCCAAAGATGGTTGCTAAAGTGGTTTTAAAAGTACTAATCCTGTAAGATTCAATTGCAGAGAACAAGATGCTAAAAACGTTTATCCCACGTGATGCTAAAGTATATGGCAGTTGCCAAAAAACTGATTAAAAAAATCACAAGGCCAGTGTGTTTGGAGGATTGGTTCATTTTTAGGCCTGAACTGGGCTACAAGGCACTTTTTAAACTGAGGACTACAGGAGTTTATTTTTAGCAGCTCCCTGTCAGTTGATGGGAAAGTTAATCAAGCTACTTTAGATTCCTCACAATCACCTACTTGAGAGCTACTGTCCTAGCCAAATAAACGGTCAATAGTTTTGACCTTCCCCAGTCTGTAATAGAGACAGCAGGGAGGTAGCAGAAATCCTGTTAATGCACAAAATAATTCTTCAAAAATTCTTTTAAAGACATTACACAATATGCATTACATTGTGGTAATAAGTAATAGGACCATTATGGTCCTATTTTTTTCTTATATTTTTAACCATAAAGCTAAAGGTCAAAGTGTAATTTAACCTTATGAAAACTGGATTCCACTGCAGACAGTGGTGAGCTCATCTAGCAGTCAGGTATGAAACATCAATTTGATATCACAACGAACAGCCTAAACAGAGCTTGAAAGCTTTTCTGTTATTAACATTCTTTTAATGATGGCATTTTTACTTACTAAATTGTTTGATGAGAATATTATTAGAAACTAACCAACGCCTCCTGCTTTTTATAGTAAGGTATCATATGTCTACCATAAATATACCATAGGCTTGTAGGATTAAAAAATATAGAGAGATATTCGATTTTTTTTTGGAGGAACTTCAAAGCTATACACTGAAAGGTGGACACAGATGTGCCTATAGCTTGGAGTACATGTTTGTTATTGAAAGCCATGTTTTTGTGAGTGGGAAGAAGTAGGTAAAGAATGAAACTGGAGGCATCTATTCCCTTCCTGATTGCCACCATTAACTCAATAAACATGACCTATCAAAGTCTAACTCCTAAAACAATAACTTCCCAGAAACTCGGGCCAATGTCAAGAAAAAAAGAAAAAGCCAACAAGAAACCTCCAAATATCACCAGGACTTTCTACTTAAAGAAAAAAAAAACATTAAACACCACAACTACTTCTCTATAAATAACCAAGTCATACCAAAAAAAAAACAAAAAAAAAACAAAAAAAACAAACAAACAAAAAAAAAAAGGTTATGTTATACAGACAGGCCATCAGACATAATGAAACTTTTTCTTTTAGAAAAAAAGATTTGCAATATCCCTCTCAGTAAGCCAAAGAAAGCTATTATGCAGCAAGTGTATTCAACCAAGAAAGTGAACTGTATTTTTTGAAATAGGTACTAAAATGTAATGTAAGAAATTACTTCAGGACAAAACAAGAAAACCTCAGTGCACATTTCTGAACAGAAACCTTTGAGACCATCTTTGCAGAAACTTGCTGGGAAGTTGTAACCTAAGTTGAATTGTTTTCAGTTCTATTCCTCAGTCTTCAAACAATCTCCAAACTTTCTAGATTAATCATAAGAAAAAAATTCTGCCTTGTGATTCAAAATATCCTGAATATGGATCCATACTGTTTGTGTAAGGAAATATGAATCTTGCCAAAAGGCATCCACAGATCCACATCCCCTCTTAACAGTAACACCATCACCATCCTTGGATCCTGCACCTGTGCTTTCACTTTATATACTTTTACACATCTACATGGCATGGTAAAAATCATAAGGCAGAACTTGGCAAACACTTGTTGGAGGGTGTGGTGGGTGAGCACCATGGCTGGATGTGCCTTTTTGCCAGGAAACTAGTGAAAGGTTCCAACGCACGTGGCCAGGGACTCCCAGAGCTCCTTAGCGGTAGCTAGATCTTGCCTGAACTTCCCAGAGGTTTACATAGCTCTCCTTAGCTATCAGCAGCAGGCACTCTAGTTCCTCAGAAAGTTCCCAGGCACCTCCCACAATCTCAGAAAAATCTAAAGCAGCAGCCCAGAACTGCCATGCAAACTGCTACCTCAATTAATGGCTTCTGGGAACTGCTCTCAGCCTAGGCTGAGCTGTTCTGTTCAAGGAGTTATTTTGGGAAATTACTTTTTTGACCAGAAGCGTATCTCTTCTCCTTTTCATCTGGAAGCTGAGGCATACTGGGAGAGAGAAAGTGCGCAAGAGTGCTTCCACGCAAGTGCTTTGTCGTCATTGTGGTGGACAATCTCTTTGGCTGAAGTCCATTTCTGCTGCGATTTGAGGCCAGATGTCAATTTTTGTATTGAGAAGATGCGCTTGCATTGGCATATTTAGAGGGGCCTGAATAAGCATCTGAGGGCTGGTACAGTCATGCAGGAGTGCTTGGCAGAAGAGGCTCTTTTAAGCTGTTATGGTGGGTGAGCACCTTGGCAAAAGACATGTTTGTTCTTAAATAGTTGTGGAACAAAACATGTCCTTTTTTTTTTTTTTTTTTTTTTTTTTTTTTTTTTTTTTTTTTTTTGGAGCAGGCATGCAGGACTGTAGGACTGCAGTAGCCCTCACAAATGAATGCCAGGACCAGGCGCTTCTGGCTTGGAGCATCAAGTTGTTTTGGTAGATAACCTCCTTGGCTGGAGGTGCTGTATCTCATAATATGTTCAGCAAGAGTTAAGCTATAAGTCTCAGCGGGAGATGAATGGGCAGTGGTGCTGACAGCATTGCACTGCAAAAATCACTTTTCGTCCAGCAAGGAGGTCAAAGAGTACTTCCAAGCAACTAGTTCTGCGTTGTCATGGTGGAGCAACACCTAGGTCAAAGTCATGTTTCAGCTGTGATTGTAGGCATTGTGTCCATTTTGGGCAGTGAAAGGAAGGAGAAAAACAAACTCTCACAGTACTGCCAATACAAGGAAGCTAACAGTGTAAGAAGCCTGATGCAAATAATCTGTTATTAAAGATCATAATCTACAATGTAATTTCTATAATGTACTTGAACAGGTTGCAGAGAAGTAACCTCACTTTCATGCACTGCAGCTGAAGACATTCTCTTGAATAGTACATACAGAAGCACATAAGAGTCAATAAAAGCTGCCTGATAGGCACAGTTTCTTGCCTGCACTGCTGGCAAGAACTTTTGAATTTGTTTTTTCTGTATGAATTATAATAAGTGAAAAAGTCACCTATAAGAGTTACTGGTGGTCATGGCCAATTGCTACACAGAAAAAGGACTCTGGCCTCTGTATCACAATTAAATAAAGTATTGTTTTCTATCACAACAAAATTAAAGCTAGACAGGTTAATACCAACAGAAAGTACGTTCCTCACAGACTTTTGCACCATTCAAAGTAATTGCATATCTAGTTCTGCTGCGCAGATTGCTGGCAGGTGAACCCCCTCGATATTCAGCCCAGTGCAGCCACCTCTGTACCAGACCCTCTCCAGGACCTGACATCAAGAATTCCAGCCGGTCCCTGTATGCAAATACAAATTCTGCCCAAATATAAGGGAAGAAAAAAGAAAAAAAAAAAAAAAAAAAAGGGAAAGAGAGAAACTTGGGAACTCTTCCAGTGGCTTGTGAGCAACAGCTCTCCTGCTCAAGATACTTCTCCTAGGCACTCCTAGTTGGCAAAAAGGCAAAAGCAGGACTGTAAGCTGTCCTTTCCTATAAGACACTGCACACATTCCTACCATATTTCTATCTTGGCAACGCAGCTCCTGACAACTAATTCATGCTTGCAGGCAAGGAATTTGCTAAGCTAGCATCCCTTCAAACGCAAGTACAGCCTGCAGCCCTTGCCACAGTGCCCAGAAGTTTAACGCCTGCAATTAAGTGCCTTCATAAGATGCAAACAATACTGTCCTTGACCCACAGGTTCAGCCCATTACGCCACTTCCAGGAATTGTGCTCCTTCCACGGCCTCCAATTGCTCCACCTTGCCCAACCGGCTCACACAGGAGTCCGAGCTCTGTGGAGCTGGTCAGGACATTCTAACAGACGCTCCTCTGAGTTCGTGGGAACAGACTCCCCAGGGACCTATAGATGTGGATACTAAAACAGCAGCCAGAAAAAGAGCAGGCTGAAAGGAGAAGAGCTGTTTCCTAAAAGGGAGCATGTAACAGTCTCCTGAAGCCTGATCGGCTACAGGCTGTTGAAGTGTAACAAAAGCACCACTAAGCTTGGGACATCAAGCACGGACTGCTAGTGACACTGGGTCATAAAACCTGAACAGCATCTAAAAAAGAGGGTGGCTGCTCTACATGGATGATGACTACAGGATAGTACACGCATCTGATGAAACAAAAGCCTCCCTAAGGGACTTTCCAAATACCCTCTCCAAAGCCACTGGTGTGCCAGTACAAACCCTGGGGCTGGCCTCCCAACTGCAGGTCTGTGGGTTGAATGAATGACTTAGCAGTTATCTGCTATTAATTACAATAGCATGATTCTATTAATAAAAGCTTAATTAACAGAACATGTTCTGATAAAAATCAGCTGTGATCTCTCTCCCTCCACCTGTTCCCCTGATCAGAGGGAATTTACATTTTCCAGTGGAGAATGCAATGCATATACATCACAACCAAAGGCATTTTTCCTTTTTTGGGAGCAATTTTTTAGCATGTTCCAGTTGCACTATTCTAGGCATCTCGACAGTGTGCTGTTGTATCAGTAAGGCAACCGTTATCCAAGAGAAGTAGTGACAGGTGCCACCCTCTAACTTCCCACCTTCCACAGCAAGCCCACCACTGGTGGCCATCACATATCCCACTTTCCTTCCTCTCTTCCATTTGCATGGTGCATTTATCCCACCCCACACATTCACAGGCAGACCAGTGATGGCTAGTGGGATAAGCCACCCCTTTTGGCCGACCTCACAGCATGTCATACCAGGAAGTCCCTTCCAACCACAAACAGGAACCACTAGTTTCCATCTGTCTGCATGTTATGACAGGACCCACATCTTCTCACACTGCCTTGTGACTGGCTTTGACACCATCATGCCTCACATGTGCAGCACTGTTACTTGCTGACAGGACCAGTTGCCCCCTCCTGACCATCCCAGAAGGGTGGGAGAGCAGTAAGGCCCTTCCCACAAGATACACATGGGCTGCTATTTCATTAAAGAACTGCCATGTTACAGTGGAAAGCCAGCTTTTTAAGACAATCTAATTACCCATGCATTTGCATACCAGGCCCAACAGGGCATGCTAGTTTCCCCCCCATGCTCAGGGGTAGCAGGCAAGGAAGAGAAGGTGGCAGCCCAACCCATGGTCTCCATGGAGCACACATGGCAGAGACCTAACCATGGACCGTGCAACAGGGGCCTCGGCCCAGTTGGCACCCTAGATGGGCGACGCAAGCTTGGGCTGCAGGACAATGCCTAGGGCCTCTTGCTGAGACTGGGGAAAGGGGAGATGGTCTTCTAGCCTGCAGATGTGTGCTTGTTGGAACTGCAGGAAGAGATCAGCAGATTACAGCACTTCAGCAATAAGACAGACTGGATTGTCTCTGAGACCCTGTGCCTGTTAGTTGGGAAACGGAGACTAGACTCAGCAACAGCCAAGACTCTAAGCTTGTGACTTCAGGGACCAGGAGGAAGGCTCCCGCTCCACCAGAGCATTTCTGTGGCCTCAGAAGCTGGGAGCTCTGACAACTGCAACATGAACCACATGAACCGAGCCATACAGCAGCACTTGGAGAAAGCAGTTAGTAAGAGTAGTGGGTAAGTCCTTGCTGAGGTGGTTGGCAGCACCCATCCACCCACCTAACCTGTTGTCTGAGGAGGTCTGCTGCTTGGTGGGGACATGTGTTCAGGACACTGCGGAAAGACTGGCAAGGATGTGCTTCAGTTAAAACCTTTCTGAGATTGCATTAGAAATATTTTTTTAAAAAGACTGTTCTATATGAAAATACTATTCATATAAAGTGAAAAAAAATCCCAGTCTTTTTAGAGTAGAACAATCTTTCAATAGCCAAGCATTGTGTTACACACTTACAAAATAAAAAAAGAGAATGACCGAAAATGAACAGAGCTCTGACAAACTGAAAATGCACCTTCAAGAGTACACTTTCTTTAGTTGTTCAATGGTTTGAACAAAAACACTTAAGAGCTCATTCGTTTCAGAAAAGCCAATTTTAACAATAGCACATACGCATAACATTTCTAAGATAAACATAAGGTGATACAGACCGCACTTCATTAATGAATTTGCTATGTTTACTGTTACAGCTGTATCTCCAGTCACATGGGTTCCTGCATCATGGACTCCCTATGCCAGCTGTACTCCCTCAGGCTGCACTAGGACCCCTGTGTGATGTGCTGAAACTACTCATAGTTTAGGAGAAAAACTGGTCCAGCTACCATTATTGTCACCTGAAGGCTACAGGCACAAGACAAAGTATTTTTAACAGGCAGAGAAACAGCATTTGAAACAACTGTGGCAAATCATGAGCTTTTATAAATTTTGCATATAGGGAACATTTTATACACATAATTAAATACAAGTTTAGAGTGGCTGTATATATTTCTGAATGAAGTTTATTGAACCAGGGCAAATCAACAGAAACAACATAACATAGCAGCAGTTTTGGTAAGGATGAAAACAAATTTCTCCTACAATTTTCCCGTTTTAATTCAGAAGGGGAACAAAGATAAAGAAACATGTAATACAAATTGCTTGGATCTCTATGTTTAAAAATGTCATAGCATTACCACTTCTTGTGTTTCACCAGTTTAACAAATGTTAAAGTGTGCTATATATAAATATCCTGACCCCTCTTGCATTTATTGAATAATTACAGAAATATTTTCTACATAGTCTAAAAATATAATTTAAATATAACTTTCAATAGAAAAAAACACACACCAGAAGATTCAGGTTGCAGATCATTTTCAACGCAGTAGAACTCTTTGTGAAGTTACTCAGATTATGGCAAATAACTTTGCACATTCAGTTAAAAAACAGAACAAAAAACAAAACAAAACCCCCGAGAAAACAGAAAGGTTAAGAGTAAATGGTGATCACTTCACGTCCACTGCCTCGGACTAGGAGAACTCGGTCCAGACCTTCTGTCAAAACTTCCAAGAACTCCATGTCTGTAGTACCATTAAGTCAAGGGATCACATAAAAGAAACCAAATGGCCATTAATTCAAACCCAGCATACAAAGCATAAGCAATTTCATGAAAGAATTTTTGTTCCCCCCTTTTATATAGCCAGCACAGAGCCATCCCATTATCCAATCCACCTGCTTGCTCAGAAATAAATGAAGACTAATTTTCCTGCAGAAGTCCCCCAAATATGTTGTTCCTACTCTGATTCAGAAAAGTTAAAGTTCAAAATTGAAGATTACACCAATTGAACTAAAAAGCCACCACTATCAACACTTCTGAAAACTGTATTTCTGTAAGTAAATTTTTTTCATAAAAACTAATCTGTGCTTACCAACATAACCCTAGCAATAGTTATCCAGACAACTAAATAATGGTATAATCACAAAACTAAGCTCTCAATTTCAAGAAATATAGAGTAATATAGTAGAGGATACAGTTTTCATCCCCTTTTCTGTTTTTAGGAGGTCCAGGCATATTCAAGAGAACTAGCTGTGCATGCTGTGATTTATTAAGCACTACTCCATTGAGCTTCACAGCGGTGTGCATTCTTCTCACATTTGACTGATTCCTAGGACACAAACACACACTTAAGTATTGCTACAATATTTATTCCATCTTATGCATTTAAATATGTAAAGTTAATCTATATGCATGTAAAATAGGCTATTTTCATATACACCAGTACTTACTCAAAAATACATTCAGATATTCAAAATAAATTTACAAGAAAATGAGATACCCAGGGATAAGAGTTAACAAGTGGCTTGCCAAAATGGACAAATCTCCCATTTGTCAGCAGTACCTTTTACAAAAAAAAAAAAAAAAAAAAAAAAAAAAAAAAAAAAAAAAACACGCATAAATTTGATTTCTATAGAAATGAATTCTAGCTAGAAATGCTGAGAATCCAGTTTATTAACTATATATAATGTTAGGAACACTTGTGTAGCAAAGCACGTAAGAGCAACAAAGGATCTTGTACTGCTTGGGAAACACTGTAGGATTATCATAAACTTGGTAAAGGAAATCCAGAATCAGCACAAAACTTATGGAAAAGGGATTAGTTTCCAAGCATGTCATGAGATGAAGGTAGTAAGAACTGCTGAACCAGAACCAAGCCTGCATTACTATTAGCTGATGGTTTCATTGCTGTGTCCACAAATATCATCTTGGCTGTAAATGTGTGTGTGTGACAGGAGAAAATTGCTAGAACCTTATGCATTTTTTTTTCTTTTTAAGATCTACCTTGGATGATTTAGCTGCTCTTCAGAAAAAAAGCAGAAACAAAACAAAACCAGCTGCCTTCTCTTCCCCTAAAGAGGGTTTGCTTGCAGTTCCTGAGGAAGCTACACTGCCAGCTCTGTTGTTGTAATGCTTGCCAAAACTGGGGGCAAGTTGTGTACTGCAGCACAAAGGCCACGGCCAGGCTCTGCCTAAGCCTGATTGACGAAGGGACGCAATGACCAAAGGCAGATGCTTTGCAAGCAAAGCCAGGTGTTTCGGTCTAAAAGAAACTGAGATGTAAAGAAAGGGAACCTTTCTAAAGGTCAGTGAAAGCCCATTTCAGGAGCAGAAGTGCTGTTATATTGATATATGACACTTGTACTACCCTATGTAGCCTATGCAATTTTCTTAATTCTGTTGTTTTAGCTGAAAGTCTTGCAGCAAAAGGTGCAACAGCTCTGCTCATATACTGCTCTGCAGGACTGGCAGGCTTGCAGCAGTAGTACATAAGACATCCTCCAAGGTGCCTGAACTAGTCTGGTGTCTCTCGAGTTTCACTAACATTGATCCAAAGTACAACGTACACTCTCTGCAATGCTCTCTCTGCTCACGAGTGCATGAGAAATTGAAATCTTTCCCAAAACAAAAATATCTAGACTAAAGTTGTGGAAGGAAACAGAATAAAAGAAAAAAAATCAAAAAAGAAATTAAAAAAAAAATCACAAGCCAGCTTCACTCCAAGAACAAGAGACGTAATGTCCCCTTTTTGTATGTTAATAGCATAGCCAACATCTACAAGTTATGTCAGTTCTACACTCTGGTGGTATCGCAGAAACGAGGCAAAACTGGTATTTGATGAAGTGTGCTAGTTTCCTTTGTGGAGGGAAAAAAAAAAAATCTATATTGGAGGCAGGTTTAGCTCAGTTGGTTAGAGTGTAGTGCTGCTAATGCCACGGTCACGGTTTCAGTTCCCATAGCGGGCTATGTTGAGGTTGGACTAGATTGATCTCCAGAGGTCCCTTCCAACCTTACCATTCTATGAAATATATTGTCCAAGTAGTTATATCACAGTGGGGACTGTTTTTCTAGGACAAATATATTTATTATTTTACATAGGTAATTAGAAAACTAAAAATTTATCTGGTACAGAACAGCATTGTCAAGTTTTGAGTTATTACAGAAACTAGAATATACATTCTGTGACTTCCTTTGAAGGGAAAATTGATAACATTTATAAGAAAACATTAACAGATGGCAATAGAAAATAATTTTCTAGTGACACATGCCAGATCACAGTAAATAAAATACAAGACAATATACAAGCTGCAAATCATGATTTAGGGAACATGCAAACAATGTATGACACCACAACAACTAGGGAACACAGCCTAAATTGCTTAAATGAAAATGAAATACGGACTTACAGATTTCCCCATTCTCTACATGGAAGAGAAAAACATGTATGAAGTCATTTTTATACTATCAGGCATATTTTTAATTCAGCAGTATTAATACATTGTACAGGCATACCATGTTTGAACTGTAATTTCTACACCCTATTCATTTACTATAGTTTAAAAATAGTATCTGGAGTAAGTCTACACCTTGCATGGTTCTAAAGTGATAGAAAATATCTCCGTGACATCACAGCTCATCCCAGAACAAGATAAAGGTGTGCACTTGCAGGGTGATCAAGATGATGCTAGGAGTTTGCAGAAGGCAAACTTTTCGCAAGTGTGTAGACCATATTTTCTCTCCCCCCCCCCCCCCCCCCCGGCCTCCATCTAACTCTAAATATACTTTCTTAAAAAAATCTTAGGTCTGCTATCTGCAAGTCCTATCTGTTTTAGGATACATATGGTTTAGATATTCAATCTTTACTGCCATCCACAGTTTTGCTTTGGGCATGTGCAGAGAAATATTCAGGCATGCTTTGAGCTCCATTCTTCCTGGATTCAAAAGACATGTGTGTGCATGCATCACTAAGGCTTACAGAAGAAAACAAGCTGATGTCCTTTATCATTACATTTGTGTGTCCACAGCATACAGGCAGCAGCTGCCTTCCATCAAAACAGCGATGGTGTTTTATTGCCTTCTCTCAAATGCTTCACAGCTAAAGCACTCCTGAGACACACAGGAGAATGGAAGACAGACTGAGCATGGACACTGATACTAAGCATCTGGATGAGGAATTTCACTGCTGGGTTCAATGTAATCAAAGGAACACACATGGCATACACACAATTTTGGCCATATGAATAGTCCTGCTAAGGAGTATATTTGGTGACTTATCCACTAAGTGACTTCAAGATGAGGGTTGTGTTGTAAGTCCTTACAAGGACATTTGAAGTAAAGCACACAGAAAAGTCACATTTCTGCTCTGCTTTAAACAACTAGAATCCCATCTGAAAAACCCACGACCAAGTAAGAACTCCCAACAACCACAGGGGTACTTACGGCTTCATGTTGAAAATATCTTTAAAACCAGACAGATTTGTTTCTTTGCTTTTATGCTTTTCAGCTACAAATTTTTCTTTAGTCCAAGTCATTTGCACTTTTTCTGGCACAGCAGCAGCCACACTTGCTTTGACAGCTGGAGCTGAGTGAGACGCAGTGTTTCTGTCATGGATTAACTGAGCCTGGCCAGAGGTGAGAGGAAAAAAAGGACCCAAGATTCAACCAAGAGAACATTTGTAGATCGGAGATTGTAATCTTAAAATGCAAATTTCACTGCATTAACACAAAAGAAAATAGAGAAAAAAGCACCTGATTTCATGAGCAAATACCAGAGTGTTTTGACTTTGGTGTGAAGCGAAACTGCATGCATACATGTAATTATTAGCTTATATTTGCAGGATTAGACCTGGAATAGGACATTTTCATAACAGACTGAAGTGAGATTGAATCCAACCTGAGGTGAGTTTTTATTAACACCAGGAGTTTATGACAATAAGCAAATTGAAAACCACTGCTCCTTTTTCCTCGGGTTTTCCATCAGTTACGTTGTTTATCATTTGCTCTGACACTGTTGCAAAAATCATAATTGAAAAGGTTCATGTGCCATGGTCAGGATTTGCTCTGTGGGGTTGCTCTGGCTTGCTCACTCTATGCAATACAGACTGTTTCTGCATCCAAATACAAACTGTGTAACAAAAGCCAGCTACAGCCTTGCTTTTCTCTTCCTTTTTAATAGCAATAATTCATCAAACCACACTTAAACAGTATCATTGTTTCCAGATGCATAAACACCTCCGTGTTCTTCATTCCCTGCTCCCCTTGTTCTTTTTGAGGAAAGAGGAAAGGAAGGAGTATTTTGCATTCATTTTATTTCACTTTCCCTCTCAATACTATGCCTACAGTTTTTTTTTCTTTTTTAATTTCCAAAAAAGCAACACAAACAGTACCTTAGAGTCCTTAACTGTAAGTGAATCAGTACTTGTGTGGGTTTTTGATACCTTTAGTAGGTAGTTAAGAAGTCTCTTCAGAGATCCGTTAAAACACGAACTTAATTGATTTCTCTAGCCTATATGGGAACCCGTTCATATTCACACAGAGCAGTGGTGGTAGCGTGTTCCTCCAGGTCTGAGGACTCGGAAGAATGGATTTCATTCAGTCACAGACAAAAGCATGAACAAAACCAGAGCAGATGAGAAAACTGCTTTCCAGTTCTGAACACTAGTGTATTTCCCAGTCATTACAGTAATTATGGCTATTTTTAACTACCTAAGGGCTTCTGTACTTTTCTGAATCGTTTCTCTTCTTCCTAACCAAATATGGGGAGTTCTCAAATCCCAGAGTTCATTTTGTGGTTCTTATATAGCTGTGATGCTCTTAATATCATCCCAAAACATTTAAGTCACAGATTTTTAAACAGAAGATTGGTTCACAATTTCTCTCCTTAGTTATCTACCTACCTACACTTTCTCCTATTACCAATTTCTGAATAGAAGGAGCTATTTACTAGGCATTTTTATAACATTTGTCTGTTACAAATGATTATTCATCAAGACAACGACTGGAAATCACTATGAATACAGTAGCTATCCTGAGAATGTGAAAAAGTTAAACAACAAGAACTATGCATACTAAACAGCAGTAGCCAGCAAACTAAAGAGTTCAAACAAGCAGCTACAATTCAGTACAACTGTGCTTTAAAGAAGAAAGTTCTCCATTTCTAGTAAGACCACGAGGCCAATAAGAAGAGAAATTCTGGACCTATAGCACATGCTTAAAAAATACCAAAAAAAAGAAAAGAACACATTTTTGTTAGTGCTATTGTGATAGCAAATTAAATACATGGAAAACACCACATTCTTTTCATACTCCTAAAGGAAGAGAAACACAAGCAGATACAGCATTTCTACAAACTAGGACACACATCTTTAGAGATGAGCAACACTTGAAGTGCAGGCTAAAGGCACTGATTACATTCATCCATTTCCTTTCTAGTTCACTGCACAGAAAGAGTACTAACATTTTTGGGGTAATAATGGATTTTCATCAAGCAGCCAAACCTCCAGTTTGATAAATAAGTCATAACACATCTATGCAGAAGATTTAGTACTTCAACGCAGGAATTCTAAAAGAAAAAAAATGCTCTGAAAGCATGAAATACACTTTTAACAAAACACCTACTATTAAAACATTTTTAGAAACAGGATAAGTGTCTTTGCTGCCAGCTCTTAAAATAGGCATGCTCAGAGATCCTGAATCTTTCTTTTATGGAAATACTGGGTCTGAGAGAAATTAAGATGCAATTCATGCTACAGAAACATCATCTAGGACAAAAAAGTTAGAGTGAGATAATGAATTTAGGAAATATAAAACCTCAAACTATTAAACTTCAAATATTAAGCTTCAACTTTCATAACAAAATGAAAAGTCAGGTTGTTATTTCATAGTTTAGTTTTCAATAATAGCACTTCAAGTGTTACAACGAAAAAGAAATATCCAGCCAGTACTACGTCCAACTACCTCCTCCTCTGCATAATCATTAGGCAGCAGTGCCTGTACATCCTGGCCAATGGACTGTGGACTAGAGTAGCTTTTTCTTCTGATTGAGCCTCGAGACTCATCAGTGATGCTCTGAATCTGGGATTAAAAAGGTTATCAATGACAAAAACAGTCTACAGGAAAAAAAGCAGATCATTGTATTATTCAAAATAAGAATTGTCTTCATTAATGAATTAAAGTTGGTATCAAGGGTTTTTGTAAGTCTGGTTTCTTTTCACAAAAGCACTACTTATTGATATATACATATCCCCAGTGCATTGATATAATTTCTTAAAATGTGAATTTTGAGCGTCTAATTAGAACAGAAATAGGCCAATTATTTAAAAAGTGGAGAACCACCTTATTTTAGTTATGGTGTATATATTTAAAAGTCAAATTCCAAATTCCATCAGAAGATAAATCTATTTTGCTGAATTCAGAGGAAAAATGTTTACATAAAAGCAAAGACTTTTCTAGGATTCAACACCTCCCCCCTTCAACTCCCTTGAACAGTCAATAACTGAGACAACCTCCAGGGCTTAAGTCAGAGAGACATTTTACCAGAAGAGCCTAAGTTGGATACTGAGCCCTGCTGGTATTTTCTTACAGTCTTAGCAAAAGGAGTTAAGATAGCTTGACTACTCCTCCCCTTCTTCTTCTGATGAATGAAAACCAACATGCTACAGCATCCTTGGAAGACTACAGGTATTAAAAGTAGCTTTCTGGGCCTCCAAAAATGGTGGAGCTAAATAGACTTGAGACTGACAGTTTTTTCTTCCTCCATTTGTGATGCTTTTAGAATTGCCATTTGAGCAGAAAAGTCAAAGGTCTTCCCCTGCTTTCACAAATTCTTGCCACATTCTATCACTGAAGATCATACTGAGCCTTTTGTCTCAGAAGATGCTTTTTTCCCCACACACTCTCTATAGATAACAGGGACCAACACTACATAAACCAATTTGAAGAATTGGCTCCAAATTCTGAAGCATCTTACCTCCTTTGTTAGTCTGCCATTGCATTTGTGAAAATATTAGTACTGGAAATACAGTACTAATTTACAGTACTAGTACAAATTTAAGTACCATCTGCAACCACTAGACATTTAGTACAGAAAATTACTGCAATTAAACAAGCAGCCAAAGACCTAAGACAGGGTCTTAGACCAGACTTAAGAAAATATTGTTTCCAGTAAGGGTATGTCTTGACTGCACACTGAAAAACTGAAGGAAGATCTAAAGAGATATATTGGTAAGTAATTCCTTCTGAATAATTTCTAAAAGAACAGGTAATTAGAGTGAGTTAAAAGGAAAAAAGGTCAGCACTTCAAAATAGATCAAGAATTTCTGCAAACAGATTTTATTCTCTTCTGTTGTATATGGTGATTACATTACTGAAACCATTCCACAAGAAGCCTACGATGAGATGTAGGTGCAATACAGAGAAACAAATAAAAATCAAGTATGACAAAAATTTGTCATCCCACCACTTAACATCAAAGGAGAAAATTACAGATTGGTAGTTAAGACACTAGAAGTTTTGACTTCCCAGACAGAATACCACCTCTTAAGAGCAGAGACTCCATGTTTTCCAAGTCCCACTGCTCAATCTATTCATGGCCTCTCCAGTGCAGATGCTCATGCTCTAAATCTCCTTTGCTCTTCACCTACATGCACCCACTGTTTGCTGCTGCTAGATAAGACTGATCAATCTACACAACAGCAATTTGTGTTCAGCTGCTCAACACAAATCTCTGATGGGAAGGACAACTGCCTTCCCACTGCTCCAACAATCTCTCTGCCGGCCTCCATATTTATTAGTTAGGCCTCCACCAGAGAAGGAAGACAGCAACCACCAAGCAGAGCAGCAAAGTAATGAATCAGCTCTACAGTTTCATCCCTGCAGTGCTATTGTCAAAGTCAAGTAAGTAAGTGTCTGGTGCATGAACTTCAGCCTGCAGACGCTGTGCTTTGTAGGAACATTATATTTATACTTGAGTAGAAGTTTATCAACCAACTTTCTCAAAAGAGACAAAAATCCTCAGTCCCCTGTGCCCCAGCTCTACAGGAAAATCCCACCGTCATGGGGCAAGATCAAACAAATCATCCTGAAAATGCCAAAAAAGTACATGGAACGGTGTGCAGGTGTTAAGGACTCCTCAGGACAGGGGAATGTCTGAAGCAGTCAGCAAGAGAATACTGCTCAAAGAAGAATTCTCATCTTCATGAGAGTTTGAATTTAGTTTGAAGAGGGACAACCACATAAATGAGATGAAAAACACTAGTCTTGTAAAAAAAAGTGGCATCAGGAAGGAACAAAATTAAAACCACTACTAAAAAGGAATCAGGAGTTTTCATCTTAAACATTTGGATGCAGGTAGACATCCAAAGAATGAAAACAAAAGCAGTAAGTTTGCACCAGTGATACTAAGGAGAATGAAGTTTGAGATATCTTCTTAAATGCGGTAAGAGTCTAGGCTGACACAGCTCTCAAAAGAAAACAGATGCATAGCAAACTAAGTGTATGTACTCATTTTGAAGTTCAGGAGGAAGACAGAGTCAACATTTTGTGATGAAAGCTAAAAAGAACATGAGAAATAAAAATAACCTAATCAGAGGAAACAAGTGGGTACAGGTTTTTATTTAGACAGAAGAATGTACAACAAATAAGATCTGGTGATATCAGGGCAAATTAAACACTAGATGTTTTTGCAGTCATCAAGGACTTTATTACATCATGATATGAAATCAGTAGTGTTTTGGACATCTTAGATTTCATCTTGCCTGGTACGAAGGAACAAGTCAAAGCTGTAATAGTGATGGTTACAGTCACATAAGTGATTAATAAAAACATTAAGAACTATGATTCCAAAGAAAAAAATGACAGCTTCCAAACAACACTCTTCAAGAGTGTTCCAACCAGCTCAGAGAGCTGAGAAATAAATTTCAGTATAGAACAACAAATCCTATCCTGTGGACTATAGAACCAGAAAACTGCTAGTATATTCAAAAAAAAAAAAAAAAAAAAAAAAAAAAAAAAAAAAATCAGGAAAAGAGCAAAAGATCAAGAACAGTTAAATAAGCAAGAACAGGAAAGTTGGCTCTTCGAGAAGATAACAAGTATGCTAATACTGGAAGACAGCTACCTTGATACAGGCAAGAAAGGAAGGAGGACATGCAGGAGAACTATTATGGCAGTACTGGACATCTTTAGGAACCTTAAAAAGAATCCTACAAAATGGAAAACCCCAAGTAAGTAGGGATAAAACAAAAAGGAACTGCACAGGTATGAAGAATTTAACATCAAAAAGGCTTAGGCATAAAATGAGTTACAACTATTAGTAGATAAAAGCAACAACAAGTCCTACAACAATTTAATGAAAGAACAGTTAAACAATACAGATCTCTCATTTAGGAGATAGAAATCATTAGCGATGAAAAAAGCCAAGCACTCAACACCCTTTGCATTTTACCCTCAGTAAGGGCTGATTATAACTAGACAGTTAACAGAATAAATGAGGGGAGAAAAACATATGTCAAAAGATTATATTAAAAAATTGCAAATATTCAGTAAAATGCACAGTAAATTGCACAATCTGCAAAGTAATAGCTGAAAAAAATTGTAGTTGTAAAACCAGTAATAGTGCTTTTCTTTCTTTTTTTTTTTTTTTAAAGAAAAGAAAGCAAGCTAACACTGGGGACCAGTAGGGATGAGAAAACAACAAAAATAGCATCCTACTTGGAAAAAGATGGGCTCACAGGATTATAGACCCGTCAACCTAATTTTAGCACCAGGAACAATTACTAATCAATACATAAAACACTCAAAATAGCAATAAGCTAGTGTGAGTTGAAGATGACCAAACCACAAACAAAGCTAATTGGTCCAGTTGATAAGTCCTATGTCTCCAGTTTGGAAATGCTATGGATATTTTCCACACTGATGCTCAAATCTTTTCTTAATAAATGCTTGTACTAACCTTAAAACTAGGATAACTAAGCGTAAGTCCCACACGTACAAGGAAAAAATTTCACACTGTTTTAATCCAGTAAGTCAAAAGTGACGTAGAGAAAGTAGCAGAGAATGCTGTTTTAAAAGATTTTTTTTTATTGACTAGTTAAGAAATTTTTAGAAGCCACTGCCAAGAACTATTATTTTCAGATTTTTCACAAAACATCTTACCAATGTGAAGTCCCTACCTCTCTTTCCCTTTCGTTCTTAGATAGCTGCATCTGTTTTAACATCTGAGATCGCTGCTCCATCACAAGCGTCTTCTCATATGTGAATGCAGAAATGTCATTTTCAAACTGAAAAAAAGAACAGCATTAGAAACATTAGGAGAGAATTCTTTAGTCAAAAGAAAAATAGTATTTATACAGTGTCATTCACCCCATTCACTATTGCATTCGTTCATGGCATTACAGCAATCCCAAGTCTGCATCTGACTGATCATTTAAGTCTCTAGCTTTTTTTATTTATTTATTTTATTTTTTTTTATTTTTAAGTCTTCAACTTTAAATAGCAGTCTGGTACTCTGAACTGTGCTCCTATACCAACATAGACGCAATAACAGCTAAACTCAAAGCACATTGGACAGACTTTCTTTTTTTTTTTTTGGTCTGGTCCAAACCAGACGCAGAAATGGGAAAGGGACAAAGGCTTTCATCTAAACTGTCTGCATTCCTCGCTCCTGTGCATGTGTGCACGTGTCTTTAAAAAGTCTAGAGCAGCAAAATAGGAAGAGTTTCACCAATAAAAACAATTGTGAAGAAATTCCTGCTTATATTCTCACTTAAAGCTAAAAGCTAAAATACAGTGGTAGCCAGCTATAGCTAAATCATCTGTGTTGTCAATGTCGCTTCCTTTGGAAGATTCTCAGGGTTAAATACACTCTGCATAAGCATCAACTGCGCTTCTTTAACTTCTGCCTTAAAACCCAACTAAACCTGGACCTCTTGTAGCACTCTGCCTATCTTTTTTACCTGCACGTGCCATGGCTTTTAGACATATGTATGTCATTTATATCAGTTTAAGCAATTCTTCAAACAATCTTTTGCTTTATGGATGATTAGCATGATAAATCTTTGAGAAGTCAGTAGGCTTATAAGCTCTCTGACTTTTGGAAAGAACAAAGCTCAGCTTCTCCATCCTACTTTGGAATGAGTATCAAAAAGATGCCTGGCCTTACTTTGGATATCATGTTAATCACCTTGTGAGAGCCAGAATGGAAGTTTTCCCTTTGTTACTAAATGGAACTTGCTAGACTACCACTTTATCCCTCTTTTCAGCAGTTTAGGCCAGTTAACAAGAACATTATAAAATTCAGTTTGTCACAATACAGAAAGTGACTGATGCAGATAAACTCTCACTACAGAGGATCCAGTTTCCAAATAAACCAGAACTGGAAAAAGAGGGAGAAACGTCTCCTGAAGGGCAGGATTGGAATATCATGTTTCCTGATGTAACTTCATGTCCCTTGTTTTCCCCCTAAATTCTTTCAGAGAAAGACGGATAAAGACACAAAACAACAAAGCAGGAGGTTAGTGGTACTCTTATTCTAGATGAGATAAATTCCAAGTGAATTAAATCCTCTTGGAGGAATTATAACTAAAGAATTCAATAATGTATTACTTAAACGTGTGGCTTGACTATCCAGCATTACTAGCATTTGTCTTTCTTCTAAGATAATGGCACATGGCATGTAATTCTATCCTAAAAAGTCTTTAAGCAAAATCAAGTAAATAAAACCTCCTAAACAGGAGAAAAAAAAAAAACAAAACACAAACAAAAACCACACCTCTACACAATTTTACATGCATAAGGCTAGTCTTTTAATATGAACTGAAGGAAAAGCTGGGGAAACAGCACTCACTCACTGTTTATATGCAATCTTACAGGCTACTCCAAAGGATCCTTCTACTCATTATACATCATATATAGCCTTCCCAAGTTGCTGAATGGATAGCTATAAAAAGATGCCTTCTACAGTACTGTTTTTATATCCTTGATTTATCTGAGAAAGCAGAATCTGTGGCAATGTTTTCCAGCTGTTCAGTGCCAAAGGGAGTGGCAATGCCAAGGATATAACGTAGTTTATTCAGAAAGAGAAAAACTTGAAGACTTAGCAAGCAGGCACTGAAATGAAAGGCGGGATGTTCTTCATCTAATAATCCCTGGCATCCAATATAAGAAAGGGCTAGAACTGAACAATTCTCTCTCCCCCTAACCGCAGTCTGAACATCTTGCTTTTTAGAATAAGCTCTAATGAGCTTCTAAGCTCACATGGGAGTATCTCCATGAATTAGTCTTCATAAATAAAGTAGGATTAATACCTGAATATTGCTCTAAATTACCTGACATACCATTAAATCTACTACCACATACACTAGCGTTGTGACACAGCTGAGTTAATGTTGCTGTTAAAATCTTCTTTTTCTTGGTGTATATTTGGGAAACCACATTTATCCTTTTTGAAACTAGTAACATTGGTCCAAATATAAAACTGAAAAGATTGTAGCCTGAACTAGTTTCAAGGTGAGTCTCAGTTAAAAAACCAAACCAAACAAACAAAAAAAAATGCAGTAACGTACCATTTCAACAACTTCCACTTCAGCATTCAGTCGAAGGTGATACAAGAACATCTGCAGATCCTTCTTCATTTGAATGCTATTATCATCCATTTGAGCTACAGTGAAAATACGCATTTTACATTTTTTCCAAACCTATGAAAGAGATTTAGTAACTTTTAACACAATTGTTGTTCACCATAATTCTATTGCCGAGTAAAGTATTTTGAACTATTAGTTCAATTAAATGAAATCCTAGCCATTTTCTGCTGTCCTTGCCTTGTGCTGTCGAAGAAGAAAAGGCAACAACATCAGCATGCCACCATCGTGAACAATCCACCATACATCTATGTTTCCATCAGTAAAACGTTCTTGATTTGTTGGAAATAAGTCAATGTTTTTAGCAACCAACAGAGCTTGCTGAGCTGCTGTTGTTTCCCGTACAGTGTCTGCAACAGAAAACAAGACATTAGATGAAGAGCTTCTGGTTTCCAGTTTTTCAACTCTTTTTATTACTTCTAAAAACACACCAAACACACCAAACACACTCAATTCCTTCCAGATTCTGCCTTGGTGAAAGAGAATGTCTTGTGTTTAATGACTAACCTGCTCAGGAAGACAAGAAAAGTAACAGTAAGAGTTATAAGAGTTATAAGTAAGAGGATGCTTTTTAAAGTGAACAGGAACATAAAATTAGATGACAATAAGTAAGATCATAGGAAGATAGAAAGAAAACTAAAAATATTAAGGAAAATTGTGGCCTGTACAGATCAGAAACAGAAGATTGCTCAGCAATTATACAATCACAGTATTCGGGGCAGTGGGGAGAGGAGAGAATATTATGCACAGTAGACAAAACAGTCTTGCTCTGCACCTGTAAAAAAAATAAATAAAAAAATCCACGCACACACGTGATATTTCAAATGTGTACGAGTGTATGAACTACTAAAAGACAATTTAATTGAACTGTTAGGAATTAACACTTAGAAATTACAGATTCAAGTGGCTATGCCTACAATATTTCTCTGAAAAGATCATTAAATCATTAATGTTTATTTGCAATAATCTTGGGATACTCAAAAGCTTGGAACGAAATTATCATTATTCCAAAGCTTTTCAAAGAAAGTCAAGTGAAAGAGATAAGTTAACCTCAGCAATTACCTGCAACTATGTTGTGAAAAATGTGGAGAGAAACTAAGTATTATAACAAGCTACCAAAGAAATCACTTAGCCTCTTGAAAAGATCTTGTGGGGGAGGGTGCACAGAAAACACACACTCATCAGGAACAAATGTCTTTCCAAAAGATGTTTTGGTGCAACATAAGATTATGGAGTTCAGTACAAGGGGAACAGAGTTAAGTTATAACCGTTTTTACCAACTTCATGTTGTTTAGCTTGTCATAGCTGCAGATTTTTAGAGAAAATAACCAAAATATTTGGAAGCAGAACAAAAACAGATGGTGGTTTAATTATATTTTCTGCAGGATGAGAGAATAGTTAATATTAAACGAAGTGGCCCCAAACCAGGTCAAAGCTGCAGAACTGGAATCCTAGAAACGAGTAAATCACCCACGTAGATGCCTTGACAAGGCAGACTCCAGATGTGAAGAGACCTGGCATGTTTCAGAGTCACAAAAAATCCCAAGCTGAGAAAAATCCACTGAAATCAAAGTGACACATGAAGTGGGAAAAAACTAAACCGGATGTTCAGCAATCACATATACTTGACACAGCAAATACATTAATTACATAGTTGTCTTACAATTGCATAAGAGAAAGTCAATATATACATACCAACAAAATTCTTCCATGAGAAATGGTTTTCTGTCTGCTTCCATGACTGTGGCCATGCCATCAGGACTGTATTGTGCTTCATTCCTCCTAGACCAGCTGACTGAATCAAATGGGATATTCCATCTCTGCAACTTGGAGATACCACAATCTGGCAAAATCCTTTAGTCTTTTCTATTCCCATTAATGCTTTAACATTCTGTTGGAAAGGAAGATTATGCATGGACAAACACAGTCAACACTGATGAGTATCACAGCGAATAGCCACACCTCCCCAGTGCGTTTTTAATCGCATCAGATATGTGGCCCTTTGTGATCTTATTCATGTTTTGTTCATTCTTCTTCAGGACGAACGAACCAGTACTGCCTCAGGGAAGGCATAGCTAAAAAGCATTGCTGGCTGATTAAAGCACCACCTGTTTGTAATGGCAATGTTTGCTGAAAGATTTGGTCTTTCACATTTCCCTCTCCTTCCATCTCCAAAAAGGGGGTGCCAACAACTTTTGAAGGACTTGAGGTGAAAGCTCCTAGAACGCTTTTGACATTAATAGGCTAATTCTCAATTAAACTTCCATTGCATTGAAGAACAAGGTTTGAAGGAGATGTCCATTAGAATCATTGGCTGAATAATGATAAGATGAATGCTAACAAACAAGATACTGTAATAAAATGAACGCATAACAAAGTAATTTAAAAGCATTATTCAAAGAGGGAAAGTATTAAGGGGTGATAGGAAACATCAGTTTTGGCATTTCCCACTTTACGATTGCATGACTTCAAGATGTCTCTCCCTATGAATTTCTAAATATTTATTTCAGAAAATTGACTTAGAATTTTGGTGCTTCCCCCCGACCTTGATACCATACTGACCTCCCACATGACTCATTGAAAAGGACAGAGTTTTTAGACTCAAACTAACCTTCAACTACAGAGAAAACAACAGTAATTTATTCCTCCCTTCTGAATTGAAGCAGTCTGTAAAGTTGACAGAATCACTAAGTTTATTAGCTTCATAGCTATGTCAAAAAGGAAGAGGACATTGAGGACTGAAGCAAAATCAACACTGCCATGCATTTTGCCACTTTCCAAACGTGCAGCTCATTCTGCCCCGTTTTCTAGGACAAGTTATTTCTGAATTGGTGGGCTTTTACACCTGCTCTCTTACCAGCCCTCATAATTCCTGTCCCCTTTGTATGCCAGATTCACACCTGCAAAAGCTGATAACTGTTGCACTGATTTAAAGGTCTTGTCAGTAACTAGAAGCCAGGCAAGAGGAACACTGTCAAGCAAAGTGAAACAATTCTTTGGTCTTTGCTCCAGTGCCTGACAGCACAAAAAGTCTTGATAGAAAAAGTAGTGCAACTCAAGTCCCATCAAAAACCTGCAAGGGCAGGTTAACTGGCTTGGTTTCACACCAACAATTCTGTTCAGTACAAGAAGTGTGTGGGGGGGAGGGGGAGCGTCAGAATTTGATTGTGAAGTTAACTGAGCAAGCGGATAGTATCTTCAAGACCACGCCAGCTGGCTAAATAGACTTTTTTCTTTCTTCTTAAAGAAGAATAAGAGAAATCTTTGGAAGCACTATTTTCCAGGCAATATTTTCTGAACCAACCAGCCCTTTATACAACCAATCTTAAGTCCAGCTTTATTTCTGTGTAAAAGCAATGGTTTCCTCGATCTTGATACTAGAAACACTGACTTTCAAGAGAATACGGAGATTAGATCTTCCTTTAAATTCATTCTTGTTCCACCTCTCAGAGCTGTGGTTGGCTCCAACAGAGCCAACTAGAGGTCACATCTCAAACCCTCAGTGGTACACAGTTTCTGATTAAAGGTTTTCTCTGCTTTATTTTAGAGCCCTGACCATGTTCTTGATTTTGTTTCCCAGTCAAGAACACTGTTGACACTAATAGCTCAATAGTGATTATTTTAACACTATATTACCATGAAACTTTTTCACCATGTTTTCAAGCTAACTGCTCTTCTGGAGCCTTTGTCTTGTGAAATTGGCCATCCAGCTTCATACTTTGCTATCCTAACTACCACAAGGGAACAAGTCTGAATCTCGAGAGAGGAAAACAATAAGAGAGAACAGGAGGTAAAGGGCAGTTAGCTTTGGTGATTCAATTCTCATCCCTAAAACTCATCTATTTTAGAGATACCAGGTCTGAATAAGTGACAGAGGAGTCTTTACAAAGAATTTAAAAAGCCTTGGATCAAAACAGTAAACATTTCAACAGACACTCCTTTCAACAATCTTGAGGATAGTAGCCATTTATGGAAGATCAATTGTAATCAAAGGTTTCTTCTAAAATAAAGTTATACTACTTTTCTACAGACAATAGATTTTTTCAGTAGTACTTAAAAATACAGTAAACATGGTATTTTCTACCAAAGTTTCACTACTCTGTAAAGCTAGGCGTAGGAGATCTTGCAAAGATAAGCAAGTTAATTCTCTATAATGGAGTTACCCTTATATCAGAATAAATGATAAAGGGCATAAGTCATTTAAGATAGAATGAAAAGGGAAACTTGTTTTACATTGAAAGCCCAAGTTCCGAGTTCAAACACTTTCAGGGCTTCCCACAAGCATACTACTACACAGTTTCAACCAAGTCAAAGTCAAATACTGTCAGGTTAACAGGGGAAAGAAAAAAATAAAATTCAGTTGTATTTGTTATACAATCAGAGGTCGTCTTGAGTTATCTGACAACTTATTAGTTTTTTCTACTTCTTTTTACCTTCTCTGGGTATATGGAGGCAAGTTGGAAGAAGAAAAATGAGTTTGAGAATCTCTAGGAAAAGAGTGCTTTTTATAGTTAGGAAAAGACTGCTCCTGACTCTGGTACACATTTCTATGGCAATGTATTCGATAATACTGAATTCATTCTTTGGATATGTACTTACGTCAGACATCTGAATTTGTTAAATTAACAAATTGCCTTATGAAGAACTCCTATTACAAAATAAAAAAAGAAACTATGCTCAGCTTTTGAAGACTGACTATGAGCACAGGGCCCTCAATACTGAATATAAATATCAGCATGTTTCATGCTACTGAAAAATTTCATAAAATTTTGCTGTAGCACTGTTTATAGATATAATCCTTGATTGTGTTAATCATCAAAATTTGGTGTCTTATTCCATGCTTTACAGCAGTCTGTTCTATTCCAGTATAGAGATTCAACATTTAAATACTAATTAAAATAACAGGTATTTCTAAGTTGTGAGTTTTTACATACCTCTTCAGCTTTCTGTGTTTCTGCACATTTATCCAAGTAAATTCCCTGAAGTACAGATCCCACAATAGTCAACCCTTTACCAGCCTTCAACTGAGAGGTGAAAGAAAGCAATCTAGGATGCTTCACCAACTGTTTAGAATCCAGATTTAACAAGACCAAGACTTGAGGTCTGCAAGAAACCCCCCCCCCCAGAAAAACAAAACTCATTACATTTTTTATATATGTAAGATAGAGAGAACGCAAATATGTAAATAAAAGCAGGAAAATTAAATCAAACATTTAATATGTTATTATGTTTAATTTTTCAATGGCAGATATTTAACTATCAAGCAAAGATTTAATTTGGAATAGCAAAAGTACATCACGTACAGAATACCTTCTTGCGCCACCATATTTTGTAAAGTTACCTTAATAGAATCCTTTTACTAAGAAAATCTTTAGAATGAAAGAGGCTCTCAAAAGGTCATCTAGTACAATCTGCTGCTTGAAGCAGGATAAACACTGAATTCAGACCAGGTTGTTTAGGGCTTTGTCTAATTGGATCACAGAACCCTTCAAGGACAGATTCTACAACCTCTGGGCAACCTCTCCCAATGCTTAATTATCCTCATGACAGTTTCCCCCCACCACCACCACCACTTTGCCTCTTTTCCCACCATGCAGTACTGTAAGGAGCCTCTTTCTGTCTTCTCAGTAGCCTCCTTTCAGGTACTGGAGGTTTATTAGTGAGTTTATCAGTTTTTATGTTCCCCTTAAGCCTCCTCTTCTCAAAGCTGAGAAGTCTAGCTCCCTCAACCTCTTCTCACAGAAGACATGCTCTAGCATATCCAGAAGTGTTCTCAACCATCTCTATGGTCTTCTTCTGAATTCGCTCCAGTTTATTGATGCTTTTCCTGTATTGGGTGCTAGATGTGCCACTCTAATGAGTGCTGAATACAGAGGAGTTATTACTTCCTTTGATATACTGCCTACACTCCTGTTGACACAGGCCAGCATGCCAGTAGCCTCTGCCACTGCCAGGACATACTGCTGGCTTGTTTGGCTTTGTATCCACCAGGAACCACAGACCCTTTTCACCAGAGTTGCCCTCTAGCCTGTACACTACAGTGGATTAGTCTGTCCCAGGTACTAGACTTTGGATTTGTCCTTCCGTATTTTTATAATGATGATAGCGAGACTCTGTCATAACTGATGCTGTAAATCTAAAAGTCTATTAAATAATCAAACATTAAAATTCTCCTCCATTTTAAAAAAGTCATCACCACCCGCATTTAAGTTTCAGTTATTTGCCTATAGAAGTCTGACAGAATCCTAGCAAAGTTGCTAACTGAACTTAACTAACATTATAGCAAAATAAGATTGTAAATTGGGCATAGTAGGAATGTTGTTGCAATATTATTTTAATAGTAAAGTTCACCTTAGAAACATTGCTAGAAGAGTTAATAATTAATATGTATATTTGTATATTTCTATAATGGTATGAACCTGAAAGACAATCTTACCGCCAGTTCTTGGTGTGAGGAGGACCGTCTTCAACACGAAGTAAAGCATAGCGAGCTGCATTCAAAGACAGGCCTCGGATCCCATCACCCCATTCTTTTTCCGCTCTTGAGTGTGCAGGAAAAGAGATCCCATTAACAGGTGCAGTTTATAGAAATTAGGTACATTTTCTTACGTGAGGAATAGAGCATCAACAATAAACACTTCATGTGAATACTTTGAAAAATTCAAACCTCATCTTAGATTTAAGCCATGAATGAATGTTAAATAATCTGAAACAGTTTCAGTTCCTTTCAATAAATCTGTTCATTTATACTAAGTATTTACTGTGTTCTATTTTATTCATATTTCATATTTCTGTAGTCATGACAGCTACTTGAATAAGTGAAATTTGACTTTCTATGGATTTGTGTCCTGTGTCTTCCTCCCTCACCATTATACCATTCTGTACTTCATTTCCTGGACAGGTTCTCCCATGCACCCCTGAGGCCTTATACTTTCCATCCCAGCTACTTTGAATATCTACACTTTCCACTCCTCTTTCTCCCAGTATAAGGTAATGCTATATAGTAGGTGGCCAATCAGATATAATAGAGAATGGTTAAACTCATGTTGTTAGGGAGTTTTTGTTTTTTTCTTCTAGAGGATGCTACTTTGGGTTGGTCTCCTCTGTTTCTCCCTCTGCCCCCCTCTGCATTCTGGTCTCCTTTTCTTTTTCAATCCCATCTCTCATTTCCCTATACGAATTTTGACTAAACTTTGTTACCTCTAGCCCTGTTCCAGAATTCAAATTAAATAAGCCAAACTGTACTCCAAAGTTATTAAAGAATAAGGTGGATATCACAGGCCACTGACAGATACAGTCATGTTTAATCATTCAAAAGTCAAACTTCTATATTTCATGAAAAATTTTAGCAAGATTTTATAAATACAGCATCTTTTATAGCTGTCTTTCCTTTGAACTTGGCTAACAAATCTATCCTGTAAAAGATTCTTTTTTGCAGAATCTCAGCTTCTCATCTCCCTACTTCAAGCACAAGGGCTGATTTGGCTAGGTTTCAACATTCATGGTGCAAAATTATACATACATCCAAATACTTATGTCTATTCCTACATACATACATATATCCAGAACTGTATCATGTGACTAGACTTCCTTACTAAAATAGGCAAGAGAATTTCCTTGTAATGAAGGCACTAACTATAGCTATATTAGAAAATACAATCCAGGAAAGCATCTAGTCAGCTGCTGGAGATATTAAATGATGGCAAATCCACAGTGTGTAGCAGTTTACACCACTTACAGTTTAATCACAGAATTAAAGACTTGTGCTCAATTACTTATCTGAAAAGCCTACCTGTCTTCATTTTTCTGCTCCTAATTCATATTATTTTTTGACTAGAATAATTTCAGCATTGAGTATCTTTTCCAGCAAGGGAAAGCACAAATCCTGTTAATCAAAATCATCACTAAGTGTTCTTTCTGATGAACTGAACATGCTAGGTCTCCTACTTCACAGCACTTCTTACAAGTGAGAGTCATATATTTGACAATGAACACATACAAGGAATATTTTGCAGCTTAAAGATCATCTAGTTTACAGGAAAAAGATAAATTTCAGTAGGTACTCTAGACTATTCAGTGTGACTCGTACTAAAAAGTGCAAAAGTCCATGTAAAAGTGGAGTTTTAGTGCTTTGGCGTAAGTTTCTGGTATTTCAGTATTCAGAAACATCCCCCCCTTCTATTAGGAAGAAACTATTATAAAAATTTACATTATAGTCCAAAATTTTACATAATAATCTGTGTTCAGGTAAGATATCACTGCCTTATTGGTTGTTATTTTGATTAGTTCTGGCTGTTGGGAGATTTTGGAACAGAACTTCCAAAGAAATCAGAACCCACAAGCATTCCCCTTAGGAATATAGAAAAAAAACAAGGTAAGATCCAATCTATTACTTTAGTTGTATCTATTTTTATATAAAAATGCTTTTTGTTCAATATTAAAGATATTAAATATAAAATAAATAAGATATGGTCTTACCCTCTATATTCTATGTATTTGTAAATACATCCTGCGATTAGCATGGCAATCAAAGCATAGTACCAAGAGCAAATGAACATCAAGGCAAGACATAAACTCATCCCCAGGAATGAGAGAGTCCTAAAAGAAACCATTTTTTTCCATTTTTTAAATATGCATGCATATAGTCTACAAAATCACTTTATTTAAGACAACTCCCAGAAAGGCCTCTCCATTCAAAGGCCATTTTTATAGCTAATCTATAACTAAAAATACATTGTTCCAACTTCAGTATGTGAAGATTTGCATTCTGCACCCTTTTGTGTGAAATAGATACAATTGAACTAGATATAATTCAATTATAAGAGACTTACCACATTTGTCAGTTCTGAAACTTTACCAAGTATCCTCCAAGTAGAATCAGTTTCAAAACAGGTTTCCACCACTTACCACCGATTAGAATTTAAGCTTAAAATTTCTCAAACAATATACAAGATTAAACTTGACCCATGACTTATGTTTTTCAATTGCATAGGAAACATGTAAAAATGTAAGAACATACACAGATAGCAGGACAAGAGAACATGGAGAAAGTCTTTCAAAGGCTTTAAAAAAAAGAATCATAGGACATTGAAAACAGTAATAGAAGCATTTCTAGATTAAAGTTTACATGCTTGTTTTGCCTGCTCCGTTGGATGGATTTAAGCAGCTCAGAACTGGTTATTTTTGTGACTACATACAGTCACATACTATACCCCAAATTTCTTTTCATCTAATTTTTAGATGACACTTGGCTTTCACTGTACTGAAGGAGCATAGGCAAAGTCAACTTTTGTTTGACCCAATTTGCTTCTTTAGTATCATGCAAGAACTAAGAACCAAGTCAAAATGCACCTGTTTTTTCTTCAAAGAAATGCCGAAGTTACTCTGAGGTCCTCAGAATATAACACACACTCACTCTCTCCACACACACACATACTTTAAACATTCAATAAAATCAAATCACTTTCTCAGTCGTCTCTTAAGATGGTTGAATTTTTAAGCCACTTTCCAAGCCACTTATCTGCTTCAATTACAGAAGACCAAATGCAACGCTCAAAGCTCAACATAATTTAAAAATAGTATGTGATCACCATAATTAAGGGGCTAACTGATGTGTATTTAGACATTTTTTCTCCTGTACAAGCTTGTTTTTTTCAATATGTCTATAAGGACAGATACTATTACATTTCAGCTTCATTCACATATATTCAGAAGCTCTCTTGGCTTATGAGCAATATTAAACATCACCCTGCAAGCCTCTTCCCAATCCCCAACTTGTTTTCGTATTGAAAACTATTACCAGCTCTGTTCCAAACACATGAAAGCAAATGCTGCTGTTGAAGTATTCAGGACATGAACCACCTTCTAAATCATTCAAATCACAAAAGGAAATTTCACTTTGTTACTGCAACGCTGTAGCAAGTCAAGGCTGCATGATCAGCTTTAACACTTCTGGAGGAAAGAATATGCCCTACCAATGGTAATACTTGAAACGAGGTCTCCAGTTGGGAGTCCGTAACAGAGTCTGCACTGCACAAGCCAGATTTACAAACATATAGCACATAAGGAAAAACCTGTCAAGAGAAAAAACACAAGACTGTTATTAAAAGACCTAAATGCAATCCATAAACACAGTGGAAACTTTCATACAATGTCCACATTAGACAACAGAACAAGATCTAGGTTAAATTAATGCTTCTAGATTATTAAACTGTCTCAAAACATGGTACTAGAATAACATCAAGTCTCAACTGAAGATTTCAGAGAAAACATAAAAATTGATCATCATTGAATAACCTTGACATTTTCATTATAATAGTGAAACACACATGCATTTGTTAATAGACTGGTCCTACAACAACCCTTCCTTGTTGAGGCATCACACCATTTTCCTCACAGAAACTGTTAAACAACAATATCCAATTACTACTTTGGGGAAAAAAAAAAAAAAAAAACACCCAGCCCTGTATCTTTTAAGTTTAACCCACGTTCTTGCTGGTACTATACATGACTCAAGCTAGCTAAAGTTGCCCTATTCATGAGCTCCAAAGAAACCTATAGGACTGCACACAGGCAATTTCCATTTGTTATCCACCAATTTTGGTAATAAATCTCCCCATGCACACTCCATAGATTACAGAGAATGAAACTGAAAAATGCATGATATGAGTTCTACTCTTTTCAAAGAGCAGAAATGCCATCACGGGAGAGCAACTTTCATACGTAAAATTAGTTTAAAATATGAATTGATTAAAGTTTGCTGAATGTTAGATGTTACACATTATTTTGTACAGCATTAATTTTAAGTATCATTTAATTATTAATGACTTATAAATAAGTTATACACTTATAAAATAGCCTTAATATATTTCAGTTAGGCATGAACTTACATGGAGCATTAACCCAAAGCATTGTTTGTTCAGATTAAAAGACAAAACCTACAATATGTATTATCTCAAAGAGAAAAATCATTACCTATTCAATATATCACTTATCTTAAAAGAAGATGAAGCAACACATGCATACTTACATTGAAAGAATTGGTGCCACACTGTCCAAAGAGGCTATGAGAATTCCTATCTCACAGATACCAGCAGTGAGGAGTAGAGCCCAAGTTGGTTCTCCATTTGCTTTTCCATGACCAAATACCTAGTTCAGTTCAAACAAATGGTAAAATTAGGGAAATATACAGTTGTAAAAGATCATGCAGATTGTGAACTAACTGGAATCAAACACAGTCATATCAGAAAGGGGAGGTAAAGAATCTATATGAAGAAGAGATGTGTGTGTGTGTGTATATATATATATATACACACACACACAATGTGTGTGTGTGTGTGTGTGTGTGTGTGTATAAACAAACTTAGAGGAAAAACATTTCCGAAAGGAAAAATGTTTACTTAAATAAAAAATTACTATACAACATTAAAGTGATACTGCAGCAGCTGTTCAAACAAGATCTTAAGTAATTTAAAATCCACATGCATCAGAAATTTATACTTAGTAATCTATAAAATGCAGCTGAGGATTTTTTTTTTCAGTAACAAAACTAAGCCTCAGCTAAGTAGCTGCAAATGTTATACTGATGTTCAATGAGAAGTTTTAAAAGTCTAGTACCCTGCGCAGAGCCCTGCCAAAAATCATTCAGCATGTGGTGATTTCTTTTGCTGACAGCAGAGCGCTTGTACCCCAAGCCTTCAGTTACAAGTGACACAGAGTGAAGAGAAATAGGAAAAATCCTCACCTAGAGTTTCAGTGGTATTTACTCTCTGCACAACTATAAAGACTAGTCTCCCCTATTTTCCCTAACTGCATCCTTTCCAAATCTCATTCATTCTCCATGCCTCTTCATTCTTTATACCCCTTTCTCCTCATTTCTCAGCTTCTTCTTCAATCATCTTTTACATTAAAATGTCTTGTCATATTTAAAAGCAAAAGAATTTTACACTGAAGAAGTCACTCTTGCACCTATAATAATCTTGTATTTCCTCTACATTAATCTCCTTGAACTTCCTTGACTATCCATGCAAAAGTAGTATCTCACCAAAACTAAGAGCCTTGCAATTTTTAGACCCTTCTTCAAACACCCTTTTTCTCCTTAGTTTTCCCTTTCGCTCTTTTCTCAAAGAATATAGACCTCTGCTCTTCCTTTAAGTTTATCCATCTGCCTGCAAATTGATGAAATCATACTGTCACACTCACCAAATACCACCCTTTTATTTCAGGAAAAAATGGAAATTTTCATTTCTTTTAACACAACCTAACACTTAAGATTTACTGCATTATTTCTCCCCTCCCACTCAAGGGAAGGAATCATACTGGCACTTCCCATCTCCCCAGTATAATTAGTACATTTACTTCCAATTACTGCATAGCTGCAGTCTTTTCAGCTCTCCACTACAAAATAAAGCAGCAGCATGTTTCTCAGTCCTACATATCCTCATCTTTCCCCATCCCTGGCAGGAGAGATGCTCCAAAACCAAAGGAATGTTGATATAACCTGCTCTCAATGACACAAGGTCCATTGGCACCTTGTGTAAGGTTCACCCTCTATAAGCTTTCCCCAAACCAAGGAACCAGGCCACACTGCTGTTATTAATAATCCTCTGCTGGTGAGGGAAATCATTCTCATCCTTTTTCTTCATTATTATTAGTTTTGTCTATTAAAGATGTTCATGGCTATCTCTGGCTAGAATCTTCACAAGTTCAGTCATTTAACTTAGGCACAAAAATTAGGATATGAACCTCCCAAAGCATGCATATATATATAAAAAACATATATAAGCATGCTCTAAATCATGCTCATGACACTCCATTAAAAAAAAAAAAAAAAAAAAAAAAAGACTGTTCTTCTAAATTAGTTTCCGGTCAGTCACCTTTAGCACCTCTGCTACCTGCAATCTGCTACCTGCAGTTCCTTCCAATAGTAAGTTTGAGAATTGTCGCTTAATTCTGTTCCCAAAATATTCACAGCTACTTAGACATAGTCCAGATGTTTGTGTTTGAACCTGTTCTCGGGAGGTTATCATTGTGCTGTACAACTGTCAACTCCTCTTGGCATTTTGAGGTAGTCATTCAATAAACTCCAAATTTCACTGCAAAAGTTAAGGAACTTCAGAGCAGTCTTTAAGTTGAATCATAGGATGGCTCTACATTGTTGTATCTTTTTCACCTCAACTTACAGAAAATGAATTCAAGTTATAATTTTAGCTCTATGACACAAAAGGTTAAGTATTTATGGAGTTCCATAACAAGATCAAAACAACTCAGTTCAAACTGTCAACACAGCCTGGAGTCAAGAAGTTCAGTTGCCAGCTGTTTCCTAGCTTGTTCATTTCTACCCATAGGAGAATTTACGACCATCTTTAATTTCAGTTTTGAACTGCTAACTTTGATATGTAAAAATAATTAAATTGCAAAGGAATACACAAGTTCAGGCTTTGCCCTGCAAAAACTTGATTCATTTCGTACACATCAGAACAAAGCTCCAAGTTCTTCTCACAATTCTACAGGGACAGCAGAAATAATGCCTTTTTTTTTTTTTTTTTTTTTTCCAAAATGTAAAACATTAATTACTGAAAAGGAGAGGGAAAAAAAAAGAAATAAGCTCACTTGAATAAATGGTACAATGCCATCTCTTGCAATGGCCTGCAACAGCCGGGGTGCACCTGTGAGACTCTGAAGACCAGCACCGCATGTAGAGAAGAATGAGCCAATTACAATAACCCAGGGAGAAGGCCAGGCCAGTGTACCAACCACTAGATTTCCATTAACTGCTTCTCCAAATCTTAGGAAGGGAAAAGAAAATACCCACAGAAGTTAATAAAAAAAGTACCAAAATAGCTTCTAATTTCTATACAGCAAAAACATCCACGTCTCTATCTTTTATTTAACAGCACTATTCAATGTTAAACACTACATCACAGCCCAAGCTACAGGATTTCTCAAACCAATTCTTTTTTTAATGCCTTTTAAAGAAAAATTGTAACTGCTGCTTTGTCAAGTGCTGCTTTGGCAGACTTTACAAAATTAACAGCACTAGCAAAATATTTACATATAGATTCTTCAAATCCTTGTGAATACTAGGAAACAAGCTTCAAAAGTCTGTTGTACAAGCTTGTCACAGAGGTATACCCTGGGGAATAAGCAGGAGATTTGCAAAATAAAAAAATACCCTTTACTTTCAATGCAGTGACACTAATATACAGACAAGGAAATACAGAGAAGCTACTAGATACAGGTGTTCCAGGCTATCCACATGCTTCCAACTGTCAAGCCACTTGATGCAATGTAGAAGAACTATCTGGTAAAGAGGAGAAGTCAGGACAAGGAGTGCGCACACAGTGCTGTATTATGAAAGCACCAATGCCATTGTTTTTTAGATCAATTCTATGTTCATTTATGGATACTCCAGGTAAAGCAAGAAAAAGGATTTTAATTGATTTTTTTTCTGTTTAAAAAGCAAACAATTTTTTTTGTGTTCATCTTAATTTTGTTAGGAAATAGCTAAAATCAGTTTAGAAAAGTCAGTGCTGTGTTAGCCTATAATTTTTTTTCAGATATTTTCAGGCTTTTGAAAAAGAAAGAGGCTCTTAAATAAGAAAATTAAATACTTCATCTCTTTTTGGACCTGGAAAGTGACATGCCATGCTGCTCTGATGACATTTATACAGCTGTGCCCTCATTCTTAAGTGAGATTTCAAAGCCTTGTGTGAAATCAAAACATGTTGTAGGAACAACTTGAAAGCTGAAAGACTTCAAATAGTGAAAGACAAGCTGTTTTTTCCCCATGGCAAGTATTATGACACTCCCTGCTGGGGGAAAAAAAAAAAAAAAAAAAAAAAAAAAAAAAAAAAAAAAAAGACAGCCTGAAATAACAGACCAAAGCACCCATAAATTTTACCAGTGCCCTGGATTTCAGCCAGGTGAAAGCTGGCAGCAGTGAGAGGGAGAGAATACAGATGCACTGCTCTTGCTCTAACATGACCTGCTCTACAGACAGATCACCTGCATTCAGCACTCACAAAAGTATGTTTTACAGTAAATCTCAAATGAGTTATTTTGAGAAATGCAAGTTTACATAAATTAATGCAGAGCTGATATGTAATTCAGAATTCATTTTCTGTACTTTTTCAGCATCAACTTGAATCTGTATACTTACTAAAAAAAAAAAAATCCACACTCCAACACTGTCACTGATGCAGCAATACCAAAACTGATTCCCAGCCCCTCACTGCATTAATTCTGACTGGAATACAATTTTAGAATGGAAGCCAAGTCACTGAACCTGTTAAAACAATTTTGTTTTGCTCCTCTCCCCCACCCCCCCTCCCACCCCAAATAAATTGTCTGGGAATCCTCCATCAGCTTTCAACACCACCACAACGCACTACTTTACCAAACTCGCACCTTAGTCAGCAGGAAAGAAAACCCGACGCCAGCAGAGAAACAAGAGCGAAGCCTGCCCACGCATTCCCATAGCACCTGCAGCAGCTCAGCCTCTTGACAGCCAAAGTTATCAAAGTCTCAGGATTCTATGCATACTTACACCCATTACATTTACATTATGCTCATCTCTAACACTTCGTATTGTGTCTTATATATCGTTAGGAAATTACATGAAAGCTAAACTGACAGGAATCTCAATCTACAAGTGATATTTTAAAACCACCACCAAAAGAATAGTCATGGTGCAGTAGGAATAAGCCTGATGGGGTATTACAGTCTTCCTGATGAGCTCTCCTGTTCAGGTAGCTGCCAAGCCCTCCCTCCACCTCTGCTCTTGAGGAGCAGGTTGCCTCTCCTAATGGCACATCTCCCTCCTCACGCTGGGGGGCTTCCAAAACACTATGCATCCTCCTCCCCAAGCCGGGGGGGGGGGGGGGCTTCCAAAACAGTACGCATCCTCTTCTTCCCCCAGGACAACTTATCAGCAACTATTCTGCTCCACAAGTGGATAGCTCAGACTCTGCTTCTAGCCACGGAAGCAATACAATCTACAAACTTGGCTGGTTTACCAACAGGTTCAGTTAAGAGACAAGCTTTCCCTCCAGCCCTACCTCACAGAGGAAAAAAAAAAAAAAAAAAAAAAAGAGTCATTACCAAAACACAGTCACACAAAACAGAAACATAATCCATGAGCATACACGCTCTAAGTTAAATACAACTTACTTGTCTCTTAATATCACACCTTCTATACAGGCACCAAACAGTACTATGCAGGAGAGATCTATTGTTGAGACTTAAGGAAGATTATACTATAAACAAATAGAAATAGAACTAACATTACATACATTTTTCATGTATACACACACACACAGCCTGTCTATATACAGAGATCATATAAAATTTTTCACATAGGGAAGAATTCAAAATCTCCACAATAAGCAAGCTTGTTTTTTAATTTTTTTCCTATTACAGCTTTTTAGTTGATTTTGCTATGACAGCATCCGTTCCACAGTTCACTTACAAGATATTGAAGTTTTCAGTTCACTTACCATGCAGCAGAATGTGTATTTTCTCATACAAATAAGCATTTGCTTCTTCTAGGTATTGAAGGATTAACAGTTTCTATTTAAGACTGTCACTGGTTATACTGGTGATAGTGAGTGTGATAAAGCAATCTGACAATTGAAACATGACACCAAAAATCCTCTGTGTTACTTCACTAAAACCATCAATTGTTACTTGGAATCTGAAGCATTAACAAATTATTTTTATATATTATATACATATATTTATATATATTTATATACACATATAGGATTTCAGTTTAGCTTCAATTAATACCATACCCAGGCAGCTCAAATGACTCTTCAATGAAATAACTACACTAGTCTGTAGCAACATGCACAAGAGGCAAAAAAAAACAAAAAAAAAACAACAAAAAAAAAAACAAAAAAACCCCCCACTAAATTACAATATAAAGGATACAAATAAAAGATGTAGTTGCTATAGCCAAAATAGTTCCAGTAGGAATAGATTTCTGAGCATCCTTAAGATCTCCAGATCTGTTTGAACCTGCCATAATACCTTAAAAAAAATTGAAAAAAGACCAAATCTGTCAAAACACAACTGTAAGTCTGATTAAACACACAATTCCAATTGTAGCAAGCTAGAGAAATACATCAAATTTCTCCATAAATCCTCAATTTACTCTTTTATATGATTGAGAAATTTGGATTACTACCCCACCACAAAGTAGAAATTCTGAAGGCTCAGAAGAAAGAAAACCCACACTGAAGAGTCATTCTTCAGGTACATGGGAAATAGATAGAATAACATCTATCCACAACACTTTGCTATCTAAGCAAACAGGGATTTTTTTTTTTTTTTTAAAACCAGCATGCCCAAATGCACTAGCTTTCCACTGAAGAGAATATACACCATGAGATGTGTAAGCAGGCAATAAACTGAACACAAAAATACAAAAATACAAGCAAAAAGAAGTACAAGAGGAATGGTCAGGACATTGTAGATACACGTTCCTGTTTGAATCCAACAGGATTAACAAAGGTATTTTCTACTGTATAGCCCAGGAAGAGTAGGGAGAAATCACACAGTAATTGACTAATTCTGCCAGCTCCCCCTTTCACTCCTCTACAAATGTAACTTGGTCAAAAGCCATGATACATCAGCTTGTGGTAGGGTTTCATCATGAAATGTGGATAAAAAATTCAAAATACATTAAAATGGGGGCAGCCTGGGAGGGAATATGAAAGGACACCTCCCCTTCATATTCTTCTAGGAGACAGCATTGCAACTTTGCATCAGAACCTTGTTTTGTTACTCTAGTTCTTCTGCTGAACTGCATCTTAATTTTGAATACACAAGTAGTAACACATGGAGATTTCTTTTTATTTCTAAGTCTAGAAAACAGTGCTTGAACCAATTCCTTGTCTCAGGCCTATAACTCCTAGAACAACCAGTCTCTCTAGCACTACAGTGTTATTTACACAGGACTCTTGACACAGACTAGGAATTTTGTGTGTCATTAATAAATGTTAACACAAAAGTCTTCTTTCAGCTGTAACACATCCTCATTAATGAAAAACAGTTGTACTTACCTGTCACAGATGGGAAATAAATCCCCACAAGCATTGTGAAGTAGGTCATGATGTCTGTAAAAACATAAGGGAGTCCACCAGCTTTTGTGTCTTCTGATCCAGCAACTGATGGTTGACCTTTTTTCTCAACTATTGATCCTTTTTCCGAATAGGCACTCCACAGGTTATCTACAAGGAAGAAAGTGAGGGCTACTGTCATTTCTCTATTTCAGGATCTTTAGCAGTGATAATGCAATACCACTTTGGATCCAATGACCCTTTTTAAATGTGAAGATCTTAAAGTCTTCTAACTTTTTTTTTAAATGAAACCAAGAACACAGCAACATCACCATCACCTAGCTGATAGAAACTCCCATTGCATGCCACTAGAGATGCAGTAATATCTAGGATACATCAGATGAGACTATTCCATTAATTAAAAATATTTAATTATATAAATTAAATTTTGAAGTATTTATAGAATATCCACTTACACTGCCCAAACTACAGGCAAATTATACAATCTCTAATATTGTATAACAGCACAAATGCATCTCTGACATGTTGGCAAAGGTCACACCTCTTCAGTTTTGTATGATTCTGGCTTATAAATGGCCAAAAGATACGCATTCAGAAAAATAAGGAAACTATCACATGCCAAGTTGCCTGGACTTGGCAATATTTACATTCCTTGTTCTTGAGTTTTGAGGAACAGATCAGAAAAGAAAAGCTACATAGCATGGGCTTGAGAACTTTGAGAACAGCCTTAGACAACAATTGAAGACTCTGCTGCTCATGGTGAAGGTATTCTACCTGCTGACCAAAGCAGACTAGTCAAACTCCAGATGAAAAGGAACAACAATGGAAGAAGAGAGAAACAAAAAAAAATGAACATCACAAAAACCCCAAAACCCCACCCACATCACACCCCCAAAACCACATCCCAAGAAGAAAATGCACACCCAACAAAAGCAAACAAACTGGTCTAGATCCCCCCAAAAAACATTAAGGATGCTGGTCTGATGAAGATGAATAGGTCAAAGATCCAGCAGCGTTTGAAAGTTTACATTTATGGGAACGTTGGTTGTGCCCTTTAAGAAGATGAGAACACCAGAAGTTGATTCTTAAAATTTTAAGTTAAGGAAAATAATCTTGTTATGTGCTAGGAAACAAAGTAAATGTTCAGCCTCTGTAAAGACCCCTTTCTACCAGAAGTATTACAACCAATATGAATGAAGCATGAATGGAATTAGGCACAAAAAAACATAAGAAACAAAGTTGAACAAAAAGGTAGCCATTAATTAATACAGAATACCGCATATATTCTTCCTCTTCACTTGACTGAAATGACTTATCAATCTAAAGATAAGCTGAGGATTAGAGCCACTAAAGAAAGAGTTAAGAAAGACAAGAACTGTCAAACTAATTTCACTAAATATTTGAGGAGTGAAGTAAAATAAGTCAAGATCTCCAAAATACTATCTACTCCCTAAAGCGTTTAACAGGTAAGTACAAAATCAGTTTTGTCATTGCTGATTAAAAAGAGCTCTAGGGACCTAGCGAGGATTCAACAGCCAGTGTCCCTTGTTTTGTGTTACACAAGTGATGCTGGCCAAATCACTTGGATTCACATATCTTTAATTGTGGTTGTGTTGGTAAAATAGAGATTTTATAAAATAGAAAATCTCCTCCCTGTTTCAAGATACCTCATCAAGCTTTATCATCTTGATTTCCTACACATTTTCAAGGGGCAATAATCCAAGTAGACTTGGAAGCAAAGCTTAAGAAATGGGTTCATTTTCCAAACGAATCCAGACATTTTTAGGATGATGAGTTTCCCTTCCAGGTTCGTTCATGGGTTGCCAAGCCTCCTCTAACAATTAAGACATACAAACAGTATCTGATACTGTGCATCTACACTCCTAAAGCACAGTATCATGCTACCATGAAGCAGAGAAGTGTTGAAGAAAGTTGTTTCTAGAATTGTTTCATTATTGTTAGGACCACACCCAGGTATGGTATCTGAGTATTCACAGCCACAGTCAAGGCTCAAGAAATTTAAAAGTGCGAAGTTGGCAGCAGTAAAGTCAATCAATCAAAAATGAAGTCAAGTCCTCAGTGCAGACGAATCTTCCTCGAGGAGTCTTTTGCCAGTTGAGTTCAAACTCACATTGCATACTCAAATGGGTGCTCGTATGCAGCAAGCAGGACAGTGTTCCTCTAAGGGTAGTGAGACCCCTGAGCATCGTAATTATGAGTTTACCTAGGAATGCACTGCTACCCAGGGACTGGAATGTGACAAATACAAAGTCAACGTTTTACATGAGTTCCAGAGAAATAAGAAAACTAAAGGTTCACAAGTAACATCTGCACATGGCCAACTGATAGCAACAATAGCAATGAATAGAAGGATGGGTATTTTGGGATAATAAACAGGGGTATCATCAGGCAAAATTGGCATCTATTTACACTGTTCACAAGTTCTAAGGAACTGGGAAAGACTAAGCATCACTTCTGCAAAAGGGAGTAGTACCTCAAGAGTAATCAATTATTTAAGGGAAATGTAAATGAAGGAGATCTGCTTAGTTTAGTCCACCTGGATTTCCCATGCTTTTGGCAGCATCCTTGAGTAAGGAATCTTAAGGAACTGTAGGATAGGAGGAAGAATTCTCACATGCATAAAGAAATGACTCAAAGATGGAGAACAAGAGGTACATGTAAATTCAGTTTTACAATGCAGTAGCAGTCACCACCAAACTTCTGCAAGGGTCTGTCCCAGGATGCATGCATCCCAATGCAGTCACAAGCAGCCTGGAAAAAGGAGCAAGAAAGATGAAAAAGCTTGCTTGTATGCAGTTTTTCAAGGCTGTAGAAACAAGGGTCAACTGCAGAAAAAAAAAAAAAAAACTAACTAGAGTGTGCAAAACCAGAGTGGGCAAAACAAACTGATGAAATTCACTGTAGGTAAGTTTAAACCGCTGTTTTGCTTTCCTAATGTCACAAGTACCAGCTGAGACTTCCATGGAACTTTATGATGCCAAGACCTCATCAGCAATCACGAGGAGTTGACTCAAAGCTCAGTTTGAGGGATATGTCTTCCTATGTGCATCACTTGACTTAACTGTAGCAAAAAAGTAAGTATTTCCAAAGATGGAAAAAATGTAAAGTAGCATCAAAATACTTTTTTTTTTTTTAAAAAAAAAAAAATATTTAGAAAGCTAGTAGATATGCATGTGGTAAATTATAAAACACAGAACCATCAACTCTAAATTAAGTTTCTTATAACAAACATTCCACTGAAAATGATTTTGATTTTGAGGACGTTTTGTGTAATTTTATATACAAATTTAGGCTCAAATTTAGACTCACTGCAGCCTAATCTTCATCCTGTGTCTTTGTATCTATATATACATACACACACACATATAAATACATATATACACACAGGTACATACACATATACACACTTTATATTGGTTCTTTCAAACCAATTATCACAGTATTATCACAATTATCACAGCAAAAGTATGATCCCCTATTGCCTCATCTTCAAATGAAATTGATATCTGATACCTCTTTTCCCTTCGTAACTTTTTTAAAAAGTTTCATTATAAATATTCATTATAAAAATAGACATTTTCACACCAGAAACATCTTTTCTATATAATACTATCCATCACATGTTCAAAAGGAGTCTTACAACCCAACGTATTGCAATTAATTTGAATCCCAAGCTCCTGTAACTGTAAAGAAATGGAAACAGAAGGTCTAAATACCTTCTACAAAGTTTCCTGCCGGAAGGTTAGAAGGGGAAAAAACAACAACAACAAAAAAAAAAAAAAAAAAAAAAAACTCACCACCAGCCACACACATCCAATTTCTCCCTGAACCCATCACTAACTTACTGGTAACACTTTTCTACCACTTTTTAATAGAATGGTGGCATTGGAAAAGTCCCTATAAAACACCACTGTTCCCCCAAATCAAAGCATTGAGGCTAAACTTCCAAAACTATGTAACTATGTAAAAGCATTACAAGAATAAGCATGCTCCAGGCAGCATTCTGTTACACAAAGCAAATAAAAAGCTGAAGAACTAAATACCACAGGACCATCCTGTCACACTACTGGACAGCTACAGTCCAAGTTAATACTGTTCAAGATTTTTTAGTCATTGAATTCCACCTTACCTATAAGAACTCCACTTGTTATTCCTGGAATCCCTTGAATTTCGGTTACATTATTGAGAGCAAAGTAGTCATCACACGTGGCATTGAGCAATGAGCTATCACAGAAGAGACGCCACAGCCTTGTAGTTTTTGTTTCATTATTGCTTTCAGTATATTTGGCACAGATATCAAAGCCGCGTTTTGACAGTGTACGGTTCCCAACAAGACAGATACTACAAAACAAAACCATACAACAGTGGATCCTTCAACAGAGCATTGCACATTAAACCATTTTTGTCCAGACCTCTTCAGAAACTCTTCAGTTAGAGCACCTATTTTATGGGCTGTACAGCATTTACTAAAATAGTATGTAGTTTCTTCTATTTTACTGTATATTAAAAAAAGTAGTAATGTTTAAAACTTTCTGCTTTATTCAGAGTATTGACAGCTGCTTTGTCATTTATTCTTCAAAAAAATCAATCAATTCAAGCAGCTTAATCTGGAGACCATGATACATGCACTTTCACAAATCTAGACATAATGTCAAACAAGTGACACTGAATAACAGGAATATTTCAATGTAATGAGTCTGACCAAAAAAAAACCCAAAAGTAAAATCAAGTAAATGCATCATGCACTTTTCCAGAAAGTGCAAACACTTTAGAACACCCTCAGAAGTATTAAAAATCCAGAAGAAAATAAACTAGTAAGGTTAAAAAACAAAAACTAAACACACTGTTAGCAGAAGTTTAACACCCCCCCACACACACCTGTATTTGCAGCACCAAGCTATTTATCACTTACAGGGGAAAGAAAACTAGAAAACTCACAATGCTTAATAGCAAAGAACATGAATGACTTGGAAACAATATTTCTTTGCATAAGTTTTCGCTACACAACAGATGTTCACAAGCCATCTACTCCAGACTTGCTTGATAACAAAATACTACAGAACGTAAAAGATGAAAAAAGGAACATCAAAAAATATTTTATGTTGGGCAGTTAAGTCAAAATATACGCGTATTATACATCTAATATTTCTGGAAGAGCTCTGTTAGGAAGCTTGTGACAAACAGTATAAACGTGCCACTTGTCACTGAAGGGGTATCTAAACCAGGCAGCATATTGACTAAGTCCAACATCCCATTTCCAACAGCCATCAAAAGCAGCTACCTTTGGAATTGTACAGGGACAGAGGAAGCTCAAAGAAATATTTCTTCTGAACACTAACTGCAGAACACTTGCAGCTCAGGGACCTCCTTATCTGAACACAGTGTCTTTGTATCTAATGTTCAATAGAACTTGAAGCGACTGCGTTCACTTTATCCTAAGTTCTCTTCCTAATAATACCTATTATATTTTGTTTTTTGGACAGAAGATGAATAATAAACTAATGTTTTCTTAGAACAATGCACTAGAGTCCCTAACTCTCATGCCCAAGTAGCAAAGTCAACTCAGAGCCCATCACCAATACTGTGAAGTTAATGCTTACTGAATTATAAAATAATCTGTCAGATCCTTATACAATTCTTTGTAGTCAGCTTTCATTATCTAAAATAACTTAGTATAATCAACAGGTGTTGTCATCTTGTTGTATTCTCCTTCCTATGTCACTTCACTAGCATAGCACAGATTTCAGAAGCAATCACAGACAGCTCATACAAACCTACACTGCACACACATTTTAAAGAAATTCCACACATGCACCAAAACACCCTTCCACCTAACTCAGATAAAGCTTATGTAAACCAGCTTTACATCATTTTTACAGAGTCCATAAATACTGCTTTAATGGCTCAATGTGAGGCAAACATCTCCAAGTGCTACAGGAACTGTAACAATCAATCATACAGCAAAAGATAACTTACACTCTTCATAATAGATGGCACCTGGCAACAGTAATTCCTAAGCTCTTCCATTAATGGATTAAGCAGCAACAGGTTTAACCCACTAATGGGTTAAACAATGTTGAGAAGCAATGTGTGTGTGACAACAATAACATTAAGTTTTAGTAACCAACGATTTTCATATTAAAGCAATTTTTAAAATGCAATACTTCTGATTATGGGGGAACATAAGCTTCAAAAAAATCCCTCACAATAAAGAAAGCTTGAAAGAATGTTACTTTAGTAATTATGATTCACAGCTATGTAACTGATGTTTTTACTTGTTCTGCATCTTTTTAGTTTTTACTTCTCTATATAAAGCAGCTACATTTTTTGTCAGCAAAACCACTTTTCTGTTCTTTAAATGTGAATGGAATAAACACTACTAACCTTAACCACCAAAGAATATTTTCCAGAGCGTCACAGGTCTTATCAACAATGATATGAAAATTCAAATCAGTATTTCAAGGGAACAAAAAAAAACATGAGCACCTAATAACCACATAAAACCTACCATTGAAGCCATTATGCTTATATTTCATTTTTCAGCTAAAATTTAAAATGTTTATAGTAGAGTTTTTTTAAAAAAAATAACTTACAGTACTTAAAATGGTGTATCACTTACGGGAAGTCTGGTGGGTCAAAAGCAGTTTTAATAACTCCTGCATATATGGCAATGATGGAAAGAATCACGCAGGCAAGGAAGACCAGGGCAAGTTTGTTGACATACTTGACTCCCACAAAGACTACAATGGCCATCAGAATGATAATACATGTTCCATAAACTCTCATGTTGTTCAGCATAGCCCCTGTTTCTTCACCAGCCTCTTCTACTTTAAATATAGCAGCACTAGGTGAAATGTAGGTCTGCAAGAGAGAAGGTAATTTGAAAACTATCACAGAGGTAAGAATGAGCATTACAGGAAGAACCAAGCTTGTGAACTTCAAAATCTAAACTTCTATTACACTATCATCAGCTTTATTCTTTCAGACATCAATTCACCAAATAATATGGATTTTAAGCAGAGAAGAAAGCTTTTTATTTGCAGAAATAAGTATCTTCACACAGTTCTGGTATGACGAAACATTAAGAAGTTACTTCCAAAGTTTTTTTCCACTATTACAGACAGAGCTATTGCCATAGGTTATTTTGAAGTATAATGAAGCTTTAACTAAATGTCCTTTCTGTTACCCTCCTCCCAATAGAGCTATAATTAAAAACTAGTTTGAAAACTAGCAGGTATACGAAGTGACATTCTCAGCAAGAAGTAAAGTAAAATAAGAATGACTGGGGCAGAGGACAGAAAGGAATGAGGATGATCCCCTGAGAAAGTATCATACCTTGGGAGATGCTTAAAAATAAACAAATAGATAATAATGATAAAATAAAAATCCAGACAGCTTTTCTCCTTTCTGACGATTCCTACCTCACATGTAAATTCACATCCCTTGTGTGTGGGGGGGGTCATTAAGGCTGGAGGGGGAAAAGGACCAAGGCAAGGTGCTCTTACTGATGATACCCATATCACCACCATCATAGCAGGAAAAAAAAGAAACACACACGCACACTGGAGGCAAGCTGGGAAACTCTGCATGGACACCACCAGCATGGAGTGCAGGAACCTCCACGGAAGATCAGAAAAATTGAGTGAGCCTTGCAGGATTTTAAGAGTTATTGCTTGAGATAATTAAAGTCAATGTGATTTGACATTTTATGTCAAAAAATACAAGTAGTTTCTATATCACAGGCCTCTCAGTCTCTAGAGACTCTGGAGATACCATGTTAATATATTTAATAAAGTGCACTTCTGTGAAATGGCTGTGCTGAAAGTCTCGCAACAAAGATCAGCTCAAACACTCAGCTCAGAGCAGACCTATCTTTAGAGCATTTGAAGCATTTGCTCATTAATAATCCCATTAGACAAATATGAGTTGGCACAGAAAAACTAAGCAGCATTAGATTTTCAAGGCTATATACCCTTTGCTATAGTTAAATTCAAATAACATAATTTAAACAAGTCAGTAATTGAAAAGAATTTTAGAGAGTTTATCCAAATGTAAAGTTGCAATAGTACAATTTCTTAGATTAGTTTGACGAAGCTTAGTCCTCTGTGACTATGACAAGGGTCTGTTCTGAGGCTGTCTATCTAATATGAGGCCTAAGCTTAGGGGAGGGAGAGGCTTTTACTTTGAATACGATAGACAAACCCAGCACATGTTTAACAGCAATACACAGACCAGCATGGCTGGTAATCAGAATGAACAGTGCACCAAAACCAGCCCTCAATGTTACATGGTGCAGGTGTTGTCACTGAAGATGGAAGATCATGAGCTAACAGTAGAGATGAGGACCATTTCTAACTTAAATCCTGTTTTTTTTTAAATCAATAACATGAGGCAGCTTTGGTCATAGTAAGTGCCAAGGAGGATGAACTGGGAAGCTCATGAATTCTGTGGTACCTCTTGTCAATCTACAGTCTCTAACACCAGACGTGATACTGAAGAACAGTCTTCGGCCCCTTCTGTATGAGGCAGGGCCACATAACTGGCCAATGCCGTACAGGCTTTCCTCCACGGCATTCTTATAGGACCTGAAATTTCAGTCAGTACTCTGAAAAGGACAAAGTGGGATAGGTTCTCAGTTCCTATCTCATAGGAGATAGGCCCTTATTCCGGGAACCCTACTCTGATACCAAGTCCACAGACTTATCTTCTAGAAAAAGGATGTGTCCTCCAAGACCTTATGAAAGCATGGCTTAAAAGGACTTATGCCATAGTCACCCAGAGTATGTACCTGTCCAAGAGAGATATAAAGCTGTCTAGACATGTTCACTGCTCATTATGGAGTGGTTAACATTCAAACAGATTCAAAATCCTATAGCTGTGATTCCCATAACTAGAACAACGGAATTTAAAATTCATTCTGGGGAGGGGAGTAGAAAGCAAAAGGAAGATCCCTTTGTAGAGTAACTAAACAATTGTGCCTAGAGGCATGAAGCTTGTGACAAATACAGATGTTAAGAAGCTACAAAATAGAAGCTAGAGACAAACGATGGGAAATGCTAGGAAATCTGTATGTTCCTTAAGCCTCATGAGAGAACATGGGGAACAAAACTTCTTGTGCTAAACAAAGAGTTGAAAAAAAAAAAAAAAACTTCAGAAGTGAAAAGGGAGCCTCCAAAGAAACAGGGAAATGGCTCTCAAAACGGAAAGATTAAAGTTTTAATTCTAAGTCTAAGCTTACTTAAAAGAATTATCATGTTTCTTTGTGTGTTTGGGAAAGGAGAAGGGAAATACAAAAAACACAAAAATCAGTATCACCTACAGATGCTGCTTTTACAAAGAGATTTCCCATCATGCAACATGAGCATGTGTGGACAGAATTTAAGGAAGCAAATGATTCTCTTGTATTTGTAAAATAAACTAGTTTTTATAAGATATCTGACTTTACATCACCAAATCCAAATGGCAGATTCAAGGCCCTGGAAAAGTGGATTGCAATGTTAGTCTATGCTGACAATGCAATGTGACGTTTCACTAAGGACTATTTCTTGTGCTGTGCTTTCTCATTTTTATACTACAGCTGACTAAATGCTACAAACCCACAGAATTAAATTTGAACATGTCTCCAAAGTCACATAACATTGATCTGAGTAATAATGTTGTTTTCTGAAAAATAGTAAAATCTTTTCTATTTACTTCTCCAATTTATTCTGAATTTCTGTAGGAGAAAGAGGGAGTAAGATCTGTATGACAGAAACTTAGGATATATACAAATATCCCCCTTAAACATTGGAAATCTAGCAAACAAATAGTTCACAGCTGAACTCATGTGCCTACAGCAATGTTAGCATTCTTCTGTTTTATTTTTTCCTCATACTACATTGTAGCCCAGTCCTAGACATACAAAAACAACAAGTCATTGCTTCTTCTTTCTCCTCCTATCCCAAAACCAAGCGAGTCTCATTAGAATTAGTATAATTTTCTTACAACTACATATGTGCACTGTAGTTGGGGTACAATGAGGTTTATGGGACCTTTATCATTCAGAATGCATAAAAAGCTCAGAAACGTTGTATTAGGTACAAATTAATAAAGATCAGTTACTGAATTCTGGTGAATCCTTACTTTAAGTAGAAAAAGTCACATCAAGCAGTCCATTACTTCGCTTTTTTTTTTTTTTAATGCTTTTGTTGCTATATTTTGAGTATCTTAATATTTTTGTTCCACTTTGGAATATTTGAAAAAGCTTGACAAATTGGTGATCTTCAATACAAAGACAAACTAGAACATAATTTAAGCCAAGTACTTTGCTCTGTAGTCTCCCAAAACAGCACAAATACATTCAATTTTAAAGAGAAAATAGTACTTACCAATAGAATTTCAATGGTACCAAGAATGTACATCGCTCCTGCAAAGGTTGTACCCAAGTAGAAACAAAGTCCCACTGCTCCACCAAACTCTGGTCCTAAAGATCTTGAAATCATGTAGTAAGAGCCTCCAGCTGTGAATTTAACCGCCCCCCAAAAAGACAAAAACAAAACTAGTCTCCAGACCTTCAGAATAGTGACAGTAGTACAGAAAAAAATATTGAGCAATTAACCTAGTTACATAACTGCAATAATCTTAGCATGTACATTTCCACCAGAAGGGTTCATTTTCACCAGAACGGTTTGTTCCAAGCCAGTATTCGGGCTCTATACTGGCAGTTAGACTGCACAATTCAAAGTGTATCTCCCTGCGGGCATTTCAAGGAAAATAGTGTTTTCAAAACAAACAGCACTTGCTTCCTGAATGCCCATAACACTCACTGCATCATAATTAAAGTAAAACCAATAAGAAAATTAAAACAGCACAACCGAATGGCTTATCTTATTTGTCCAACAACAAGTTAAGGAAACACAACACACAGTGAGAGTAAAACAAATAAAACAAGCACACTAATACTTATCACACCAATAGACATTATTTCTTAGTATAAGCTAAATATTTAACTGGCAAATACTAAAGAATAGATTTTCAGTTTTTTCCTGCATTATGCAATTAATTCTACCTGCATCAAAAAATGGGACTGGAAGTCGTGCTCCACTTTGCTATTTTCCTTCTCTGAATAAGAATTTTGACAGCAATCAGAAGGCAAAAAGAGAGGGAATTTGTGAAATTCTTAGGATGATATGGAAGGTGCTTAAAATCTGATGTTTGCCAAAGGTAAACAAACATTACTAGAATATAGTCACGTACAACTTATGCTAAACTAGGAATAACCAGGCAAAAAGCATTTGAAGTGCAGTATATTGTTTTGGAGCATTAAGCAATGCTGCTGAGAGTAAAATGGTTCCTCATCCTCAAACTACCTGGTAACAAAACCCACAAAGCACAACATTTTCAAAGAAATTGGCCGAAGGTAAAAAATTCAAAAAAACTTTATATACAATTAAACTCTTGAAATCTTCAGCATCAAACGTTCCCACTGCTTTTCCCCCCCCGACCTCAGCTTTCACTCTCCCTGTAAAACACACTGTCCGTTCACTGTTTTTGCTGACTGCACCCACATGGGCAGCCATCACTACAGGCTGCATTATATCCAATAAAAAGTTAAAAGGGAGGGTTCCTATCAAACTTTAGAAAGTGTTTGGAAAAAGATCTCTCCTCTGACAGAGTATATATCTAGGAGGTTTTGATTTTCATTCAGAAAAATCTGAAACAAAATACAATAATACAAAAAATACAAACAAAAACCCACTAAAAAGGCCCTAAGATGAGAGATGACTTCCAGCAGGTCAAAACCTGATGAAAAGTTTCACTAAAAGCCCAGAAGCCAACGTTTATGTGCATTTACAGTAATGAGGGCACTATGCCAAAACAAAACCCAAACAAGAGCACAGTTTGGACAGCAGTAGTTCTCCAATGCAGACAGTATCCCAAAACACATATGAGAAATGTCAAACTAATTCATTAAAAAAAAAAAAAAAAAAAGAAAAAGAAAAACACATGAACACACAAACATAGATGCTTCGTTATTTCCATCCATGGTGTTTTTAAAGCAAGTTTGCTCATCACACAGATTTAAATCTGCTATTCTGAAATATTCAGTAATAAAGCAAGATCACTGGAAGTCCCTGCTATTAACCAATAAAGCATTTGGTTTATAAAGGAATGTTTAATAAAACTGAAGGAACCAGGTGACAGTTCACTAGTCAGACCTTCTGTTCAACACAATTCTTAAGGCTTTCCTGAATGAAGCAGATTTTTCCAGCTAGATCTCTTCCAAAGGAAAGGGAAGAGAAAAGAAGCTAAACATTCATGTCATTTATCAAAAACTCCCCCCCCTCCCAAAGTCAGTAATAACAGATTCATTTCCAGTTACAGATGCATTAAGCAGTCAGGTTATTTGCATTACTAATATTGATTTTTGCTTTTTAATTTACAAAGCAATAGAATCACTAGAAGTCTTCAGTGAAAATGTATTCGTCAGGAAAAGTGTGATTATGAGAAATTAATGAATGGAAAAAGAAGGAGGTACAGTTCTTCACTAAACCAGCAGTTCAGACACCTCTTAACTTGTTTAGTTTGCCAACACAGAGACAGAGAAGGGATATAACTGATCTGAATGAACAGTGCGCATGGAAACAGAAAACAGCGAGGAAAAACAGTTAAAACACAACCAGGTAAATCTTCTACAATAGATACTAGGAAGAGAATATATAGGCATAAACGAATCTAATGATCTTTAATTTCAAGCTTGAAGTTGCTCATGATCAAATAACAACCTTCCAAAATAACTTTCCAATGAGATGATGGGGACAAAATGTATTTTGTCTCCCTAACACACATTCTTTTTCTTTTCTGGGCACGAAACCTTTGCCACTTTCATTACAGGCATTTTTTTAGCATGATTTTTCTCATCTACTCACATACATTAATTTTCCCCTGAGTTTTTCCATTTTTTTCTTATTTCCATTTCCATGCTTTTAAGAAAAAGAAAAAAAAAGGCAATAACCCCTTACACACCTGGAGACCCTCAGTAAATGAAGATGAATTCATTTAAGAAGATATGTCTTTTCAAAACGTTTTAGGTAAATTGTTCAGAGTTCATAACACTGTCTGAACTCTGGTATTTCTCATTAAGATGCTGAAAAAAATGGAAAAGATTGAAAGAGCTACAAGAGCTAGCCTGCATCTAAAAAAAGTCAGTTTTATAACTGTAATGGAACAGCTTTATTTAGTTTATCCTGAAGAAGGTTAAAGGAGATGAGCATTATTTAGAGTGTTGATATGAAAAGAAGTTTTCTGCCAGCAGACTGCCTATTATAGAGAACAATGCAACTAGTTCTATTGTTCAGAAATAGAACCTCATCCAATGCTAGGGAAAAAAAAAAAGTTGTATTTGTATGTCTGGAAAAAAAATCTACTTTGCATTAAGTTAAATCTCCATTTGTTCAAACAGAAACATGTGACTGATGACAAAAATATGTTCTATGGCCCGTATTTCCCAGAAGGTCCACTTAGACCACAGCTCACCATAAAAAAAAAAAAAAAAAAAAAAAAAAAAAAAAAAAAAAATCCCCTTCTAAAAGGAGACCAAAAAAGTTAGCACTTAAAAAATGCTTGGAAATTTGTATAACTATCTAAGACCACAGGAATTTCACATCAGATTTGACCATGCATTATTAGTTTATATTTCAGATTTTTTTTAATATATATATTATATATATGTATTACCTGGAACTACACCGTTCGTTGCTATTGCACTCATTGAAATAGCAGTCAGCATAGTCTGTGTAAAGAATAGAGAAAATTTAAGAGTCAGTGTTTTTTGGAAAATGGTACAAGAAATCGATGACCAAAGGAAACTAGGAAATAAAATATCTTTGCATGAACTGTTAAAGCAACTAAAATTGAAAATATCCTGGGCTAAGGGATTTCCAGATAAATCAAGCACTATATCTTCCACTGAAGAAATTAGTTAATTTAAATGTTTGAGACAGCTCTGAGCAGGGCCTTCAAACACAGCTACAGAAAATCCTCAGGGGTCTGTATTCCAATATGCTTAGTGTTCACTGTTCCAGTTAAATAGTAGTGACAAACTGATCAAGTATCACTGTTACAGCGCATCTTCTACTAATAGTTTCACAACCCACAAACTGAATTTATGAAGATAATGAGACAGATTTGTAGTTCATAATTCGGTTTGTCCTGAAATTCTGAACAGGTCAGGCTGCAATATAACCCAAGAAATATATGCTAAAGAACAATTTAGTAAAACCCATAAGACAGGTTTAATTAGTGAATAGAATAATCGAAGCTAAATCATACTCTGATTAGCTCAACGGAAATCCCCTAAGGGCTGGAATGACAAGTGATACTGAGCACCAAAATTTATATATAAAGACAGACTGTCTTCTGAACCTATCCCATGCATCTCTGTTACACTGATATTCAACCATTAAGGCCAAAGTTTGCTCTGCCACACATAAGAAAGCTGCGTAGTACTGTGGTAACAGAAGACTTGGCCAAATAGTAAAGAATGATTAACTTACACAAGCACAACACATGAACACAATGATGAAAGACTCAAGAACTCCAGCTGTCCCCACAATCCACGTCAAACGCAAGAAAAGGATGACTCCTAAGATGTTTTGCAGGCAGGGCAGGTACACACCAATGAAAGTTCCCATACGTGGAACCTAGAACAAAGACAGAACATTAATTCCTGTCCACTAAAGGACTAAGGTCTGCAAGCACTTCCTAGTATAAGCCCACAAAGATCTATCAGAAGTGTTTCCCTAAGAAAAAGGGGGCCAAGTGAAATTGGATGGTAGCTTCAGAATTCCTCACTTCACAGATATTCATAGGCTAGTTATGCAGAAAGGCTCCTAAGAGAACAAACTGTGCAACAGCAAAACCTATTTCTCCTTAGGAGCTAGGGTGAAGTCTTCGTAGGGTAAGTCCCCCAACCTCCCCAAAAAAAAAGAAATGGTGGTATGAGATTAGCATTCTTCCAGTCTTATAGAACTGCAGTTTTATGTGAATTACTTCATGAAATTACGAAACAAGCTAAGTAACTAGAGATTTTCAGGTATCAATACTGAATTGACAATGAGAAGTGAAAAAAGTATGAATGTAAATTAAAAATGGCTTTAAGACAAGAATATCTTAAACAAATCTTATTCCATTACTTACTAAATCCAGTTATTGTTCTGCATTTTTAAGTTTAGTGCATACTACACACAGCTCTTTACAAAGGCTCTTATTTGCACAGTGTTAAGAAATATAGCTTATGCAGCATCAATAGAACACAAACTAAGAATTAAAAAAACCTATATAAACTAATCAAATGGGAACATATGTATCAAGATTTGGTGAAGACAGTGAATATTTATACATAAAAAAAAATCTAGAAGCAGAAACAAAATTTGCTGATAATCTTTGCAAAATGGAGACTAATGTTTTTACTAGCAGAGTAATACACAGTAATCTTGTAAGCCAGTCCTTATTGCTTGGTAGTTTATAGTCAAAGAGGTGCTTTCTAGTCTAACAAAAGGAAGAAAACATGCCTTTACAAACAAGATATTTCACTTTTGATTATGTGAGTGAAACTCCTTACTTCATTATGTAGGAAAACGGCTACTCCTACATAGAAGGAAAAATTATTTTTCCCCCTCGCAAACCATTTTGACTGCAACGCTCATTTGTTCTAGAGATCTTTACGCTAGCCAGCCTCCTCCACAAAACCCAGACGTGGCTCCAAGGCTTGTTCACTTCAAGCCATTTCCAACAAGAGGTACTGTCAAGAGGCAACAGGTTGTTTGCTTCTGTTCCCTTCAGCCTCTTAAAAATAACCTATGTCCCGGGGGTGTGTGTGTGTGTGTGTGTGTGTGTGTGTGCGTGCAATTATGCTCCCTCAGACATTGCTATCTATGCTTCACTCCACATTCCTCCCAGGGCATGTAATACACCAAGTTATTAAAACCACCACTCTGCTGCTACATAATAATCAGCTAACTTCCCAAACTGAACTGAAAACAAAATCACACAGAGGAATCATGCTTTCAGGCCAGCAGATGGTGCTCAAATGGGATGGAGCACAAGGAATCATGCTGTATTCATACAGGCAGCCAGCTCCAAAGAAACAAGCACAAAGTCACATAAACCCAAACCCCGCACACCAGAGGATGAGGAATCACTATGCAGAGCGTGAATTTATCAGTGCTGACAGGGTTGGATGCTGAACTGATGAAATGAAAGTAGAACAAGCAAAAAGCTAAAAGAAACAGCTAGACTGTATTCTCCATCTTCACCCACTGTTCAAGCACCAACTTGAGTAAGGTCTACTTCAAGGTATCACAAACCTCTTCTCCAGTCAAAAGCTCCCTTTTTAGTCTTACTTTCAGACAGCCTTTCATATCTATATCACCTGCCATGCACCCCTTTCCTTACTAATCTGCATCTCCTTTCACCTCAAGAAGGGGGTAGGTGTACAAACTCAGCAGCAACACCCCTTATTCTACCCAAAGACAGAGGACTCCCAGTCTTCTCTCCCCAGGATCTACCCAGCATCTCCATGTCCAACCAGGTCCAGCCTATCATCATGTCACTCTCGTTCTGCCAAGCCTTATGTTTCTGATCCAGGCTTTCTCTTTTTGATATAGATCCATGTTTACAGAGGAATCAATTCATCATCCAACTGCAGACTCTAGATCTCTGGAGGAACAGGACATATGACACCTGGTTATAGAATTGTTAAGGTTGGAAGGGACCTCTGGAGATCATCTAGTCAAATCCCCCTGCTAAAGCAGGGTCACCAGAGCATGTTAGATGGGTTGCAGCAACAAAGACCCCCCCCCCTTGCTGAAGGCCAGACTTGAACCAGGGACCTTTAGTCTAACACTCTTCCAGCTGAGCTAAAGTCAGCTTGGGTATCCAGCAGGAAGTCTTTGGAGACTCCTCCTGCTAAATTCTAGGAAGTTTAAATACATGCTAAGCACATTTAGGCATTTTCCCCTCCCCACAGAAAGGGGTAACTTAGTTTTAGACACAGAAAAGAGGCATTTCCTTGAAATATGGTCATCCTGTCATTGGAGTGCATACAAACAGAAGAATTGCTTTAAAAAAAAAAAAAGGACTATTAACATATTAATAGGAGCAAAACATTAATTTAAAAAAAACTCTGTTAACGCAAAGAAGTGGCCTGTTTTTTCCTAAAACTTCTTCCAAAATTTTGACCCGAGACAAACACCCAATCAATTAAAACATGCTAATAAAACAAGATTCATATTACATCCTCACTAAAGGTAGAAAAGAGGTATTGATGCTCATACAAGGATAGAATGAAGAAGAAAAGAAGTGAAGAGAAACTTAGAATGCATCATGTTGCTTGTTTCAGGTCCTAGTTCTGCAGCAAAGATCTTGCTAAAACATGCTTGCAAGAACACTGAATTAAGATGAACTCTACTGTAAAACACTTCCATTTTAAGTATGTTATAAATCTCCCTCCTATTTTTAAGCCTTCCATGAACTTTCTTTATAGGTTGAATAATGTTCCTCTTGTAGTGGCTAGCTTTGTTACAACAACATACAAGAAGTTAAATACCTTGACTTCCTTTCGCTTGCTGTCTTCATCTGCTTCATGTTCCACCACACCTTGAGTCAGATTAGTGTAGTTTGCTAGTTTATTAAGAAGAGATGATACCATAGGATTGCTATCCATTTCTTCCTGTTGGAATTTTAAGAATAATGTATTTAAATCATGAATTTATGATACTATTTCAAACACACACTTACAGGACAGCCCTTATTCACTCAAATCTAGAGATCAGTATGATAAAATACTAGTCACCTGTTTTCAAAAGGACTTCTAAATCTTTCTGGAAGTGTTGCAATATAGCAATGTTGCATTAAACTGTTTTATTCTATCTTACAATATCCAGTTTATAAAGATGAAATATTTAGAAGTGTCATCCTGGATTATAATTATTTATTCCTATCACCATACAATAGGTTTTTAGGTTATTGTACTTGTAGGCACATGTCTTTAGACACAAGTAAGATGCTAGAAAAATCTGCCTAGACAGTGGCTCAAACAGTGCTGTCTAGTCACAGCTACCGTTTCAGGCTTACAGCTTATATTGATTTCTAAAACAGATTTATTGAGACTAATACAAGCATATATTCATATACATTATTTGACACACAAGATGCCAACCCTTCTTTCTTTAACCGAAGACCTGCTACAAACAAAGTATACTAAAACAAATACCCAAAAGGATTTTAAGAAAAGCAGAACTAGAAAACTCAGTCAAGTAGGTAAGATTAAACACTGGAAGACAGACAAGAGATCAGGATCACAAGGAGCAAAACATAAGAATTAAGGCATTCATCTAAAGCACACAATTTATTAGATCATGATAATAATCAGCTGAAAACATGTGAAGAGGAAAACAATAAGAAACATACTACAAGCAGTTATGGCCATTTTATCAATACTGAGGAATACAACAGCAAGCTTGAACATAGTTTTGGACATCTTTCTTAAAGAGAGCTTAAAGTTTTTTCACTAAATTTCTCTCCTTTATTAGCTTAGTTTTTGTCAAAAAAGGAAAACCACCACTACAGATCATTAAAAAATAGCTGATGATCAGCATTACTTTGATCATTAGCACAATCTTTGTCAAGACTTAGCCAGAAGCAGTAATGTGCATTATTTTGGTCATGGAGAAGGGAACCGAACAATCATACTCTCTGTGCAAAGATATGTGGAAGGAAACAGGAAAACAAGGGAAAAGTGGGTAGGATGCAACAGCAAGATAAACTTTGTAAAAGCCTTGTTTATTGTTAACAACAATCAAAGCTGATGCTGCTAAGCATATGAAGCAGAAGAACTCAAATTACTAAATGAACAGTTTCATTATGTTAAAGCAGCACTTTACTGTACAATAGCAATATACTTTCTGTAAGTCAGTAATTATTCTCTGTATGATCTAAACTTAAGGCATACTTTATTTCTAATTCATAATGTAAAGATCTACATAATTATCATATACTAATTTAACAATACTACTAAGGCATGGCCTATCATAGTTTCATAGATTTGCTGCCTTAAGAGAAGTCCCCCCCCGCATTGAATACAATATACTCACTGATGCTCCTTAAAACTGGATACTGTTTTGTTGCAGCTACCAGATTTAACTTTTGGCAGGTTTAACTGACAGTAACTTACAGATCCTAGCCAAATAATTTTAAATTTAGCGAAGTAAATTTAGTCACAGCAAAGCATGCCAGTATTTGTTATCTCTTCTTACAGAGACAACTAAAAACAAATGCTTAACTCTTTCTATATTTTATATCATTCATATTTTAAAATTCACTGAAATGGAATGTTAGCAGAAACCAAACTGCTGAAAGGTTACTAATGACTATTTCCCTCCCCCAACTAAATCTCACTAAGAAAAACACAATCTTGCTTGTTTACTTTATTTTACTACCAAAACCTCAACCCAAGGTGAAGCAAGTTCTTTGCTTATTTTTAAATATATACAGGTATCTAAGAACTTACCTCAAAGAGAGCCATATTCTTTCCTTCGTACAAATTTCCTTTGTCAATCTCTGCATTGTTGATAAAAGGGCTACTTTCCCTGGCAATCCCATCCCCTGGTGGAAAAACACAACAATTAGAAGGGAAAAGAAGAAAGGAGAAGAAAAAAAGCAAGATATACCATGAACAAAAGGCCTAGCAATACTGAGGATGTTATTTCAAAAATTGGTTTTAGTAACATTGGAAGCAGCTGCCAAACTTGGTGCCTCTGTCCCAGCCAGGCTTCCCTGCCAAATTCCCCGCTTCCCTTCCACACCAGCATTAGTGCTTATAGTCAGCTCAGTCAGCTTGTTAACGAATGATTTTTTTCTTTTTATAGAGAACTGTACTGAGGCTCATAATTTACCAACTATATACAATTAAAAATCAGGGCTAAACTACCAAAGAAATGGAAAAACTTCTGCTGAAGGAGTGACTCAAAGTTGTGATCAGCCTGCAGGGATGGGAAAGCTAACCAAGATGAGAAAGTAATAGAGGGCTGTAAAATTATGTGCATATATATCCATGGCTGTGTGTATACACTCCATGTAATAATGCATATTTCATAATATTTCCTGGAATATATGTATACAATATATAATTTCACTTTTATTCACTTATATGATGGGAGTCTTCTTTGGGAAAACTTTCATGCAATAAATCAGTAATAACTGAACTGATGACAAAACTTGAAAGCAACCATGCAGACTCATCTGTTTAAAAAAAAAAAGAATTAACTGTTTAGATTCTACATTAAAAACTTCCCCTCCAGCTGGTACAAAGCCTCAACAAGAGAGCAGAAGGAATAATTACTTTGAAAGATGCAAATTCAATCTATACGTTTTTTAAAGAAAAGGACAATTTAATAGGCTACACAAGGCGTGATGACTTATTTACTGTTAAGAATGATCTATATGATTGCTTACTGCAAATTTGTTAAGCTTCTCTGGTCATGTTTTCAACCAACTGGCCAAACATAAGTTTATCTTGTGCAGATGTCAGGAAAAAACACCTTTCATTTTGTCTGAGGGGACAGATGAGAAAAGAGGAGTGAATAAGAAAAACAAGTCACTTTTTTCTAAAGTGCCTAAGTAGGCACTTTAAAACTACGTAATATTTTTTTCAGAGGGGACTTGACTATTGAACATCTGTTCTAAAATGATTAGTTAGCTCTTACTGTAATGCATCTTTAGAAGAAGAAAAAAAAAACAACTCTGTCACAAAAGTTTTAAAGAACCTTAATGAAGTGCCTACTCTGAGGGCTGAGCAGCTTCTGAGTCCCTTGAAATACCCAGACTGTAAGAAACCAAGCTTTTAAGAACAATGTTTAAAGTCATTGTTTCCAAAAAGGAAGGGTACACTGGCCTCAAGTCTTCCTATTCATCTAATCACATTGTAAGAACAGGATTTTTAAGCCCAATACTAAAGATGTTGCTCATGCTCTAACATTTTTTCCTTGGTTCCCAGGAAGGAGGAAGCCAGTTTCCACACATTTAGAGTAATAAGAGTACTGCATCCTTTTAGCTTTATTCTTCACTTCCAGTTACTTAAACTAAGAAGTTCCTAAACACATCTAGCTCAGCTGCTCGATAGTGCTTTAAAAGAAAACATGGCATGACGCAAACTGCATTTTAAATCTAACGACTGTTATTTATACTGCTATACCACCAATAAAGGTTAATGTCCCTTTGAAGTCGAAAGCACTAAGGCTCTTAAAAGCAGAGGGACAGTGATTTGGTGTTACATTTAAAAACACACTGTGGCAAAAGCTGGTAAATAATTCCGATACATTTGCTTAGGACATTCAAGATTCACACACGCTGTTTAAGTCTGATGGTGAAAAGCAAGCCACAGAAACACCATGTCATTCTTCCAAAGAATCATTATCCACTCACTGCTAAATCCCTTTAAAGTGTAATCTAGTTTGATGGGTGGCACACTCCTTCAGTAAGGACCTTTTTTTTTTTGGGGGGGGGGGGGAGGGGGGTAGTTTGGAGGAAGTAGGAGGTTCCTACTGTTCAGGAAATTTGGGTTAAAGGAAAAGATCTTGTTACATCAATAGCCTTCCGATATTTTACTAAATCTCAATTCACTTGAGACAAGCTCAGTGATCCAGACCATTGGCACCACAAAAGGAAGAGAGAGGAAAGCACGAAGCAGATGGCAGAGAAGGGTTTTCATGGCTCTTCCATCACAGTTTTCTTCTGTTGGAAGAATCTGCATCCACCAAGGCAAGAATTACAGCATGGCACACTGCTGATGTGCACATGCCTGTATTTTGTATTAGGTATGTTATTACATTACTGTAACATGGTCTTAAAAAAACCCTACTTCTTGCTATAAATCTGCTTTTGACTTTCATTTCTTCAAAAAGTCCACTTGAAATTGCACATAGTACAAAGGAAGAGAAAACAAGCCTTTCAGGCAACAAATGAGAGTAATTTTGATCATCCTCTGAATTTTGAAATAGTTCAAGGGATAAATAGGGAATAAATGACCATGAATACTTCAGTGAGATCCCATGACTTATGTTAACAGAAGTTTAAGATCTGGAAATCTCATATATATCCTTTGCATTGGTGAGCCGTATTTAAGAAACCCAAACTCAAATTCACAGAACTAGAGAAAGTTAAGTAAGCATTATCCATGTATCTCTGCTGGCAGTGTTACATGCTTAGCAGACTTTGAAATTGTGACAGAATTAAATATTGGTACAGAAAGCATCCTGCTAAGTTGTCTATATCCCTTCCTTAGCTATTGCAGGAATTGAAGCCTCTGCTGTCCTGAGGGAATCTCTGCAGCCCATCCTTGGCATCACTTTCTACACAAGTCTGATTTACAGTTAGGACCCTACTCTTGTTTCTGGTTGCAAGATCTCACATTTACAGACTGTCCAGTTCACTGTGTAGATCATAGTACTCTTTAGAAATCGCACTATTTACTATTCCAGGATGCAATCCAGTGCTCTCTGAAGGCTTTAGCAGTAAGTAGTTCTTGTTCATCACATTTAAAAATAAATGAAGCACAAGACAATCTCTGTGGGATCCTATCACAAGTTCCCCTGTGGTTGATAACTCATTAGAAGGTAACTTGTAAGTCTATCAGCAAGGCAGCACCAAATCCAGTGCATCAAGTTAACGGAGGATTGTTTTTGCTCATGGTAATTTTGCTTTTAAATCAGAATGCACATAATATATTTTGCACCGAGCTATCTACATAATAAGGTTATATATCTGGTTATTATGGTTTAAGTGTCACATCACCTTGCCAGAATGAGACTTAACAGTTTGACAAGCTCATGTATAAATAAGCACTAAATTAACAAAACTAAGAGTTAAGCACAACAGCACTGATTATATGCACGGTTGAGAAAGCGAAAATGTTATTCAAGAAAAGCTTTAAAAATTTTGCAGAAATATAAACAAAGATCTGAGTCTACCATTCTTGCAAAGATTATAGTATTAAACTTGGAATTTTCTTTACTACGATACTTATGCATAAAACTATATTGATTCTATTTTTATAGACGTACACATATGCTTATGCGTATTCCTAAAAACTTTAAAAGCAGCTGGACTGAGCAAAACCAAAGGCTTCTCTAGCCTAGTGCCACATCTACAACATCGGCTGGACTCAAATTCCCAGAAAAAAAGCACAACAACAGAACAAACATACACGATGCCTCCTCCATGTATGCTCCCAAAGTCTATCAGAACTTTAGTGACCTCCTGAGCCAAGTGCAGTTTCTATGTATTTATTAACCCTCAATAGCTTTTTCTTCCATCAATTCACCCAGTCCCACCTTGCAATTATAGCAATTTATGCCCCAGATGTTGCAGACTCTGAAAAGTTCCAATGATTAATCACAATAAGTCAAAACAAAGTGACAGTTTTTAACATCAGTATATAAACCCAAAGTTTACCCGTATGTTAAACTCCGTGCAGTTTTCATCTCATTCCTCTGCCATCTAAAGGGTATAACTTAACAAAACAAACAACCCCCTCCCCCAAGGGGCTTATTGTTTGCTATCTTTTATTTTACAAGAAGAGTGCATGAAAAGAAGCTAACAGTGATGCTTTTTAAAAAAGTTCTCTCTTCCTCCTCTCCCTCCCCATCCCATTTCTTTTTGGGTAGTCTTTAAGGTCAAGTTTGCTTTTTTGATAGTTCTGGAACTACAGCCTCATGATTTCATAGAGCTAGGTACATGCCCCAAGATCTCACTCAGAACTCACATGCAGTTAGGACTATTTTCCCTTTATATGTGTACATTTACATTTATTTACACCAAATTCCATCTGCCACTTTATCTTCGAGTCTCGTAAGGTCTCTAGTCACAGATAGGCTTCATCTCTTCTATTCTGCAACATGTCTGTATCAGATTCTCGCAAACTTAGGCTGCATTCCCTTTTCCAGATCATTTGTTGAAAGCCTTATGTTGAACAGCTCAGATCTGTGATCTTTCTCCACTGCAGAAGTGAATTATTTACTCTATCCTGTTTTCTAACCTTTTACCTCTTATTCTTTAATACATCTATTAATTCCCCTTCCCATTTCAAACCTGCTTAGTTTCTTTGAAAGCTCTTGATAATGGCACTTGACAAAAACCTTTGGGTTGGGGGAAGCAGGGTGAGAGAAGTATACTAAACCCATCTACCCTTTCCATATTCTGCTGACTCCCTCCCCCCCCCCAACAAAAAAACACTTTTGGAGCAGGGATTTACAAAAAAGTTTGTAGACGGAAACATTTTGCAAAAGTTGTGCTGGTTCTTCATGATATTTTGTGCTGACTCTTCATGATATATTGTGCTTACTCCATTCCTTATTAAAATACCAGTTCCGTGAAGCTGTAGCTTCTGCAACACCTGTCCTGGAACTTCTTTTACAAATACAACATCATGTTCATCATCACCATGCAATACAAAAAGCATTAAGTGCTGGTACTGTCATGACATTGGAATTTCCATAATATTAAGTCTCAGATCCTTTTCCATGTCAGTTTGTCTTGTGTTTTGCTTTGCTACTCAAAAGTCACAGCAATGTCTTTTGGATGGTCTTGTCAATAGTGAATTACAGAGGAGCAGCAGAACATACTGCACTCTTCTCTGTGCCCTTCCCTCCACCACAGGCAGAGTACTTCCCCCGTGCCCCCAAAATCCTGGGACAAAGCTGTTGCACACTTGGACACCAGAAGGCAGTCTCAGCACATCAAGCACTATCTTAACTGGATCCCAGCTGCTCAAGTGGATGAGACTAGCTATATTCCTGGAGGAATTTCTATGATTTGCCATAGCTCCCTTGGCCAAAATGCTCCACAGTATCTTAATACTTACTGGTATAATGACACAGAAGCAGTATATTATCATAGAGGACCAAAAAAAAAAAAGTCATAGTCCATTAGGACTCTAGAATTAATGCCATAACCCACAGGAAAAACTGCCAGTGCTTTTCTCCAGCTACTGCTTTATCTATTCCATATCCTTCTATTCTTATCCTCTGACTTTTGTTTTTTTCCCAAGTTGTAAAGTCTTTCTTCATACGCTTCTATTTCCATATGAACAGCTACTTGGACTTGTTCTACCAGGAATGAGTTTGGAGCAAAAGAGCATCTCTAGCAAGACTAAGACCTTACAGAAGTTTAAAGACAGATCTTGCCAAATGTACCAATAGACTTCAAAAAGAAGAACATGGAAAACCTAAGAAAAAACTTAGGCTTCATACCCTTCAAATTCTAACTGATACTGCACCTATTTAAAATCTTTAAGAGTCTTCAGAATAGTAATGAGTCTCTCACTATCAGACTCTACAGAAGTCTCCTCTTATGCTGCCTCTTTTCTTAATTTACCAATGCTTGTCTCATCATACTATTATTCAATACATTCCCACATGATGAGTGTATCTGTCATTAAGCTCCTTTTAAGAAGGAGCAAAGTTGGAAAAAGAGATTGCAAAAATGTATTGACGAATACTCTCTCCTACTCTTTGTAATTGGAGGATTAGCGACCAATGGAGTACACTTAGAAACAGCATGCCTTACAAACATGTAACTCGAACTGAAATGCATCGTGTTATCCAATAGAAAGAACCAATCTTACAACCTCAACACACAGCTAGCAGCTATGCTGAGGCTAAAAAACACACATAACTATTCCAGCCTGTTCCCTTCTCAAATCAGGCATTTGTCAGAAAACCAGAACAAAAAGCCATGATTTATACTTTTCATGAATGCTGTACAGACCGCCTCTTAACACATCAAGCTGAGCAGCATAAATAGAAAAACTCTAGTTTAGTTTCTTCCACTGAGGAAACAAAATATACAAACCAGGTACCTTAATCCACTAGGAAGTCCAAAGCCATTTACATCTTTGTTTTAACCCTATTCCCTTAAATTCTATGTAGAAGCTTAAGATAATCAGGTAACCTTTCTCTCAGGCTTCTTTGAAATTGGTTTAACGGAAACAAAAAAGCCTAAAACTCCTCTCAGGTGTGGAAAGTAGTTTAATAAATATTTAAAACTGATAAACTTCTAACGTAGTTTTAGACACTCCTCTAACTGGCACACCTCTTCTGGAATCCGATTAAAGCTTCTGCACTTCCAAAGTCCATACTTGCCATTGCTGAATTTGTGATGGATTCCAAGTTAAGAATGTACATATATCTATACATATGTACATATAGATCCTACATCTGGACCAGATTAGTAGTCCACCTAAGGTAGAATTTCATCTTGGATCACTGTTGCTATTAGAAGATTCATAAGAGGAGTAAAATAAAACAACACAATCATGCATGTTTGATCTAGTATAACTTTTCCTGTGTCTTAAAGCTGTTGATGTGATGTTCCATTCCACCCAAGACCTAAGCTCTAGGGCTAGCAGGCAAACTCACACCATGACTAGCCTACTTTCCCCAGAAACTTAACTGATAATTTCTTTGTTGATAGGACATGCAAAGACATACAGAGCATCGCCCTCCCCAGGCCATTCTTCTTGCAGCTGCCAGTCAGACTTCCACAAACCACTACCAGACAAGGAACAACTAATCCAGGCTGGCAATACTGTCCAGGCCTCTCTAGTGTAATCATCAGTGAAGGAACCGTAAAAGCCATATCATCTCAGCCCCTAAATAGCACAGCAGCTTTCCAATATCAGTGTAACCCACACTTACCATCTCAAACTGGTCATGCACAGCGCCACCTCCAAATCCATGGCTAATGCCATTAAATCATTTCTCATTAACATTTTCAGACATCAAACAAAACATGCTCTGGAAGTCAATTTGCAGATCACATGAGTGTGCACCACAATGAAAAGAGTCAGTCATAAAAAGCAAAAGAAAGCACCTTAAAATTCACATCCTCAAGTTCCCAAAAGAACAGTGGTCCTCAAACACTGAGGAGAAGGATACCTCAAGGCACACAAACAGTTAAAAATTTCCAAACTGATCCAAGGGACAGCCCATGTTAAACAGTATTAGCCAGAGCCCAACTGTATAGATTATGATCAATTAAACTGGCAGAAAGCACCTTTCTTTGTTTCACTACCCTCCCACACTTGGTACTCGCCCACTTCTGTCCTGGTGCCACCCAGCTCTGCCTGCTCACAGCCCAGGTTATCAGACTCGCTGGGTAACAGGAGTAGGTTGATACTGGCCAAACTAGGGGAAGAATGGTTGTAATTTTGTTTTCATTTTTGCTGCTAATCTTAATCCAGATAAGGTGGTGTGTTCACTGCACTAAAGCTTGTGCTGTCATTAGGGAGAGGGCATCAGGACAGGAATGGCAGTTGGAATAAGCATGACCTCTTCTTTCCGCTGATGTCAGTTCTCACAAAACTAAGGTTAGCTTCCTCCTCCTCCTCCTCCTCTCACCAGTCCTCACACTCTAAATCAAAACGTTTATAATATGAAAAGTGTTGTAGATGTCTTATCTGTGGGAAAGTGGTCATCTAAGTGATCCTAAATTTGCACGAGGAAACCTGTTCAAGAGATTAAGGACAAAAACATTAGACGATCTAATCTGATTTCCTGTCTTTCCACAGTATTTCATTCCTACATTAGGTTCTTTAACTTTGAGAAAACACACTTATGTTCAAGCAACGTATTTCTTGATATTTTCAGAATTTAGAAAAAACTCCTATCTTTATTATGACTAAAGTTTAGTTACTAAAGAAAAAAAAAACTTAAAGCAGTTGTGACTTATTTCTAAATTAAAACTTCTTTTAAAGTTTCTAGCCATAAGCCCCTAGTACACCTTCTAAATTTAACCACTTCCACCTACCATTTTCTATCTGTGAAAGCACCTGTACTTTAATCAAGTCACCTTAAACTGCCTTTTAAAAAAACTAAATCAGCTAAGCTCACTTTAAGATATTTCCCTAAGTTTCAGTCACTTTTGTGGCAGCATTCTCCATCCTCTTCAATTTTCAAAATACGCAAACAAAATTTCATACTCTAAAACCAAATACAGTATTCTAACATCCGCCTTACCCACACTATTTAGAGGTATAATCGCCTCTCTGCTCCAAGGATCACGTTAGCCCTCTTTGCCACAGCATTAAACCAAGCTCATGATATTCTATTCCAGGCTGACCCCTAAATCCTCTCCAGATTCACTGCTTCCTCACTATGTGTCTATCATTTACTGTTCAAATTCAAGTACTGTTCAAATTCAAGTACTGTTCATATGTACCTCTGTATTCAAAAACATTTTGTCCATTTAGCAAGCATACACTCCTGTCTGCTGCAAAGTTCAACAGTTTTCAAATTAACCTGATAAATAGAAGCAGGGTCTTCTCCTATGGCAAAAGAATCTAAAAGGTGTTCAGATAAATGAGAACTAGCTAAGAAACTTCTGAACCACAGAACCACAAATACAACATCTTGGATTTGATAAGATATAATTGTTCTCTAAATAACTAAGCACGGGTGTAGGCTTTTGTTTTAAGGAATACTGAGATCTGACAGACCAGAAAGCTTTGCTCCCCAGGGGAAAGTTTCTAACTCTGTGCACAGTAGCTGTACACTTACTGTACAGTATGGTCTAAAGGAGAATGCAGTTGGAAAATAACTAATACTTCACAGAAAAGTCCTAACCTTTGTCAGTTTTTAAAGTGCAACGGTTAGTCACAGTCTGTGTTAAAGTATTTCTAACAAAAACTACAGCAACATTTTCATGAAGTTAATATTGGCTCACATTCAGAACAAAACACTACAAACTAAGCATGTAACGATAAGATCCTGTTTGTACAGTAAATGTTTATTGTTTAGGGACTTTTAAATGTTTAATAAAAGTCATTTGAACTGAAATACAGAAATGAAAGTCAAGAAAGTGTTATAGTTCTTACTACAATAAACTATCTTCTCCACCATGCATATTTATCTCTTGTATGTCCAAATCCTTGGTTAGCAGGCAATTAAAGAAAATTCAGATAATCTTAATTTTGAATATATCATCCCTCTCACTCTAAAAATATACAGATGGATTCTTCAGAGCTCTAAAAATAAAGTCAATTTTCAAAAGCAATTACCTAGCCTGAATTCAAATTCAGGAAAGACAATAACTTTGTTAGAACCCATCTCACCTACAGTAACTTTTGCACTGAATGCTTAAACTCATCCTTTGCAGTCTTCACAAAAAAAATTAGTGAACCAAATAATTTCTAGATATTTTAACTATAGCACTAATCTATCCCCTTCATTTTTTTAAAAAAATCCATAACTAGCACAATCTACTGAAGTTATCTTGAAAAGCAAAACATGTATTTAAGCTCTGTGTATGTAGTTAAGCTCCCTTTACCTGATAACAGACTCTTAATACTGGATCTATCACTTATCTTGTTACCATCACTAAGTTTTAATTTTTCTGTGCTTAGGCTGCTATTACAATCAAGCACAGTGTACTTCTAATGAAAATAGACTGTAAAAGCTGTTAGTATAGCTTAAAATATAGGCCCTGCTACTACAGTAAAACAGTCATTAAATCCATAATATTGTGTTTTAAAGAGACTCACCTGGGTTTGGCCCACTTTCTTCATAATCTTGTTCTTTCATAATTAAGGGAGAAGCAAAACAAAACAAACCCTGCCCAAACCACTCCACTGATCCTTCAGGTTTCAAGAAATGAAACAAGAAACTGACAGTTGTCTCATCCCTGCTTTGTATAAGACCTCAAATCCTGTTTCTTACTCCTATTGGATTAATCCTAGAGCAAGTCATTAAGGCTTCATGCAGTTTGAAACATGCGCATGACACAGCCAAACTGCCTGACAGTGGCAGAAGTCTCCAAATAAGCTAGAGGATTTCCGTCAGCTATAATCATCACGCTTTAGTGAAAAGGGTCAAATCACCTTGCTAAAACTCAATGTCTTTACCTAATAAAATAGTTGAAAGTTTTCTTTCCAAGAAATATATTCATTTTAAAATGAACTTCCATTAAGCAGGTTAGTTTACACCGGCAACAAATAACCTATTCCAGAGGTTGATCTCCAACTTGTTAAGCTATTATTAGGTATCAAGTACACATGAGCAGTTCGTAAACATGTTATTAACAGCATGGGTGCTAAACCTTGATTCTCTGTAGAAAGATCTTAAGTACAATCAGTGCAAACTAACAGTTTAAAATGTAATTCTACTAACTCCATAAATATTCTTTATATTCAAAATATATATATACACACACTCACGAAGTATATACTGCTTTAAGAAAGACACCATAAGACTAGGACTGTAAGTTGTTAGTTCTCTTATTTCTCTTCCAGATTTGATATTTTGTTGTTTTTATGCATTGCATATATTCTATACCAGCCTTAAAGAACCTCATACAGACCATTTCAGTTCTACTAAATGATGTTAAGTATTTAGATTTGACCACAGGAACTAATCTGCTCTTTGTGGTGCAACTGAATTTATTTTTTCCTCTGCAATTGTAACACCTATGCCACAAGCTTAGGCACAGCACAATTACCTACAGAAAGGCTAGAGGTGCCTTTCATGCCTGTTCCAAAACACATCCTTCTCCTCACATCAGCTCTGATATTTGCTAGGCTTTTCCAGAAGCTGCTTTAACTCACTGATGCTGCAAAGAAACAGTCTCCTGGCCCTCCCCGATTTGAATTTTCTCCTGGACTGTCTCTTTTGGCATCTTAGCAAAACAAAGCAGCTTGTAGAGCACCAGGTAGGGCGCTTGCACAAAGCAAGTGAGGCCAGCATGTTAGACAGGGTTGCATGCAGGTGGGTTTTGAACACCTCCAGAGAAGGAGACTCCACAACCTCTCTGGGCAACCTGGTCCAGTGCTCCATCACTCACAGGAAAGAAATTCCCCCTCATGTTCAGGTGGAACTTCCTGTGGTTCAGTTTGTGCCCATTGCCCCTTGTCCTGTTGCTGGGCAAAAAGGAAAATTTTAGATCTTCCTTTCTGAAGCTAAAATGGCACTATGCAAACTTCCTATTCTTCAAGTTGGAAATAATCCACTGAAACTTATTCTCTTCAAGAAGCGACCTTGTGAGAAGATGTTTTGAATTTTAAAGGGAACAAACTTATGTTCACCTTGTCAGAAAGGAAGAAACAGAGCCAGTTTTTCATTTCTTCTTGCAGAAAGAGAAGAAAACTTTTTGTAAAGATTCCTATTTTGGAAAAGGCATATTCATCTGCTAAGAAATAGTAAAGCAGGAAGAGAGTCCGTTTGAATTAGGCAACATATTTTGGTAAGAGGCTGGGGAGCGGCAGGAAATCCAAAAACTTTCCCATTCAGATTCAGAAAATAAAAGTCACCAATTAATCTTAATTATTTCATTATCCCTGCTTTGGCATCTATTTTCTGATACAACCTGTAAAGCAATAATGTAGTTTGAAGATGCAGGAAAAAAAATAGTTTTTAATTTCTGCCTAGAAGGGGTGGGGTTTGGGGAGAGGATGCTGTTATTCTCCTGCAGTAAGCCAATTCAAGGAAATAAGACTCTTAAAATGATCTAGTTTTCCTGTTTCCTGCTGGTTTGGCTCCCTGAACCAGTTCGCAAGCAACAGCACTGGAGAGAATAAAAACTACTTTCAGCAGCAGCTAGTAAGGTCAGCTATGCTGTAACATCGAACTACATCCCTTAGCAAAGGCAGCCCTTATGTTGCTTCCTGTGAGCTTTTAACACGAGTCACAGTAAGTCATTCAAAAATGAGAACATAACTGTTTTTCATAAGAACTTTACTGATGTTTTGTTAAAAACAGTTACACCCTATGACCTTTATTCAGTGTAATCTCCAATTCAGAGAGTCAGGTTTTCAACAATAAAACAATCAAAATATCTCAGTAACAGTATTTCCATCACAGGTCTCTGGAAGTTAAAATTTTGAGGGTGGATGGCATTACATCTGATATACCCCACTCCTGAAATACTCCATTTTGTGACTAGAATTACTGCCAAAGAGCTGAATATAAGTACTATAAAGGAACGCTATAAGGAACTGATCTCACAGGGAATCAATAGAATTCACAGGGAAACGGAGTAAAAATAATAATCATTTGCTGTCCATTTCAGCAGTATGTTTTGCTCTTTCACAAGACTCTTGTCTTGCAGTCTGAAAGAAGTGTTTAAACAGTTACAAAATGCAAAGTAACCATTTACTATACAGTAGAGTTATTTAGGTTTTTTGTGCGCGTTTCTTAAATCCTTAACTCTCTCTATTCTGTTCAGCTCATTTTCCTTGGAGCTTGCAATAGCCAACAAAAATCACTTGCATTCACACATGTAGCTATATTAAACAGCGAAGGAATCAATTACAGCATCTTGATAGAGGTAGGCACAAAGCCTAAGGTGACCAGGGCAGCCAAAGCCCCTCAGAGCAAAGTAAATCCCTCTGCCTAATCCTTGTGCCTGTGATCAAAGGTCAGATATGCAGCTAGCCACAGCAGAAGTACCATTTTCCATTCCAACACTGCATTATACAATAGGATATTTTGGGAAAGAACTTGAGATCTCCGTTTCCAGGAGGTTCACATCTCACAAGTTTTCAAGAATTCTTGGAAAGTATCAGTAAGTACACAGATAAGGGAAATCCAGTTTATACAGTCTGCTGAGATCTCCAGAAGGCTTTTGAAAGAGCCCTTCCTCAAAGGCCAATAAAGAAATACAGCAGCCATAGAATAAAAGAGAAGGTCTTACATGAAGCCACAGGCAAATAACTGAGTTAAAAATAAATAAATAAATAAATAAAATAAAGGGCAGTACTTTCAGGGAAGTGCTGTTCCTTATATTAGAGAGGGGAGAAAAAAAAGGCAGGAGGGAAGGCAAGAAGTAAGGTGTCAGTCAGACACCTTTGTAGGTGTCTATTTTAGCCTATTTTAGCTTATTTTAGGGTAGTTATGACACAGGCCAAGAATTGACCAAGAACAAGAAGAGCTGCACAGGATTGTCTAGATTAAATGCATATTTAAGCAACAGGCCAATAAAAAAACAATAGATATACACATACATGGAGCCTCATCGGCTTTGGATTGCTTTTCTCCTAGCTGACCATTGACCATTACCAGTCAGGAACAAGATCCTTTGTTTACGACTGTTTCATAAAAAAAAAACATCAGCTCAATGATTGCTTTTCAAACCACAGTTTGAACATCCAGAACAATAAGGAGAGAAAAAGGGGAAAAAAGAAAAAGAAAAAAAGTTCTGGACCTCCCCCCCCCCCCATTTCAAAACAAATGGAAGTGAAAAACATTCATTCAGAGAAAGGCAGTAAGGACAACCAGAAGTATGCAATGGTTTCTACGTAAGGATTGACTAAAGTCTTCAGTTTGGAAAAAGATGACTGGGTTGAAATGGGACTAGAATAAAAGTTTACAAGATCATGAGTGATCTGAAGAGTGACTGGCAAGAATTAGCTTAGTTTGATGTCTCCAATCAGGTGACAGGTTCAGAAAAAAGTCTATGAAGTGATGTGCCACTGAGCTGCAGAACGTATTGCCACAGATGCAGTGATGCCAAAAGTATGTCACTTCCAGGGAGACTGCACAGGAGAATGAAAGGAGTCCCCTGAGTGTATTTAGAATACAGGTTTAGAATTTAATCTATAGATCTAAATTCACAGAAATTTTGGGGAAGAAGTTAACTTCATAGAAGCCTCTTCTGTTTCTGAGTGACAAGTGATTGGAGTCTGGGAGAGCACATGGAAACAGTAACAGGTTTGCCATCTTATATTCCCATGCATCTCCCTTGACATCAGCCTTTGCCTAGTCCTGGAAACCACTGCAGACACACCTGCCCAAGCACACCAACAGGGCAGAGAAGGATATCCATAACACATGCAGATTAAAAAAAGTCATCAATATGACTGTTTTAGTGTTCACCTTGTTACAGTTTCTCCAGTCTTCTGAAGGGGAATAGAAAAAAATACTGTATTTTTTGCATGCAGTAAGTTTTGAACCACAGACCACATGTAGACTGGTTCTGTTGTCTGAGCAGAAGCTGACTGAGAATATACTACAGCTGGCAGCAAGATTACCTTTCATCTTCCCTCCATTGCATATAAAGATGTTTGCCTCAACTATTGTCTAGTTTTGGCAAAAGCTTTGATAGTTTTATCTAACAACCAGTCACTATTCATATGTGAAAGAACAAAAGACCAGACTCTCTTAACCCTTCATCTATTGCTGCAACAGACTTCTCCATTTTTCTTCTATTTGTTACTATCACAAAACACATAAACGACATAGGCACATATGACTTCCTCACATGACTTTGCACATATCTGAGACAGCAGGCTCCCACCCACAACTATACTGCTGAATCCAAATATTAAGTTGGACCCTGCACCTCTGCTCTTCACCTGTACTACTCCAGCCAGGGCTCTAGTTCATGCGATCTAGTGAATATTTATTCACTCCCCAAGCTTTCCACACCTGCACACATGCAGGATTGGCATGTAACCAGAAAATAAAAGGCTAGTATTTCAGATATTAATGAAGGAGTGGGGAAAAAAATGGAGCAATAACCTGTTCTTAACAATGGGGTAAACCAGGAGGTATCAGTTTAGCTCAGCTGGTTAGCACGGTGCTGCTAATGCCCAGGTCATGGATTCAATCCCCGTATGGGGCTATGCTGAGGGTTAGACTAGATGATCTCCAGAGGTCCCTTCCAACCTTACCATTCTATGATCTACGATCAGATGAGAATCTGTGTAAAGTAAGACTTCCAGGGAATAATTGATCAACAACTTGCTAATAAGTCACCAGAACTACTCAACTGATGATCTGATGGCTAAACAGCATGCAGGACAGGAGGAGGAGGGAAAAAGAACACCACCACCACCACACTAGTGCAGTCAAGATAAGTTCAGAACAATTACTTTGTTTTTAAGCCACACAATTCAATCAAAACTGATAAATTTCTAGACAGTCTAAACAGAAATAACAAAGTTATATGCTCTGTATGTTAAGTACATACATGTACATGTAACATAACTCTGTATGTTAAGTGAGACCCACCAGGGAAGGTCCCACTTCCACCACTGCTCAGCTGCACAGACTAGCCACTTTCCTCCCCCCCTTGAGACAACCCGAGCAATTCTCAGACTTCTTGCAGCACTCATTCACCTCACTAACTCCAAACCAGGGGAAGCCTGTTTTTTCCCTGCAAGAGTTGAGTTTTCTGCTGGTTTAGCATGTTGAACCAGCTCAGTGAAGTGTGTGACAAACACCAGGGTCAACTGCCCAAGAAGCAAAGGGAGCTGGGGGAATGGAGAGTAGTGCTTCTTTCTACCCTCTGCCCAAGGCTGGAAGCAGAAAGACAAGCATTGCCCCTAAGTAGCAGGCCATTAGATGAGTCTAACCACAATGATGTTTTAGCAGTACTACTATTTTAGAATTCATTAAAATTCCCAGAAAATAAATCAGTAGAACTATTTGACAGCAATAATCTAACAGTTTCTACACATTACAGGTCTGCATACCACAGACATTCATGTAATACTTGAGGCAACATTAAACATGTTGCTCCTTTCCCAAGACTCTCTATGGCTAGAGCACTTCACCTCAGTTAACTCCGAGCTCTAAGAATACACCCTGTTTTCAAGTCAAGGCTTCTCCTCTAGTCGGTGCTTTCCCTTCTACTCCCTATTTTTTATGGCTACATTAAGAGGGGATAAAAGAGAAAGAGGGAAAAAAAATAAAAACCACATACCTAAGTCTACCTTTTCAAACAATGGAGCTCTACAACTGTAGAGGATTTAAACTTACTTTGCAAGTATTAGCCTGCACAAACCTTACTGAACTACATAAAAAACTAAGAATTCTTATAGTTTTAATGGTTAGAAAGAAACCAGTATAAAAATTCTAGTTCCACTCTTCCCCCCACCACCACCACACCTGGGCCTTCCAGAAGCTATATATACACCTGGTTTAACAAGTTACATTAAACTATAACTACACACGTGTTCAGTATTCTGAGGTGCCTTGTGGCTTAACACCACACTCCACACCAAGCCAACTCTTTCCTGAAGCATCTACCATTAATGAACTCTGGCCAGACAGTACTGGTTCAGTACTCCTGTCATGCTTCAGAAATTGACTTTTTCCACCTCTTAACCAAGCCAATATGATAATCAAGCTGCTGCTAGAGTTCATTCGGTTTGGTTTTCCTATTTCATTGGGGGGGAGGAGGAAGGGAAGGGACTTGTAACACTTGCTCATCAGCCAGATACACTGAGGAAAATGCAATTGCATATAATATATATCTTTTTCTGGTGTGGGGGGAGGGGGTGGAAGGAAGCTCCAAATAAAAGCTTTGTCAGTTTTGGGCTTTACTAAATCATCTTTCTAAAGTATCTTTAGACAAACCCAGACAAAAACAGCGTAATTCATAAAAAGCAAGCGTCTGACAAATTTTAATCTGTGTTCACACCCCACACCGCACGGCATTGCCCTTACTATTTACACGTACTGCCGAAAGCACAACTGCCGTTACCAGAAACTGTCTTCTACAACACCTGCCGTTTAACGGCTAGCAAGCGGCACGAAGAGCGCGCGTTAGCGGCTACGGGGCGCCCAGAACGCAGCGCCCGAGCCCGCCGGCGGCGGGGCGCGACACCGCTCCCAGGGCGCGGCCTAGCGGAGGCCGCCGCCGCCGCCTCCCCGCCGGGCGGCTCTCGCCGCGCACCTGGAGCGCGGCGGCGCGGGCTGCGCTGCCGAGCGGCGCCGGCGGCACCTGGCCCCGCCGCAGAGGCGCCGCTCTCCGAGCCGCCCGCGCCCCCGCGGCACTTCCTCGTTTCGGCCGCGCCGGCTGCGGGGCCGCCCGCCCGCCCGACTTTCGCCGTCGCCGGCTCCCCCGGGCAGGTGAGCGACGAGCCGCCCGCTCCCGCGAGGAAGGGCAGCCCTTCGCCGCCGCGCAGGGCGGCGCGGCGCGGCCCCCTGGGGGCCCCCGCTGGGACCGCCGGCGCCTCCCCGCCCCCCGCTCACCGGCGCCGCGCTCCTTTTCCTCGTCTTCCCCCGGCTCCTGCTGCCGCAGCGGGCCCTGCTCCTCGCCCTGCGCCTCCACCGGCACCACGGTGAAGTTGGTCGGCATGGCCGGCTCGCTCCCTCACTCGCAGCCCCAGAGCGCGCCCGGCTGCCGCTGCTGCCACCGCCTCCCTCACGTGAGGGCCATTTCCTCACGCAGCGGGGGGCGGTAGCCGGCGCCGAGCCACCGCCTCCGCGCCGCGCCGCGCCCCTCCCCTCCCCTGCCCGCGCCGCGCCGTGCCGCGCAGCGCTGGGGGTCACGCTGGGCCGCGCCGCGCCAGGGTGTCCCACGCGGGCTGCCCGCGCAGCAGGCAGCGGGGCCGGGGAGAGGTGACCAGATCGGATTTACACGCACGCACCCGGCGGCTGCTGCTTGCAGAAAACCCTCTTCCAAAGGGAGCCAGGCTCGGGGCTTCGACCCGCCAGGTCTCCAGGGGGTGATCAGCATCCAGCAGGCCCTAGCAAGAGCTTTGCAGGTCCCTGTCAGGGTGAGTGGAGGAGAAAGTCCTCAGTGCACCTTGAGACCACCGGGGGATGAAGGTGGTTTCCAAAAACGTGCTCTCCCATGCAGCTCCCATGGGTTGCAGGTGACCACACTTCGTGATCCAGGCTGGAGCCAGCCTGTCAGCTCAGACCTGGCATAAAGCTGATCCTAAGAAATGGTAGGGATCAGCAGTTTATCCAAAAATCAGTGTTAATGGTGTGGCATTGGCAATGAGCAGTAGCTCTTGGTTACCCGAGCGTCTTTCCCAGAGCAGGGCTGTGCCTTCTCCACTCGGGTGTGTCCACCTGTATCTGTGCCCTTTGGAAGGAGACTGGTGGGTTTGTGGGTCCCCCTACCTCTGTGGTGTGGGTGACGTCTACTCAACACTACAGTGGAGCAGAGGCCTCGGGGGAATGGGGCAGAGGAGAGTGGTTGTAGCCAGTAGAGCTGATAGTGAAGTGGCAGCTGGGCTGGCGGATGGCAGGTCAGGCCAGCAGGAAAAGGAGAGGGAGAGTGGCATGGTAAGAGCAGCATAGGATCTGCTATGAAGTTGGCAGTTCTGCCCATGTTCAAACCATCATGTAACCACAGTAATGGGAATGGTGGCTGCATGGAATTTGCTGGGTTGGGGATTCGTGTCCTCACCTTCCCTGCCTTTTTACAGCCTCAAGAAGGCAAATAGGAGGGTATCTTTGTTAGCAATAGCAGATTTCTACTCTGTTACTGAGGTTACTACAGAGGCAAGGATATTTTTGAACATTTTTCACATTAAAATTAATTTCCTCGTAATACGTGCTATTATCAAAATCAGTGGTACTGAGAAACCAGGTGTGATGAATTAGAATGGTGGATGTAATTAAAAAGCACATATGGAAAATAATAACTCGCTCTTCAGAACAAAGACTGAACACTGTGCAATATATAACACAGGATTACACGCTGAGCATTGAGAAGACAATTTTAAAGCGATGATCATTTGTTAAGTACCATTCACGAAGTACCTTGAGAAGTTCACTGAAAAGAATGTGAAAACTGTATCACACAGTTGCATACTGCATGCACAAAAGGTAGAAGGAGAAATTAGGATTGCTGCATTAAATTTTAATTCAACCTGATACAACTTTTAGGTAATAGAATCAGAGAAAGAGAAGCTTTGGACCAAACAACTTTTGAATAAGCAGAGCCTGCACTTTCTCTTGCAAATCTCTTCTGCTTCCTCCGTCACAACCATAGAGAGTCATTTGATGAAAAATGGAGCAGAGCTGGTAGGGTCATACGTGGGTTGTGTGTGTCCTCTGTAAGCTTTGAGAGCTTTGATTTGTGAGCCTCTTAAAAGTCTTTGCAGAATGAGGACATGAGACCAGGAAGACTACCTTAATTGTTATGTCAATTTATTGTAATTTCCCTTCAAATAGTATGAGATAAGTAATGTTATGATATATGCACAGTTTAACAATAGAGTAGACTGATGGTACCCTTCTAGGAATAAGAAATAAAAGAGGAAAAGCAGAATAAGACATTATATAGACCTGTCTCTAAAATACAGAATTCTGTAATCATAACATTAAGATTTTTCTTAAAAAGAAAGAATTAAAAAACCTTTTGAATTTGTGATATATTAACTCAAAACACAGAGCTCTGGGCCACCAGCATCTTTCTCTGTGTTGAGATAGGAGTGCAGCAGGTACACCACCTATTCAAGCAGATGAATCCAGATAGCCCTCCTCTTGTTAACAAAAAATGGAATTTGGGGAGAATATTTCACTGAATGGTCAGGAAAACCTGAACGCAGAAGATGAGAGGCGATGTGAAAGTATAATGAAAGTAGTTTATATATCAAGAATGGAAAAGGGATTAAATTAATGCTAATGATGAATATGTTGTAAATTTAAAACAAGACAGCAGCTGAAGGAAGTTAATGATTTCTTTAAGCCATTAAAAAACTTTAAAACTCTTATTGCCTGTAATATTATTAAGCTATGAGAAATCAGTCACTGGAAACCAAAAAATTACAGCTACAGGAAAAAAGTAAAATCAAAAATAGCAAGGTAAAGGAGAAAAATGTTTAATATCTCCAGCTCATAGGCTATGTGACTGACACAATAAAAAGCTTATGAATAGAAAATGAAGCATTAACTAAAATTAGACATTTTTCAAGTCGTTGGAGCTTATACAAATTATATACAAAAGTCTTAAAATGAACTAGCCAAGGACCTCTCCAAGTCAGGAATGCTCTTTTTTTAGAACTCTTGAAAAACTGGGAATATTCCAAAAGATTGAATGATTGCCCATATCAATAGCTAGACATAAGTACCTAAAAAGGGGGAAAAATGACTCTGGAAAGTAGAGCTTTTTGGCTCAACACTAATTAATTTTATTTTTAGGAAAAATGATTGAATTTCTTCTATTGTTACAGCCCATATGAATATAGCCAAGACATTTCAAGTGTTTGGTAACACTTGAAATTTGGTTGGAAACATTTACGGAATTAACGCCATATACTTTCTGCATGTTTCAGAACAGGTTGCTGACAGATCGCAAGGTGTTAACAGAGGCAGAAAGATATCAAAAAGCAAGACAGGGAGCAAGGCAGGTTAGGATTTACTCTGACACTCTAATATTTTCATCAATCATTCAGATTTTCTCGTGAAGTCTGTGAGTGACAGAAACCTTGAAGCAACAAGAATAGGGGGGCGATGTTTATAATTGACTAGATTTATGAATTGATTTATATCAATTTATATATTGATTTATATTATTGATTTATATGTTGATTTATATGATATAAACTAATTTATAAATTGACCAGATAAAGAAATAATGCAACCATAAGTACATCTGTGGATCAGTTCCACAGTAAGTGAACATTTATTATCCTGACAACCAATGACTCAAAAAAGGATGTGGTGTTTTCCATAATAAACAAGTTAATATGACACCTCAATCTGAAGGTTGCCTTCAAACAGCTAGACCTCCTCGACTCTTCCAATACTTCTGTCTCATCCTGTGACCAATACTGAAGCCAGCTACATTGTGCTTTTTATGTCTTGGGTGCAAGGAACTGTTTCCCAGGCTCCTGTGCACTATGCTACGTGGAAGTGCTCTAAAATTTACTTTGTTGACAGCTTGCCTCTCTTCAGTGACCCAGGGGCAGTGCAATCTGCCATCACATGACTCCTTACAGTCTGTTATCACTGTCATCAAGAATGCAGTTAGGTTAGCATATCACAGTGGACTCCAACATCTTGAAAGCCAGAGTGTTCTCATTGCCTGAGGGCTCATACCTAGGACATTTCTGTAGAGATGCTGCAATAGCTTTCCATATTTATGGTGATCATTAAGATATGCCTAAAGCAAGGTGTTAGACTGTGTGTCTTATCATGCAGTTAGACCATGTGGAAGTGAAAGCCTTATGACAACCTGATACAACTGTATGATGTCAATATAGTCCATGCAACTATGGAAATGGCATTTTTGAGGCAAGTAGAACAAAACTAAAATTTTGGAGTCACAGTGCTTTGTGGGATGAAAGCAGCAGCAGCTTCAGCATTCCTGTGTGCTTTCTCTGTTACAGAAGTTGGCTGTAGTCTTCCAGGGTGAGAATATGCGGGTAGGAGCATGTGCACATGCTGATAAAAAGGTGGAATGCTACCAAAATAGGCATCTGGCAGCAGAGTTGATTGCTCACTCCTCCTAAATAACAAAGTCATTGATAGAGAACATTCTGGAGAATTTTTTCCTGAAATGATTTAAGAAGCTGTATCCACCACTGTATGAAGCAAGTTAGTATACCAGCATTAAAAAAATGGGTATGTATAATTATTTAATAGTGTCTGCAAAAAGAGTGCCAAGTATTTTCATCCATAAAAGGCTCAGAACACAGCTGGATTCAACAACTGCACCTCCACCCTGAAGTCTCTGCAGTAAACAGGATATGAATCTTAGATGAATCTTAGCTGACCCAAGCTGGGGAAATCAGGGATGTCATATATGGTTATGATGCCAGCGTACCACTGAATAATGATATGCCAGTGCATATGCTGGTATCACAACACAGATTTCAGATAAGACTGTGATTTCAATTGTAATCCTTTTCTGAGCCTCTCTGCATTCAGTGCGCTTGTGTGTCTTGTCCCTAGATGAATTGTTAGAGGAACAAGGCTGTTCACTCATGGGCAGGCTTTGCCTGAAATAATTTTATGTTTCAACAAACTCTTACAGCATCTTTATAAGAATAAAGAGTTTTATTGGTTTGATAAATCTTTCCACTGTTAAACTTGCTAGCAAGCCTTAGACGGAGTCACTTTGCCCCATCATGAGTTCACGTGGTGATAATTCATCATATTCTTTAGTCCATGAGGTTGAGTAGACTTTTGTGGTGTTGTGACAGATGGCAGCATTTCTTAAATTTGTGGTTTTAGTTTACTATATGACAACCTGCATACTGTCTATCCTGTTGAAAAGACCACATGGACGAGCAGCAAAGAGAAAAGGTGTGTGTTTACCTAGCTTGGCCAATGTACTGCATGGCAGGGGCTCTCTGGCGTTAGAGTCTGGAGTGGAGATTCCTCCTTTCTGGAGAGTGACTGAGATTGGTCAATAGAGGAAGTTTCAAAAGTTCCTCAGTAGAGGAAGTTTCAAAAGTGCAGGGTGTGGCAGGCAGAGGAGAAGCCATTAGATGCGAAACTGCCCAAAAGAGAAAGAGATCTGATTGCCCCCAGGACCTGTTCTAATAACCAGCCATCAGAAGTGATGGAAGAAACAGATGCAAATAAACTACACAATGTGTTTAAACTCCAGGAAAGCCATATAAAGTGGCTAGATTGGCCAGCAGCCAAATATCCTCATACCAGGCAAGTTTCTTTTGAGACTTCAGCTTAACTTCTTCCAATCAGCAGAGCTAATGTTCCACTATTTGGAGAGTGATCTTCTTCTAGCTTATTATCCTCCTTTATGAAGAAACCTAGCAAACAAAGCTGTTGCTTCTGTCCTTTTCTGCCTCTGATGATATCCATTTAAGCTTGGGTCTGGGCCTTCAGTCCTTATCTGAGCTATATCCTAAGGGTACTTGCTTCCAGTTGCGTTACAGCTGTGCCTGGCCATGCACTCTAATCATCTGCAGGGTGTACTGTTTGCTTTGCATGGGTACTGAGGGCCTAGGCCCTGGCTGGTGAGGCCTGGGCCTTGACAGCCCTGTTACAACGCGTGGCTCCTGGCCCCCTCTCCAGAGGAGCAGCCAGCCCTTTCAGCTCTGACACTTACGTGGACAAGACCATGAGCAACCTGATGTGCCTTTGAAGTTAACCCTGCTTAGTGCCAGAGGCTGTACTAAGTGACCTCCTGAGGTCCCTCCCAAACTACCTTTTCCAGCTCTGTACAGATGCAACCGCCAGCCCACATTTACTAAATACAATGGAATTTGCCTTTTAACCAAATGGAAAAAGAGAGGGGGACACTAGATGGGCTAGTGTATTATCTCTTGTCTTCAGCCTCTACAACACCTGCTCTTCCACCTTCCACTCCCTTTTGCCTTTCTCTCTCAGTGTAGTGTGGGGACATCAAGAATTCTTGCTCCTTCAGTTTGCCATGCCAAATAGGAAAAACTAAGTGAATATTAATTGCAACAGGTCCTATCTTTTTTTGGTGTTGAAGCTGGATGAGAGCTACCTCCACCAGTGAAAGGGGTCAAGCCTGTGTTACACTGAGTCCAGCACTGCTGTCTTAGAGACCTCTAGACTCTCATTTCTGTTCGTTATTGTTATGTTGTTCAACATCAGATGTAAAATTAACTTTTCCCACCTCCCTTTCTCTCTGCTTTCCTTGACCAACATGTGTCAGAACAAAACCAGTGGCTCCTCAGCCTGTCTCATTCCATTTTGTCATACTATTGCTTGTAATTCTATTTATTCTCCAGCTCGCTTTGCTTCTCCTAGCATGAAGTGCCTCTGGGAAGTTCTTAATCTCTTTGCTACAACTCTTTGAAGAAGTTGTTGACAGTTGTTGACTTATTGTAGCCATGCTCAGCTTGGACAGAGAAGATCCTGCAACTAGTAATGTGCAAAGGTATAATTTGCTAATTTTGTTTGATTTTGTTGAATTTTAGAAATAAAGAGCAGAAGGCTATGCTTTTGCATCTTTTTGCTTATGTAGCATGCCACTGTGACATATTTGCAAGTAGCTACCATTATAGGGTTTCTGAGACAATGTCAAAATTCTTAATGGAAAGTTAGTTTTCTTTGGCCTCTGCATTAAATATTGATCTATCCGTACAGGGCTTATGCTTTCAAAAGGAAGCAGTTCAAGTCTTCATAGCATTACAGTGTTTTTGTCCCTTAAATCTACTTGATACAGAGTTTCACATATACTTTGAGCTGATTAACCTATTCTGGAGATTGCAAAGATGCTGAAAACTGGGAGATACACCCTTAGAATATGCATTTTTCTCACTGCACAGTATATTCAGCAACTGGAGGGAGTTTTGTTAGTTACCGAAGTGGTCAATAAAATTTTATATGCTAAGAATGAAAGCTCACTGCTCTAAATTCTTACTGAGTAAATAAAAAAATGCAGTACAAACCTCTCAGGAAAATAAAGGTAGGAATGGTAATGTGATTGCTTAAGTCAGTATGCTGACATGGCTTTTCTATGCACCCATTCATCTTCCCCACTGCCAGACCACTGTACTGGGGAAGTGAGAACTCCTCACACTGCACTCATCATGCAAGCATTTAAAGCAACTCTGCATGATGAACTCAATGAACTCTCAATGGCTTCTGCTAGCAGACAGTACTATTGACTTGCAACATCAGCCTTGCAAGTTAATCATTGCCATGGTTTAAATTAATTCTTAAACAAGTTCCATAAAGCCCAATACATAAGCAGAACATAGAAACGTACTAGAAAAAATGTATTAAGAGCTCTTAAAAGATGAATACCAAGTCAAGTGACTGGCTTGGAAAAATCACTATGATAATATAATGGAAGTTAATTCTGTTTAACTGTGTTTTCTTACTCAGCTGACATGGAGCACTTGGCAGGAAAAACACTGTATAAACCAATTGCATCATTTCCCTGGGGTAGAGAAGCTGTGTTCAACTCAAAGTGGGAGCGCTGTAGTGTGGCACTGCAGCACTGGCTGCTTCCTATACGCACTCCCTTGGCTGCACCTTGACCTATCTGCTGCACAGGGCTAAGGCTTCCTTAAAAAGGGCTAGGAGTAGCTCCTAGCATACTCATTCAGGGTATTAATCTGGCATATGGGAAGAGCACAGCTGAATCCCCTCAGGTAAGGAATGTTTAGAATAGTACTGGAGGAGCAATCTAAATATCAGGTTATTATGCTAAATGTAGACACTCCTTGCTCTTGTTTTCAATTAAACTAACCTGTGACTGTTATACTCTGTATTCTTCAATGTGTCTGCTGGAGGAGGACTTGGGCAAAATTAGATGTTTCTCTGCTTTGTGCCTGAATTGTGGTAGATCTTAGGTGACTGCTTATGCAAACAGGCTGATTCTTCACATGTAAAGGTGCCTAAGTACAAGCATTAAGAAAATTTTGCAAATCAAAAAGCAGATAGGGACTGAAACAAGCAAGGCATTTGCGGTGTTGAACAGTACAGGAAAGTATGTTTTCTCTATTCTAGTCTTGAACATAGGCACCTGCGTTCCTCCTGTGTCTTGTAATAAATGCAAAGGATCATGGCCTGAATGTTATTTGTGGCTTCTTGTAACTGACTCTTTAAAAGACTGGGGCACTTGTGAGAGTCAGCTGGTAGCAATTCTCCTTCTCCCTCTATAAATGATGTCCATTTACTTTTTATTTTCTAATATCCAGCATTCATCTTAGTTACGTATTACTTTATCTTGCAACTTATCCATCCCCACCACCTGAGAATACTTCATCTGTGTACAGAAGCTGCAGGAATGTTTAGGAGTGACATAGGAAATTTACTCATTTTACATCTGTAGATCACAGGTAATGACTGGGAATTCAAAACAAGATTGAAAATTGCCTCTGAAATCCTGAGATTAACATGCTCTGATGTTATAGTTCATCTTTCTTCCTTTTAATCCTTCTATACTTCTCTGCTAATGTCCTTGAAAAAGTTAAGTTGAAAACACACAAACATAATGGTAGATATTTATCTCTGACTGTTTTTATGGATATTCAGCTGAATTCATCTTTATATATTCCAAAGAGAGGTGGAGTTTCCAGGCCTTTCTCTGAGGGTGCTGTCTTTCCTTCCCTTATTGGGGAATTGTGAAACAAAATTGGAAACTGAACATTGCAGCTCTATAAAATACAGTGCTTCCATAATGTATTGCCCAATTCTTTCTCAACAAAGAGAGCAAATACTTTTTATGTATCAGGATAGCTAGCCAGCCTTAATGAGCTTGCAAACTGATAGAAAACTGCTAATCTAAATGAGACACCAGTCCAGTGCAGTAGCTACAATTACAAACCTCAAATTTGGTTATTGACTAGGATTAGAATACACTTTTTCATGCTGAAGTAATGATTAACGTAATTTTTCTTTGTATAATTGTGATCAACTAAATAACTGTAAAAACTAGCGTCTGTATTTAATTTACTGTTTTCAAAAAAGCATAATTTTCATAATAGCTGAGAATACATAGTCTCTGTGAATCATTTCTTTTTTCTAACATGAACAATGTATTCATGGCTTGTTTAGTCCATATTGCTGTATACTGTCATTCAGTGGAGTAGGGTGGGATGGTAACTACTGGAATAGTCTGAAGTAGTAAAACATGATTAATGGCTTTTCTGATCTAAGGAAGTAAATGTGATTAAACAGCACTTAGATGCTAATAAAGTGGCCAGTGAAGATCTAAATGGAATTGTTCATCCAAGCATGCAGGGAGGCACCTGTTGTTGGAAGACCAGCATCTTTCGATGACTAAAGAGCATGAAAACAAGAGCCAGGTTTTGAAAAAGACTTTTTTTCTTCCCTCACTTCCTCCCCCCAATTTAACTGTAATTCAGTGACTAACACAGCCGTGGTAGAGTCCAGGAAAATGTGGCATGTTGCACCTGCTTTCCTGCTTTATGGACTTTGGTCACATTTATCTGGAAACTGCGCACTGCAAGATAATCAACTGAGAAATGCTAGTTTCTTTTAGACGGCTGTCCACACATCTCCAGCAACCTGTTTTCACAACTTCCCTTTAGAGGCAAGCCCTCAATAGAAGCTAATTTTGGCTTACAAGAATAACTACGCACGTAATTTATAATGCAAAGGCCAGTCCTGATTTGAATCACACCCTTACTAAAGACATTACACCTTCCACTGCTTTCTAAGCTGAAGTTCAGGAAACTGTATGAAAGAGCTGGGTGTGGAGCAAAGCCTTATAACTCTTCTATGAAACATCATCTGGTTTGTATTTCAAGAACATGGTGTCAGCCAAAGAAGTGATGCTTTTGTTTTGGACTTTTCCAGCATAAACAAAAGAGCATTGTTTTCCCTACCTAGGCAGCTCACACGACCCTTATTTTCTGAAGTCAGACCAAGTAAGCTGTGGATGCAGACAGGTTGGTCCCTCAGCGCATACTGCCAGGGAACTCCAGGCCATTAGTTCTCAACTGGGAACTAAGACTACTCATATTTTTGATCTTTATTTTTTAATGTTGCTGAGTAGAAGCAACTTTTTCTGGCTGGTAGTCTTTTCCCCTAATACAATCGTCAGAGCACTCTCTATCCTCTGCAGGATTCCTAAGAGGGTTCTATAATGAAATGAATGAGGGGAATGATTTTTGTGATTTTATTTATTATTTATTTATTAAAAATAATTGTCCTTGAATGGAAAAGATATATTTTTCTTCTGTAGCTTATTGGTTTTGCTCTGGAAATCTTAGCAAATATGGATTTTCAGCACTGGCTGAAAAGAGAGAAGATGACAGTACCGTATTGCTACATCTGGGCTGTCAAATCATTGTATCTTTGATTTCAGCAATGACATTTAGAGAGAGCTTATTATGTGTTTCAACAGAATATATCAACGAATATTAACAGAATGAGTAGGTCTATAGAGAAAAGGTAAAGAAAAGGGAGAAAATAAAATTAGTAAACTTTCTGTTTATGGTATCACTTGATAGTTGTAACATATTTGTTTGATAAACAAAGGGAATACAGAAGAGCAAATAAATCAACCAGAACTGGTATAGCTGAAATTCGTTGTAATTCAATGAACAAAGTAATAAGAAAATCATATGTGCTGCCTACCAACTTGCTTCTGGAAACAGAATTCAATAAGATCAGCGCAGAAAATGAGGCATGAATAGCAAGCGACATAAGCAGTAATAAGAAAATAGTTTATTACTAGGAAAAGGAAGCCCAGCTAAGAGTCAGTACAGAAAAAAATCAAATATTTAATACTTCTTTGCTTCGTCTTTCATTACAGATGGGTTTCCAGATGGCTAGCAAAATTAAATACTCACAGAAACTTGGGCCAGAATAAGGAAAGAGCAGGCTACAGAGTACTTGCATAGGTGAAATGTTTTCAGACTCACTGCTCTGAATGAAATTCTGCTTATTATATTAAGTAACTAATAAAGCAATCTTAAAACTGTTAATGGACATTCTTATTTTCCACATCTGTTAAGACTAGGACCACACAATCACCCCCAGAGAACTTTGCTTTGTTTCTCCCTATCTTGAGCATCTTTTCATCCAGTCCAACACCATAACACCTTTGTCTAGGGAAGCAGGTGTTACGCTCAAGCTGCCATCTCCTATGCAACTCTGTATTTACCTTATATCCTCAGAAAACTGACAAACACTGTCATTCTATCACCAACGTGAAGGGGTAAAAATGTATTTATTATTTTACCATTCTTTTCCTTTGTCTTTTAAGAAGGAAAAACATTGCCCCTTTCACAACCACCAGCAAACACTAACAGAACCATTTTTTTAACCATTAAGAATTCTTGTTTCACAGAATACCAGTCTCTGAATATATTCTGAGCTATAGAATAGTTTTAAGTGTTGTTCTGCTTTCAAACCATACATTTTAGTACTTAGTCAAACTTAGTATGCATTTTCTAGTGAATTTGTCACAACACTAAGCATGCTGAAGTCAATATGAAAACTAGAAACTTTATTTAATGTTTTACAGTAAGTCATGGTCATATATCTAATTGTCCCATCAAAATTAGCACACACTCACCTTGCCCTTCTGCTGGAAAAGGGATTGGGGACTGAAAATATTGTCATTTAACAGCACTTGGTTTTGTTTTATCTCCTATTACTGTACTTTATCCAGATCTTTCTCATCCAACTGAATTAGAAGATGTCTAGTTCACATCTGCCCTAATTCAAGTTACTGAAACAAGTTAGTACAAGGAGCTATCCAGCTCCTTCCTAATCACTGACCTGTACAGTCCTTTTCCAGTCATTCTTAGCCATTGACACGTGATATTGTTCTGAGGCCATTGTATGACGGACTCTCCACAGATCTTAACTAACACTGGTTGGTTGGCGCAATATTAGCTGTTATATTCTGGGTGCTATTAATTGCAGTTACAAATCCTGTGTCAATATGACTCTAGATTTTGCAGACATTGGGTCTCAGTAATACAAGTACGTATTTATCAAAGATGTGACAGGTGCCATGCTCCCAACTTTTGGTGGAAGACTCCCTCTAACTTGCAGTTATTTTTCCCACTTTCCCAGGAATGGCATACATAGACTGCATAGTAGAGATCAGCAGTGGAATAGCAAACACTTGACCCTGATTCCCAAATGACAAGTACAAGAGGCTAAACCCACCTTCTCTCAGCTAGTGGGGAGCCCTGGGTTATGCTAATGTATCAGAAGAGCTTTGGAGAAGGGTGAGAAAAAAAACAGGCCTCTGTGCTATCAGCTGGCAGTGTACTATGGACCCACGATAATTTCCACCAGATGTGGTCAACAGGAAACCATTGCTTCTTGGTGAAGGCTAATGAATTTTATAGATCTATGTGGTCAGGTTTCTAGTTTGGAGATCAGGTAGGCTGATGGGCCTAGAAGCACAGTTATGATTCCCAAAGCCCTGCTGCAGGATATTGCACGGAATATGAGGTACTCTTGCAGTTGGAAGGAAAAAGTAACAAAATGCATTATGGGCAGCCTTTCCAATGAGCATCCATGGGACATTCTGGGTCAGCAAGCCTATCTGATAATCCAACTGGCAGCAGAAGACAGACTTGGAGAATGCTAGGGGTAAAGGAGGTACAGCAAGTGGAGGCAACTGTTCAGGTGACCAAAGACATATTCTCTAGAGATAGTCAAGGCCCGCCTGGATGCAGCCCTATCTAACATGCTCTAGGTGACCCTGCTGAGCAGGGAGGTTGGACTAGATGATCTCCAGAGGTCCCTTCCAACCTTACTGAGTCTATAATTCTACATCAGAAGTAAGTCTTAGTATACTATTTCAGTTAGGTTATGTGGAATGTCAGACTTGGGGACTGCCCAGTGGCGGCAACATAGAATTTCACAGCAACAAGATGGTGGGACACAGGCCCCTTTTCCACATGGATGTAGAGTTCAGTTCACTGTGTTTCAACTTTCAGCAGTCACCCAGACAGCGCTGAAACAAATGGGGCTGAATCCAGATAAACCTGGCAGTCACTTGTTCGGTATCGGGGCAGTTACCTCTGTCGCAGGGAAAGAGGTCACCCAGGAGCATATGTAGTCAATGAGACCAGCAAGGTAAGTCCATCTATCAAAGATAAGATGTGGTAGCTCTCATGCCCTCCCCACCCCATTCTGGTTACATGGTCAGTTTACTCCATCTTTCTGTCCCTGGGGGGCTGTCATTTTTTTAAAAAAGTCATTCCCAATGCCAGACTCATAGAGCAGGCCTGTGGCTGGCAAGTCTGTGGCTGAGGCTTCATTGTAGGAGTTAATCAACCATTGTTTACATGTTCCTTAAACATGGAGAAGAACAGATCATGCCCTTCCTGCAACATAGACGGCTATGTCCATCGTAGCAGTATTTCAACAATGAGATCTTCACTGCTGTTATTCCAGCTGTTCAGATACTGTGTTTCTGCCAGCCCCACCCAATCATGGGCACATGCTGGTACAGTAGCCCTCAGACTTGGTGGTCATAAACAAGCCAATAAAGTCTACAAAGCCTGTTGTCCCTTTTAAACTCCTTTAGTTTTCCTTACTGCTCCTTCTTCCTATGGTGTGTCTGGTGCTACCTCTATAGCAAAAAAATGATTTGAGACATGTGTCCCCAGGTTCCTGCATACATTCCAGGTCACAGATAATAAAGCCCTGTTCTGCCTCTGGATTTCTGATCATGGGCATTAAGCAGAAGAGCTAGTTTACACTATAGTTCTGTTCATAGTACATCATACACTTCCAGATTTTACAGCTGTTACACTTTTTTCACATCTTGCATTTCCCACATAAAATCATAGCTCTAAATGTTCTAAAATATTTTTAGTGAAATTGATTTCTTTTACATTAAAATTTTCATGCTGTAGACCTAGACAATTGTTTGAAAAAAGTTTTACAGTGTTTGGTTTTAGCCCATTTCCATTTGAAGGGAAACATCTGAAAATACTCAGCTGTTTCTATTAGAATCATAGAATCAGTAAGGTTGGAAGGGACCTCTGGAGATCATCTAGTCCAACCTCCCTGCTCAGCAGGGTCACCTAGAGCAGGTTAGACAGGGTTGCATCCAGGCGGGCCTTGAAGATCTCCAGAGAAGGAGACTCCACAACCTCTCTGGGCAACCTGGTCCACTGCTCTGTCACTCTCACAGTGAAGAAATTCCCCCTCACGTTCAGCCAGAACTTCCTGTGCTTCAATTTCTACCCATTGCCTCTTGTCCTGTCACACGGGACAACTGGAAAGAGTTTGTCCCCATCCCCTTGACACTCGCCCTTCAGGTACTTGTACACATTAATAAGATCCCCCCTCAGTCTTCTCTTCCCCAGGCTAAAGAGACGCAGCTCTCACAGCCTTTCCTCATAGGGCAGGTCCTCCAGCCCTCTGATCATCTTTGTAGCCCTACGCTGGACTCTCTCCAGTAGCTCCATGACTCTCTTGTACTGGGAAGCCCAGAACTGGATGCAGTACTCGAGATGAGGCCTCCCCAGAGCTGAGTAGAGGGGCAGGATCACCTCCCTCGACCTGCTGGCAACACTCTTCCTAATGCACCCCAGGAGACCATTGGCCTTCCTGGCCACAAGGGCACATTGCTGACTCATGGTCAACTTGTCATCCACCAGCACTCCCAGGTCCTTCTCTGCAGATATTTTTACAAATCTTTTCACTTCTGAAACCAAAACTTTTCTACAGAAAACTTCTTGATATAGCTGGTAAGATGTCTATTGCACTGAATCAAGCGATTTTGTTTTAATTTGCTGCTATTAAGTGGTTATCCCAAAACTGAATACTTGAGTTTAAGTATCTTTGAATCTCCAAACACTGTAGCAACTGAAGAATTATAGCCTTAACAAACATTAGTTACAAAATTGCATTTGCAGCTTCAGGGGTCCTAGAAGTGTAGGAAAACTTTCTTTTACTTCATTCCATCCATTTTGTTCTATCAGAAGATATTCTACTCACAAACATGTAAAACTTCTGAGTAGTAGACAACAAAAAAGTACAAAAGGCATATCAGCAAGAAAAATATATATGAACTACCAATTTTTGAACAAAACAAACATCAGAAGCTGTCACTTGACTGCATAATTACCTCGTTTCATTTAATCAATCATAAAGTCTCTGGGAAGAAGACAAATGAAATAAAGCATAGACGTCAGCACATCAATGCAATTGCTCAGGGTTTCTGAAGACTCTATGATGTTAGTAGTCAATGTGTAGAAAGATGAATAAAACAGACTACGACGATAGGAAAAATTATCAAACTGTTCAAAAGGAGGCTAAAGATCTTGGCTTATCTTGTTAAGCCAAGATCTCTATCCAGGAGAACCAAGTTGTCTTTGCCCAGCAAAGTGAAAATATAAAGGGAATCTGATTAACACACACATCTCTCGTCTCGCTGACTCCAGGCTTGCTAGTAGAGCAGAGAAGATCGTTGTCCGCCAGTGCCACAAGGGTACACTGCCAACTCATATCCAACTTGCTGTCCACTAGGACCTTCCTACATCTTCTTACATGAAGTTGCTTTATAGACTGTTGGTTCCAGCCTGTATGATTATCTGGGGTTATTCCATCCCAGATGCAGGACTTTGCCTATGGTTAGGCTGAAGACTAGAACAATTTCTCATAGTCAGAACTCCTGGAAAAAAATTTCAATGGGAGAATTATGAGATACAAATTTCATTGATTTTACATAGGGCTTTATCATCTATGCTTCTAAGCCCATGTTTTAGTAGGTACTTAGCTGTCAGCTAACTGATAGGATGTGGCACTCCTTGAATGCCTAATCAAGTTACCAGAAATGTACTTTAAGAATTCATTAAATTGAGAGCTACTTAACTGATATCACAGTAGCACAAATCTAATACTTGTTTAATTATTGCCTACTTCAACAGAGTATATTTAGAATTGCATAAGCCTTGATTGAAGCTGATGAACTGTCCTTCTCAAGCAATCACAGAGACGTTTACTTAATTAGAAATGTACTTGGCACCTTTTTATTTGATGTTAACATACTGATTTTAAGCATCAGTCTAAATCAGTACTTACCCTAGGAGTTCCTGAACTGAACCGACTTGTTAATTAATGCTCCCTGAAATAGCGCTTGTTAAGATGTATCTAGCTTACTAGGTAAGCAGTAAATTCTGAAACTGCTTTAATTACTTTTTAAAGAAGGCAAGATCTCTAGGCACTGAATGGACAGAAAGTACTTTCCTTATTGCACTGTTTGAAAGGTAATTACCCAATATATTTGAGTGCTCAGTTGTCACTATAGCCTTTTATTTTCTACTGCAAATTAGATTTATAAGAAGCTACTTCCTAGTAAAACATGTAAACCTACCTACATATGCAATTTTGAAACAGAAAAAGTCTCTTCACATATCTACCATATAAACAGTGCTGAAATGAGTTTTCATCAGAGAGTGGTTGCAACCTTTAGGGTGTTTTTTTTTTTTTCTTCTTCTTTCTTTCTTTCTTTTTTTTTTTTTTTTTTTTTTTTTGTCTTTCAGCTCCTTGAAACTGAAGATGATAACCTTCGTTTATTTATTCTCAGAATAGATCAAAATTTTTCTATCTTTCGAGAGAATAAACAGGGTGTAGCTTCAGAATAAGGACACATTAGATCCAGCAGAAAGCTGAATCATTTACTGGGTGGTAGTTCCTGGATCTGGATACACGATTTTACAGAAAGATTAAAAAAAAAAAAAATCACGAGGGACAAGCAAAGCAGATCTCCACACCACAAAGATGTGTTTTGCCCTTCCTTCCATTCTCTTAAAACAGCTCCAAAGGAGGGAACAGTGGATCATACATGGATGGAGCCTAAACCAAGATTTGAATTTACAGGGGATTGCCTGAAACACCAGAAACACTATGCCTTAGTCTGTGCCCTGAAAACAAAAGATTCTTGTACTGGCAAAACACAAACTCTTTCGCAAAAGGGGTCTGTATTTTTTATGCAAGGGTGAAACTGAAGAACTTTACTTCAACAAAATATGTGGTACCATAAACTGGAGTGGCAGAGTAAGCAATAAGCCTACAGCAAGGGCACTTCACCCATACCATAGCCCTAGTCTGGAAGGAAGCAAATCATACTCGCTTTTCCTTTCTCTATCCAGATTTCATCCACTGAACGTAAAGACACACTCACCTGTCCTTTGGACAGTTAAACTCTGAAAGGATCAACATCTTGTTACAGGGAACAGGATACACCAAAGGATTCCTAGGATCCTTCTAGGAACTACCTCCACACAGTGTCAGCATGGACATGCTCAGTTGTCCAGTAGTCAGAAATTTCTGGTGTTAATCTGCTAGCTGCTTAGCTTGGTAGATCTTCAGTTTAAAAAAAAAAAAAAAAAAATCTAAACTGCCTAACTTTCCTACTAGAGTCTACAGGAGTACAAAGGTCCCATGCTCTCAGGTTTGGATTCTCTGTGGGAAATCTACAATGAGACTCTGCAGTGTCTAACTTTCAGACAGCTACATGCTCTACTAGATTTGCATCTGGGTCTCTGAATATACATAACTAATTGGTCTTAATTACCTACCCCGCACAAACTGTGGGACTGGGAATGCAAGATGTATTCCCAACTTCACTGAGAAATTAAAGGCAGATCCCAAACATCTGCAGAAATGACAATGGAAGATAAGCTGGACAGCATGAAAATTTAGTGATAGCAATCTACCATTTTCCACAGAGCACCAGGATACAGTATTGGCATGCTTTTTAACAATGAAAGAGTGCATTATTAACATTCCTAAGTAACGCTCATAACACATTCCCCTCTCACTGCAAAAACTGAAGCAATACACCACTACGGTGCATTGTACACAACTGCTTCCCACTGAAGCAGTGGGAAGTGTCTTTGTGCTTGCATTTTATGCAATCAGCATATGCTTTCCTCGAGTATCAACACCCCATCCTGTACAACATAATCTGCCCCATCTGGTCTGTCATTCAGTTTGCCCATCATCTTTAATCTCTTTGGAAAGATTTCACTATTTTTCCTTCTTTCATCAATCACTGCTACTTTGTCCCATCATCCATTAGCCAACTCACGTAAGAGCCTGTTACCTTGCACGTATCATTCTTGCTTAGGCTGCTCACCCCAAGCCTTGATCCCAATATTCCTAGTTAAAATTCTCCGCCTTCCAGCCCCCTGAGAATCAAATTTTTTTCCTGTATTCTCTCTTCCCTGTGAATCCAATTCAGGCTCTCACTTAGCTATAAAGAACTTGCCTCTCCCTAGCATTTTCTTGTTGATCACCCAGCAGCTCTCCCACATGTAGCCCCACACTAGACAACTGCTTTGTGCTCAGCAGCACTAGCGTTTGCAGAAGAACAGAACGCTGGCCAGCATTCCCTTTATTCCCCTTCTCCTGCTATATGTATAGCACATCAAAGATCACAATAAAGCACGAAGTTGCCCCTCCACATCCAATATATATAGAAATATCCCAAGCAACTTGTGTGTTGTTTTCAAAGTGTGCTCGGGATTCCACGCTCTTTTACTGTCAGTGTACATCAGCCAGTGCAACGCGAACTAGGTATATTCTGATAAATAACAGCCCAGCTTTAAAGAAATGTCCTGGTATGAAATATCTAAAGGGAAGATTGTGTAGCTCTACAGCAGCTGCTGTCATCTTCTGTTCTTCCTTCCAGCTGTCCATCTCACAGGCAGAGGTCTTCCAGGTTACACTGCCACAAAATTCAGGCAACAAAGAAAATTCATACTCCCACTATCGGCCCTCTCCCGTGAGGAATGTACCCACCCTCTGCTGCACGATTAGGAAACTAGATACTCTTTTCTCATCTACAGAATAGCTCTGTGAGCAGGACTGAACAGTAATGCATTATTGCATAGTGTATCTGCCACCTGTAAAAGATATAAAATCATTTATGGGGAGGCATAAACGATTGTAGCTTGATGAGCTGGCAGGGCCTGTAATAGACAGGATGTTGCAGAATGTGTGCCTGAGCACATGTGCAGAGTTTCAATTCCTTGTCCATAACAGACATCAGATTCCTCTAACTGGAGAAGAAATGTTTACTTATTAACTGGACATTAGACTCGGGCAATAACACAGGGGTAAGCCCAGCACCCGTGGCCTTGTGGCTGGCAGGACTCTTGTTTCTGAGGACCTCCTCTGGAATGAGGCTGGCCCAGCTAGGGGGGATTCCAGGGGATTGCAGAGCCCGATCTAGAGCTCTGGAGAACTAGCATCAAGCATGATCCACAACTTTCACGTCAACAGGATCGGCACTAAAGAGGCATGCAGGCGTATCTCAGGAGGCTTTTGATCTGCGCAACTCCTTTTCTGCTCCTTACTTGGCAATGTTAGAACTAGTGTTTAACATCTTTGTGCTAATGCCTGTCTTCGCAAAAAGCTTTTTCAGTTCACAATGATGTTCCCTTTTCAGCTGATGTACAATCTTTGGCTGAATAATCCCATTTTCCAGGGTCAAGAACAAGAACCTAATACTATCATTAATAAGCACCTGACATTTTGATCTGAGAAAACTCTCAAATAGCTAAGAAAAAGAAGAATTGTCTATGTACATCAATATTTTTGGTAACAAGTTTTGCAGTTTTTAAAGCAGTGATCTGTCTAGTCTTCAGTAAAAATATTTATACAATAAGACTTTTTCTTTTTTTCTCTTAACTGTAGCATACAGGAATCAAATCCAAACTGCCATCAATGAAGTTGTGACAGGTTGAAAGTAGGACTGTGGAGCATTTGATGGTAGAAATAGTGGTCTTGAAATTACTTAATTCAAGATGCACTATGATAGTGACATAAGCAGACATACCTGCCTCTGAACAGCGAAGAGTTAAGAGCATTATACAGGAGGAACAAAAACGCTCAATAGAAAAAGCACGAATACAGTATAAAGCCATACACAAATCAAAGTAATCTTCCTTTGTTAGGAGCTGATGAGTGGGAAGCAGAGGAGGAGAAAAAACTTGGGTTTCATGATTTCAGATACAAGCCTATCAACTTGAAACAGTCCTGAGATAAATGTAATCGTAGGATGGATAAGGTAAGACATTTCTAGAGAAAGTGCCTTTACAAGGACATGGGTAAGATTTCACGCAAAGTGCTGTGTAAAAAACTGGCCACTGGCTTAAAAAAAAAATAAAGGTGGGGGGAAGGTAAAAAAACCAAACAAACAGCCCCTCCCCCCAAAATAAATAAATAAATAAAAAAAAAACCTTAAGTTTTCCTATCTTTTTTAACCATTCAAAATTTGGTCAGAAGGTTCAGGAACAGAAAATCTATCCTAGAAGGAAATGTATTGGGAGATCCACATAGCATAGCACCACCTTCCAGATCCACCTGAAGGAGCTGTAGGATCCATACATAACCTGAACAGATACCAGTGCAAGTTCATGAAATTTTCTCTCAATCAACATAGCACAGTGCTCTGCTCTAGGTAACTAGCCCTGTAATACTGCCTTCATTACTGGAGCTAACTCATTTAGAAATTGCTCGGAAGAGTCTCTGCACAATTCTCCATTACACTAACGCAGCTTAGCGAAAGAACTTGGTTAAATTTAAAGCAGAAAGTGAGAAGGTATATGGGAAGGTATGATGGGAATGCTCTACTCACATATGAGGATCTTGTTAAGCAATCACATCATATAATCTCTTCAGAAACAAACTAAACTTCATTCACCCAAATCCCCTGTAAGTCATCCTGTTTAACTTGAAGTACAGTCAACAGCAGACAAAAACTAGGAAACGCCTACAAATCACAGAAGTTCTAGAGTCCAGCCTGTTAGAGTCTAAAAATAGTATGGAGAACATGAAGTCAACTCAATTTTAAGGCAGGAATTACTACTACTAAAAAAAAAATTCAATCACATAAAGGAGAGACCCAGGTCCTCAATCTTAATTAAGATTAATCTTAATTAATCTTTGTATCAGTTACTGAACGCTTGAAATCCTATAGACAGTAGTTACCAATAACTAACTGGATCTGCTGTGTTACTTAAGAAAATTGCAAGAGAGCAAATCAACTGATAATTCATTCAGTGGAGGCCATGGGAGGGCTAGAAAACAAATTCTAAGAGACAAAAGAAAGACTGAAGGAAGAAAAAGATAACTGTGGGAAAACAGACTCAATTACAATGAGAAGAATGAACCTTAAGTTTTCTCAGGCTAGAAGTGAATAGAATTGAAGCAGGTAATACAAAGAAGACAAACAAACTGGCAGATCTTGGAGATAGAAAGATGACTTATGGGCAGGGGAAGGGGAAGAAAAATGGTACTGTAAGAAGGAAAAATATAAACTGGTTACACACAACAAAATGTAGGCCAGGCTGTCTTCTCCTCTGAAGATTTGAATCTCCGTGAAGTACAGACTGAATGAACAGACTGAGCAGGTTAGAACAGTAATTCAAAACATTTAAAAAGGAGGAGTGAGGAGGGAGTAGAAAACATTCTGCACAAACAAGGAAAAGCAGAAAATAAAACACAAATACATATCAGATCCAGTGGAGGAAGTAAGGAAGAATAAAAACAGAGGAGGGAGGAAGCAAAAAATCAAAGTCACAAGGGAAAAAAATAAGCACAGTTGGATGGAGAAAAAATTCCCTAAGATAGACAGAAATAGAAAGCATATAACAGAAGAAACAACAATCTCAGAATTCAGTTGTACACCAAAAGTGACTTCCGTAACATAAGGAAGCTTGTGTTCCTATGGAAAACACTGGAATATAAGCATACCATGAAGGTGGAGAATGTCTGATTTAAAAAATAAGAAAGTTCCACACAAGGAAACAACTCCCAAATAATTTTTTTTTTTTTTTTTTTTTTTTTTTTTTTTTAATACATAGGACATTTCTGTTGATGTGTTATTACCCATTCAAAATATTCTGATTTCCTGCCTGGAAAATCATGAGACCAAGGGAAAAAAAAGTGTCCTTGCTTTGTACCTTTGAGCATTTCAAATTTCTCTCTGCAATAGTGACACGTACAAAGTTATAAAAGGTAAATTAAATTGTGCAATCCTAGCAACACTGAGGAAATAAAGTGTGACTTGTATGACTTGCAAGAAAACTCAAATGGAAACATCTTAATTACGCTGTCTTTAACATTAAAAATTATTTACTGTCTGTATGAACATTTTAGATAGTAAAATGACATCAGGTTGCACAGCACTCTACAACCATGATTACGTGATTGTTGTGACCGTATCATGACTTGCATAATTGTTTTGAAAGATGGACAAGATCTGCTGAATGAACACACACCAATATTGACCTGTCTTTTCTACTGGCATTTGCACACACTGGTATGAAAACATACCAGTTATCTAGTCAATGACAATCCTAAACTAAAGAGCAAGTATCTTTTCAGGCAGAGATTTCCCACTGTTATCTGTTCTGCTGTGCTTATACCTGCTACATGGCATCTTCATCCTTCACAACATCCTGAAAAGCAAGTCCTACTGGCAACTGAGGCACTAAGCCAAGAAGTTTTCAGCTGTTTATCCAAGAGCTCTTTGATTTTGAATCGTTTCTTGAATTCTTTGAGTCACTTTGCACTCCATCTGAAATACAAGGTCAGGGCACTGTCTTTTTTTGTGTTTGCTCTTTATTTCTATGGCTTTTGCCATGGGTGATGCATTACTTGGTATTACAAAGGTTTCAGGATGAACACTTCTATCTATTTCAAACTTGGGATGCAGATTGTTTCTTTGCTTTTTGAGGCTCCCTGCTATCCACTGATATGCAAGAGTTTTCACTCCTCCTCCTGCTCATCTAACATTTCTTATGTGGTATTTGTTAAATCTAATGCTCTCAGGGGATTTTAAGTGATTAATCTCCCCCCCCCCCCCCCCCGTCAAATAACTCTTTGTTAGAGTCATCATTACAACTGAATGGTGGGCAAACAACAGTGAAGAGGCAATCAGTTAAAGCAATACATTTTATTGCCAGGTACCATTTTAGGCACATACAATAAAAGGTACCATTTAGGCACACACAGTAAAAGGTGGTTTAGATAACAAAAAAAGTCCACCCACCTGTAAATTGCTATTCAGATTATTATTTCTTCTATATTTTTGAATCTCAAGAAGATAGCAGATAATCCTTATTCCTGGGGCATCCCTGTTCACTTGCTCCATTCTCCTTACAACACTCATTTAATATCACTTAAAATCCGGGAAATCATACTGGATATTTCAAAATTTGAGGAAGATGACCCCAACAACCTTCTATTTAAATCTCTCTTTCTCTGTGGTACCACACCAGTCCTCCTTCTGAATACTCTGACAAAGCTTACAAACAATTCCAAAGCACAGAACTTTCAACTTATATTTATTACAGATTTTTACAGAAAGTCATTTTACACCAATAAACTTGAAAAAAAAATAAGTTAAATGTAAAGCTTTCACCATATAACTTAAGTGTTTCAGAACAATTTTATTTTGCTTATTTCATTAGGTGGCAAATATTGTACAAAACTGCCACAGAAAGTGATATTTGAGTACAATTTTAGATTAAACTCTGTACCTGAAGCACTGAATATTGAGCACTTTAAATGCACTAAACAATGAAGCTATGTAATAGCACAACCCAGATGTCAAAATATCTATTTTATACACAAGTTTAAAAGCACTTCAAAAAGTTCCATGGACTCCAATTGATATCACACAATTTACTTCAAAAGATACTTATTGCAGAGTACCTATGCAGAGTACCTATACTGAGTAATTTACAATACTGTTCTGAGGGCTGTGGAAAAAAAGTAGCATATCGAAGGTTAATTCCACTGATTAGCTCCAGCGATGTCAATAGAATTTTTGCCATTGATTTCAAGGATGCAAAGATTTATCTACTCATTTTTTCTATTAGATAAAAGGTGTAAGGGCCAGCTCAGAGACTTGCAAAACAGCAGTCTGAAAAATACTTCATAAGACACACGCGCAGCATGACAATGAAATAGTTATCATAGATTTCAAAACTACAGCCTTTAGCACTATTCCATATGAAAGTCACAGATAATTTGCAGCAAAAGCAAACCAGAACAGAGATGAGAGCACCACTGTCAAACTTGACTGGGTTTCTTTTTAAGGCTATTTAAATATGTTTTGAGAAGACAGATATCAGTACTTTTGTTTTCTTCTCTTTTCTTTGGGGGTATTACATCTACCCTGGGAAGTATGGCATCCTGCTTTTAACCAAGTTGTTAAAATACATTTCAAATTAAGTGGTCCTGTTCATGTAACTTGCTTCAAAACTACAGATAGGCTCCAACAGCCATGATCTAAAGATGCACAACATGCACATCATAAACTACATCATGTGTAGTTTAAATATTTAATGATGAACATTACAACTTCTGAGCTTAAACAGATTCAGTATAATAATTTGTCTCATCTTGATAAGCTGAGGTTTACCTGGGTTTTATTACTAGAAAACTGTAGCAGAATACTTGAACATATACTAAACATTGCACCTCATCAGGCTTTCAAACTTTTATGTTAAAGTTATAATTTGTTGATAAAAATTCCAAACAGGACAGCTGAATATAATGTTATTAAAACCTTACAGGATTTACATTTCAGAACAAGAGGTGCAAATGTGATGTTTTAGCTATTTTCATGTGAAGTGTACAAAATGTTATAGGCTTTAGGTCCATTCTAATTAGCATCAACTAAGTCATTTAGGTTTTCTTTAATGTTAGAATTACCTACAGTATACCAATGTGGTTAGGTGCAAGCATACTGGAGCTTACTTTATCTACAACTTTGAGCTGGCCAGACACGTGCAAGCTCCCGTCCAGAACCTGAATTAGAACTATATACATTCCCTCTAAGAAGTGTTATTAGCTTGAGAACAGTGCTAAATTAACACAGCTCCTAAGTTTCTAAAACAGAGGTGTCTTTCTGGTTACTAAGCTTGTACTTGTCTGCAGGCTTTGGGACAGATACACTCCTCACAACAAACGGACTTCAGAAATACATTCTTGGTAAGATGAGTAACTTGCTGCTTCTGCTGTACTTGACAAAGCAGTACTTTGTAGGATCAAACATTAATTTGCTTAAGAAATTCAAGGCCTTATAAGCTAGTTTATCCATCTTTCATTTCTGTTCACAAAATGTAAAACAAAAAAAGTAAAAACAATGTAAACCATTACATGCAAATTAAAAGCCTGAACAGTCTTTGGTGTTGGGAATCCTTTTGGCAACTGTTTTAAGTGAAGGATGTGCCTTTCAAACATTTAGAAATTCAGATATTTATCTGAATTACTAAGCACATACAAAAATATGAAATAGCAGCATGCTTTTTCATTTTGAAAACTTTTTCTGGGGGAGCAGATATAGTCTGCAAGTTTGCTGCTCACTCTTAACATGTTTCACAATCTGTTCAGGATGAAATGTAATCAAAGACCACATTTAGGCTCAGAGCCTCATGATAATTTTAAGTGAGTTTAAGGATGGACCACTAACTATTTTCTTGGCAACAGCCCTCACACTGCAGCTCAGTGAGGTGGCTGAAAACTAAATCATCAACAGAAGATTAATCTTCTGCCAGATTGGTCTCTTCATCGTGCTAAATCCCTTTCAGCAGCAGCAGCAGTCTCTGCTGCTCTACAGGAGAATCATTGCAGTAAGAAATGAGCAGCAGCAAAACAGTGTTAGAGTTGAGAAAGTCATTAATTCAAAGAACCATCACCTCAACTGAAGAGGCACCACTTAGAGCTGTGGCGATCTGTTAATCTCCTTTCCCCCAAAGCTTCTCATCTACTTAGCAAAAACAACTTGAAACAATTCACCTTCTATAAGTGTTTCGGTAACTATTATGCTGTTCAAACCTTTAAGCCCATTGCTTATGGCATTTCCCATGCAACAAAGATCTTCCATAGCCAAAGACTTTAGACAGATGTTCTTATAAATTTTACAGACGTTTTTCCAAATTCAAATCATACTTAAACCAAACTCCACACAGTGTACTACCCTAAGCTTGTACAATACAGAAAAAACTATAAACCCCCAACAAAATCATGCAAAACAAATCAGAAAACTTACATTTCTAAACACAAATTAAACTGAATATAACACCAAAATAATACAGTTCAAGGTCTTGATTAACAAAGTATTTGCATATTAATAATTTTTCTCTTCTTCTTTTTTTTTTTTTTTAAAGGTCAAACTTGAGATAAATCAAAATAAGTTCCTGCCTTCCCAAATCCTGGTCCTTCAGATACCAAAGGAAATTTGAGCTCTTACCTTGTATTTCCCAGTTATTTTAGAGTAAATATTAATATTTAGATATTGAAAACCTTTGTATTTCTTTCCAAATGAGAATAACTCAAATCCCTCAAATTACTATATTAACATGAAAGTGAATAAAATGGGAAAACATCTTTAGAATTTTTGCATTAGTGTTTTAAACAGATATTTCTGGTTTCATGGTCCATTTTAAATTGTGTGAGATCTGTCAAAGTAAATCTTCAAGTTTTATCACTGTTCTTATGACCCAAAAGAATTTTGATTACCAGTTCTCTTGCTTAAAAGGCATCAGTGGAGATTTACATCATTCTGTCAGCACAAATTAGATAAAAAATTGCACCAATCCCAGCTCTAAAAAGCTTCCATACTGTTAGGTGTTATGCAGTTATGTAAATTGTAAAAACTGTATAATTTTTTAATGTACGATAATCAAGCTAACTTTAGATGCATGTTAAATATTGTAATATAATGGCAACTAATCATCTGATAGAACCAAGAAGTGCCTTGCACAATAACTTGTCATCTTCACTTCCTCTGAACTTCTGTATCTTAATTTTCCATGAATCATTTCAATCCTGGACATCAAAGTAGTCAATTACTGGCTCTTCTTTTAATGATTTAGGTAAACCATTGTTTCCAATACTCCTGAAATTAAAAGAATATTAGATGTTACTCACCTACATAAAAAGAAAGATACAAAATACATCGATACAACTGCCATAATGCATGCACACTGTATCAGTAGATGGCATGCATTACTAAATTATGTTTTAATAAAAATATTAGTGCTCAAAACAGTAACATCCTAAAAATCACAGTTAACAAAGGTGGTAAATATATTGTATTAAATTAGTATGTATAATGTGTGTGGCTGAATTGATAAATTTATTTTAGGGCCTTACCAGCAAGTATCATTTACTGCAATATTTACTGTGCAAGCAATAACACACTGAAGCCTAGATGTTCAAATGCCATCTTTTTAAAAGAAAGAGCAAAAGAAATACAGAAGCAAGTCATTGGTCAAATCTGCTCACTATTAAAAGCAAAAGTTACTGAAAAAGATCTACAGCAACACTAAATGCAAATATTGTAAAGATCTTTGTCACAAGACAGTATCAGGTCTTCCAAAATATTTTCTAGAAGAAAACACTCCTAAAGAAACTTCCCTTCCAAGAACTAAAATTAATTGGCTAAAATGGTTTACAACTTTGTCACGTGATCCCCTTCCAGAAAGGGCACTGAACAGATGAGAATCTCATAGAAGTAAGTGGAAATAAAGGAAAGCAACCTGCTAGGAAAAAAAAAAAAAAAAACAAAAAACAAAACAACAACAACAACAACAAAAAAAAAAACTCCACAGGTTGAGTTTCACACTAAGCAATCATTTCAGATATGGTGTTTTGCTCTAAATGCCTTGTTCTAAAACAGTTAATTTTCCAGAACTGCCTACTTCGTATTCCAGAAGCACCTAGAACACCCAATACCTACTGCAATAGTTGCAGCAAAATTAAGCTGTCCCTTCTTCCAAATGAGAGCTGTCACCTCCTTCCTGACATGACATTATTTCAAAAGCTAATTTGGAAATAACTAGAGGGAATGCAAGGCGGGGGGGAGGGCGGTTTGAAAGGTTTAAAAACAACAACAAAAAAAGAACAGAAGGTTAAGCTACTTTTTAAAAAAATTTATTACTATGAGATGACTACAGGTACGTGAAGGTGGCAGGTCATAAAAAGTAAAAACTGTTCTATTAGACTACTCAGCCAAGAAGCTTTATATATCTCTTCTTCAGTAGTTTTCAGTATCTGAGAAAAATGTAGTTCACCTTTAGCCAGCTGTGTAGTGATCTACACAGGAAAAAAATTTATGAACTGTCCAAATAAATCATTATGCCACTAAAACATTACTAATTTTCTTTTAAATAGTTAAAGGTTAAGGGGGGGGGGGAAGCCCCCAAGCCCTCATCTTCCTCCAATTGTCTAACATTCATATTAGAAAAAAGGAGAAAGAAATAAGTCCACAATATTACTGCTTTTAGACCACATAGTTAATCCTACATTTTGTTAACACTTTTCAATTTTAGTTCCGCGAAAAGAAAATCTCAGCGCGGGCTGCAAGCTCCACAGTGGTGTGGGCTGAGAAAACCAAGAAACAGTGAACTCTGAACAGTTCCTCAGTGAACTCAGCACTAAATAAAGAGCACCATTTTACAATTTCCTTACTTATCTGTTTGTTTGTAGTGAGGAATAGGAGGTGGAGGTCTGCTCTGCATTTCTTTATCTAGCACAGAAGTTAAGGTATTGCTTGGACAAACAGATTTCCCTCTAGAGAAAGAAAACAGAAGGTTATGTTGTTTACATGATCAATTGGAAATTATATTCATTAAGTAGTAAGGGCAAAGAAAGTTACTTTTACAACTAGTGGTCCGGTTGTCAGTGTTCATATTTGTATATTTAAAAAAACTATACAAATATTTAGCTTTCCAACTGTGAATGGAGAACAGATGACGTACAAATTCAATTACTGAGAGTAAGACATTCACTATCCGAATGTCTCTTGGGCAGTATGCCTATAGAAGACGCAGAAGTAGTTTGCTGTATTCGAGTGCTGGTGCCCTGACTGCTTTCTCCACATGAATCTGTGAAGTGTCAATATGATCAATTGTTAAAAACACTAGAGGCACAACACTTGTGTTCTGGGTAACAGATACCTATTCTTTCACAGAGTAGATTTTATAGTTGTCCTTTCATAGAACAGATATATGATCAGAACAACAATTGTAATAGTTTAGCTTGACCTCCTTTGAACACAGTTTACTCCATCTTTGCAAGATGACATCTAATGTTTTGGAATCACGTTCTCAAACTCTGACATTAAATCATGTTGAAGTAATCGAGAAAAATCAAACAGGATGGCACTCCAAGGAAGTGTGGCAAAGCCATGCTCTCGGGAACAATGAAGCAACAGTGCCTCTTTCTTGTCAGTTGGTCCAGGCACACAAGATCCATAAATCACATGGGGCATTAGCAAAAAGATCTGCTCTCCCTGCCTGTCCATATCAGATACACTCTATTCGATGACCACAGAGGACACCACAGTGAAGAATGCCAGTCACGTCTAACCTCTCTGCAGTGCAAGTGCCACCCTCTGGCTGTTCCAAAAAACAAATCTAATAAAAAATTGTCCAATAAGTAGCAAACATGCCAACATGCCATGGAGCATCCTTAAACCTTGCCAGCGGTCAATTTCTTACTCCTCTTAATGCTGTCGTATTGGTATTTCAAGACCAAAATCAAATTCTACTGTAGCAGTATAATAGCCATTCTGTGCATACTAAACTGGATTGCTTTCCCATGTCTATCTGAATGCCTCCTTTTCTAAGGAATACTTTATTGCTTTTCCAAGACAAATTCTTGTTCTGCAAGTATAATCTGTACACGATATCATTTGTTAGCTAGCTATTTTTTTTTTAGAAGGAGAACAAATTAGATGGGCCTCTAAACTTGAAAATAGATACATAAATGCTATCTCCTATCCTTTGCCACCTAACCTGTTTTTATGCTTTAACCAGTTAATTTTATTCCATGTTGACAAGTACTTCCCTATTTATGACTTTATCAATTAATACACCCTTATCTTTGCCAATATATTTATTCTTACAAGCATCATCATATTTAAAAATCATCTAACACATACAAATAGCAGACTAGTGACCTTATTCTTGAATTACATATCTATGCTATGACATTGCTGTTTATTCTTAGATACAGCAAGTCACTGACCTTACTAACACTTCATTGCACAATTTAGTTACACACTGTATGAATAAGCAGCTTCTTGAAATTGTTTCAAACATGGTAATTTTATTTCTGTCCCTTATTGTGTGCGCTAAGACAAAAAGAGAGCAAGACGAACAGTATATATTCTTTACTTAGGCTATGATATCATACATCGTTGTCATAATTCTGCAGTAGCCTTCCAGTAATTTTCCAAGAAGTCATTCAATATATTCTCTTAGCCAGCCTACAGAACTCATTCTATATATCGTCTTACTATTCTTACTGCTTTTGTCTTTGATAAGTAAACTTAGAACATAAAATATGACTTAAAGAATTTACATTTTCTAACATAGCTACAATATTTAAAAATAGTTCCATTTTATTGTTATTATTCAGTAACAATTTGTGCATTTGAGTTAATTTCCACCTAAACGCAGCTTAATAAAAAAATACTAATGACTTCTGCTTAGTAAAAACAGCAAGTGACACACATACTAATATAATTTAAATATACACAAACTTATCTAATTATAAATTAAAATCTAACCTCATACTAAATTTTGTGTAGTTTTATTTATATATATAAAAAAACTATATAGAAAAATCTGTCTACAGATAAATATATAAATCTGACATCTAACTATTAACATCTAACTGAAATCTAACTAAATGTAACTTAATAGAGGAAAAATATCCTAGCAATTATTTTGTTCAGTAAAAATAGCATACATCTTATCTAAAATTGTGATAACAATTTAAATAGAAGTTATGTAAATCAGTATATGTATTAAAATCTAACTCTCATGTTAGCAAAACAAGTAATGCTATATTCAGTCACTGTGCACATGCAATGAATAGGAAGAAATAGAAATCTTTGAGGAATGCCGAGAACAGAATGAAATAAATTGAATCAAACCACTTGGCTTTCTGGCAACTACTAGCCTTTGGACTAGAAGAAGCTGTTGTCAAATACTCCAACATCATTCTGGAGCTTGAGTTATCACTTGTCTGAAGCTTCAATAACTTTTACATCTTGAAGAAGTGGCAATGAAAAAGACAATTAAAAGCAGCCTTGGATGAAGCCACTGAAGTGAGGAACATCACTATGCAGCTGAAGCAGATAGAGCAGTCAATGCCTTTAAGAGTGGCAGAGGTCAAACAACACACCATGCATTTTTTGCATTATACGCTGTTCCCTGAACAACATAAGTAAAGGAGCAACTGTATCCTCTCTCTTAATATCATAGAGGAAAGTTTTCCATTCTCAAGATGCAGAAAGCAAAGCCTTTGTTTTTAAAGCATAATTATCTGTCCTTTCATTTCTCTGACACTTTCTCTTCTTCACTAATCTCTTATTCCCCTTGTTCCCTCCTCCACTTATTTTTCTAAACTGAGCTCTTTCAAGTATGATCTACCTTCTCACTTTCCCTGAGTAAAAACAAAAAGAGGTAAAGTAGTGCCCCATTTCTCTTGAGAATTCAAGACTGTAGCAAAGCTACCAATCCATACACAGGCTCAGCAGCAGCTCATGGCACTAGCAGTAGGGAAGGTGTTCACTTCTTATAACAACAGGCAAGATCCACAGATAAAGCAACTGGCTGTCAAAGATCATAATTTGACAGTGCTAGACTAAATCTGACAGCATTGTAACTAAATAAGCTGCTCAGTGAGCAGCAGTCAAGTAAGCCTAATTTTCACATTGACATCTAGTTAATAACCATACTTTAATACTTCAACAACCATACTTTTCCCCCAGTTGTATTCCCTTCATTTCCTCCCCTACTGCGAACTCTATTCCATGGCTCCTCTCCAAGAATCTACAGTTCTGCTTAGCTATCTCTTAAATTTACAGCAATTCCATCTTTCTCTTTGTCTATTAACCAAAGATGGAATATATTCTGTGGCAGGTTCAGAGAGAAAATAAATAAATTCCAGTAACAGACTTCTTCAAAGAAGGTGCAAGTTGAAGTGGATCTTCTCTATGCAGCAATTAATTTAAAAAAATTATTAATTTACTATTATACTATGTCAAATTTATCTGAGGGCAAAAAGACAAAGCTACTGATGAGATGAATAGAAAGCAGCCTTGCAAAACCTTATTTTCTAACTTTTTCACTTTTTAATCTGGTTTCTTCTCTGAAGACTTACCTGACCATTGGAAATAGAAGATCATGAAATTTTGACTTTATTCTTTACTCACTTCAAATTGCTTTTAAATTAATTCAAATGGAAATTAACACATGTTGCAATGACACTAAATAAACTAATTCACCTAAGTGATACAAACATCCAAGTATGTAAGCAACAGTTAATAAACAAAATGAATTACATACTTCACTGCAGTGATAACAACATTACGCTTTGGTTCATTGTCATAGCTCACACTTTCAATCCCATAAACCTGAGCTAACTCATGGATGATTCTGCGATGATCTCTGTTCATTGGTGGGTAACAATGACTCTTCTTTGTATGCTTGCCCTGAATTCAAGATAAAAAAAAAAAAAAAAAGTGAAGTTTTTTCTTCTGTGGAAGAAAAAAAAAGTGCTTCTACTTCTAAACTTTTGCCACCACAACATTAGTACAGCAAAATGGTTGTATCTCAGTATTAATAGAAAACTCATCTAAAAAGTCCATGTAACTCCCAGCAATGAAGTAGTGTTTTCTGTTGATCACACCACCTCAAAGCACAGTGGGTGTATATATGGGTGTGTATATATATATATACACACCCCACACACATATGTCTGTATTTAAGTTTAAAATAGAAATTATGCATGTATTGACAGTTATTTTCACCCATTCTACTCATATCCCAAAGAACCAGTATACAGTAGTCTTTCTGAATTTTTCAGAATGATTTTCCAGTTTAGAATCAAATCTAATACTAGTGGTTTATTTTTCAGACTGACTTTGCGATTCACATACTGTACATTACTATGAAGGTATCAGATTTAACTACTACTTTCTTCTACCAAAGTAGCAATTTATCTCTAAAATCCACTACATAACAGAAGTCTACTGATGTTATTAAAAAGCAACAGAATTGAAGTTTTTGTTTCAGTTAAAAACTGCTAACAGTTGATTTGACACTGATTGCTACATAAGCAGTAAAAGAATACACAACAAATGGGCCTTCTTTCAAATGTTTTGGGTGATTTACTAACAATAAATATAGATAAGCAGTGGGCCCTCAATGCCTCAGTCTGCTGCAGGGACTCTGACACTCTGCTTCAGTCTTTGCTTTAGTCTTCACCACGGTCTGCCAGGACTTTAGACCTGCAGACAGGGCTTAAGTGGAAGAAGAACTACCAGTAGGAGAAAAAGTTCAAGTCAGGGATTTCTTGAGAAATAGCTTATACAAGTTCATGGGACTATATGCAGTGTATTTAAGGTTACTGAGAAGAGATCACCCCAGTGTCACTGTACATCCACTCTATTTTTGAAAGGCTGTGCAGATTAGGGTAGGTACTCAACAATTTGGAGAAAGGAACCTATGTTCAAAAAGAGCAAGTGAAACAACACAGGGAACTACAGGTTGATCTACTTCACTTAAATCCCTGAGGAAAATCATAGAGCAAGTCCTTTTGAAAGGCATTTTTAGGCATAGGAATAAGAAGGTCTGTGGGAGAAGCCAGTGTGGATTTACCAAAGGTTTTCAAGATCTGACTGGACAAAGCCCTAAACAACCTGGTCTGAATTCAGTGTTGATCCTGCTTCAACTAAGAGGTGTGGTTACATAATCTCTGGAGATCCCTTCCAACCAAACAGAATGATCTCCTCAACATCTTCTGACAGCCTATGCTATCTTTAACATCCAAATGCAAATGTTTGGTTAGTGCATTTCTGGATTACACAATGAAAACTGATAAATTGAAAGCAGTCACTTAAAAAATGTCTCATCTAACTCAGTAAAATGAAGAACAACTCATTTGAGAAACAAGTGTCTTAAGAAAGCATAATTTTGATAAATCTTAAACCACATAAAATTAATTCACACCTATCACAGTATTGCACGAAGTAATTTTGATGCAATACTGTGCATTTTTTCATTTCTAATAATCCAGGAAACTTAAACTTAATATAGTCTAGAAATGTCACCTTTTTAAAACAGATTAGATTAAGTAAAAGAATAAAGACTTGGAAATTATTTGAACTACTGCAGTAATCAACATGCAGGTTCTTAAAATCTTTGCTTGGGTCTTTTACTGTAATACTGATTACAGTTATTTAGAAAGAGGAATGCTACTTAACAGTAATCCCATTTGTCATAATCCCTTCCCCTTCTATCCGACTCAGCAAGAGATTTAATCACCAGTTCTTACAGAGAAAGGCAAAATGAGGAGAAAACTCATCTTTTCTGCTGAGACAAAGAAAATACTACTTCTGCTATAGTCACCAAGTTCCTCTTAAGAGCACCACATGTATCAGAGCACCACATCAGGTATATATTGTAGCTATCCTGTAAGTGGAGGATTAAAGCGTGCCTCTTCTTGGGCTGTAAAATAGCTAAATTGAGAATAGTAACAGGACCTGAAACTTTTATCAATCTTTTCCAAGAGAAACTGCTCTTCAGGGTAACACCACATGCTATCCAGAGAGAATTTTTCCTCAGCAGTAAATAGCAATAAACCTCCCACTCATTACAACACTAAGTATATAAACAAATATTTGCATGAGGAAAACTCTGGAAATTATGTACTTATTTATGATTACTAGCAATGCTTTCTTTAAAAAGTGGTGATGGTTCCAGGCTCAGAAAGAAGAACAGAATTTCTGTATATATAGAGGCAGACCTGGATGATACAAGTGCTTTTGTATGTCAAAAGTGACAACTTTGCTTTGCTAGATTAGTACATATTGATGGGTATAGGGGAACACATGTTCATGAGACAAGCAAAGTCATATAAACAGCTATGGCTGAAACATTAATGCTGAAGCTTGTAAGTGGAAAAAAAAGGGTCAAAATCCTTATTATTACTCATTTACCCAGTTAAACTGAAGTTGTTATCCCCAAAGGAAGGATGCAAAAAAAGTGAAATGGGTAAGCATAAGCAGTTACAACCTATTGAATAATCAGTAAACAAGACAGTACTGATATAAACAGAGCTACATGAATGCTTGACAAACTAGCACACAAAATACTTTGAGTACAAATATGTAAAACTCTGTATCTAGAAACAAAGAACACAACCCACATTTTGAGTGAGAAAGGATTTAGAAGTCACAGTAAACAGACAACTGAATGCAGACTCAAGCACAAGAGGATTTAGGAATCATGGCAGAAGAAAAACTAAACATAGTCTTCTACCATAATGCCATGTCAACAGTATTAATCTGATCTTTAGACATAGAAAAAGGGCAGCTGACATTGATATGGAATATACTATTAAAAAAAAAAAAAACAGTTGAATACTTTGGGATACTAAAATACATACTATTCTAGTGTCTGTGCTCCAAAATATTGGTGAACTGAGAAGGTACAAGAAAAGTTTCAAAAGTCTTTTAACCAGGACAAAGTATTTGTGGATGACAGCTTTATATAATCTGTTTAGCCTGTCAATAATAGTTAACCTCAAAGGAACCAAGTATGATAGGATAAAAGTTGACTAAGTTAAAAAAAAAAAGAGTTGCCCATTTATATTCACGTTTGGAATAGAATACTTTATTTTTTGTTTCCAACAGACAAACTGGCAGTATTCAACCAAAAGAGGAATATAATGCAAGGCAACACTGACACAATAGCAGCAGCCCCAGCAGCTACTCATTGGCATGGGTAAGATAAGCTCCAGTAGATTAAACAAAAAACCCCCCAAACATACAAAAAACACCCCACACAGTTCCTGTTCTTTGCTGATACTTGGCTTAGAGTTCCCAAATACTGCGTTTACCAGTGATATGTGACTTTAGAAAAAATAAAGCAAAAACATGAGCGTAAAACATCCTTATCGCTGGCGAGAACATGGCTTTGGAAGAAGAAATGAACTTGTGGGTCTCTGACTATCTTGTTCTAGCACACAAGAGATCCCAGAAAAAAACTGCATCAGAAGAAAATGCTTAAAGAAAACAACTTTTTGGGGAAATACAGAGAACCATAAAGCACTGTCTCAGGACTCCCCTACCATGAAACAGATCCATAAATAAAAATGTGAATCTATCTTATGGGCCAACATAAAAGGTTCCAGAATCAGAAGTGCTTAAGCTAGAAAGTGCAGTGGAATTAGGAAACTTGTGATGTTTCATTAGCCCTTCAAACAGGACTTATCTAAAGCACTCCTGGAAAAAAATTTGTGGGAATGCAAGGTAAACAGAAAACCCATTAAAGAAAGCCTATAGATGCATAAAATTTAGAGGCTTGACCCAGCAGTGAGGAACCTGCTTGGCTTGCCAGACAAGACTGAAACAAGCCAATTAATTCAACTTGGTCAAGCTGGCCAGAGGCCTCAATGAGAAGCAGTGATAACACTTATCCAGTTCAGAGATATCTTCAAGACAATACAAATACCTGTGCTTGCAGGATGAAATATGACATGGGGGCACAAGGAAGCCTTTGAGACTTCAAGACATAAAAGGCAGAGAAAAGGTATGCCATAAGAAGGACTAAGAGCAGTATCCTGATATCACAGTGCAATGCACTTTATCCCTCTTATGTCATATACTAAACAGTTTGGAAAGAAAAGAGACAGCATGCCCTCCACACATGCTGCAAAAAGAAGTAACTCTAGTCTCAGGTAGCAAGGCACAAGTAAATTTTCTGTTACATGTATACACAGATCACCTGTATAAGTACAGAAAGTTTGTGAGCAGTGCAAAGAATGCATTTCTAAAATGGTCCTCTAATCAGGAAAGTGGGAGTCATGACTTAAGCATTTTAAGGAGTTTGACAACCTTGTGAAACTCACTCACTATGTAAATAGAGATTTCTGGGGACAGGACATTAAGATTGCAATCGGACTCCTCAGGTATTGATTGGGTTGACCCACTGAAGGCTTCATAAAAGAAGAATGACTTCTTATCTGCATCTGAATTATAATGTACGGATTCCAAGCTTCAAGACTTGTTGCATATCTTTGGTATCCTGAAAAGAATCTGTCCCCTCTCAAGTATAAATTTGACTTCTGAGGACTTCTTGTACTTTATGGAATGGCAATTCCCAACTGCCTGCAGGGCAGGATGGTGTAAAACTGATCCCTTAGGTACTGAGCTGTCATGTGGGCTTAACTGGTTCATCCTAATCATGATAAAAGCTTAAGTAACCATCAGGTGATTGTGCCTTTAGGTCAGATAGGGAAAGGACTGTCACACATACAGTTTTTCATTTTTCATTCTCTTCTATAATGCAAGCACTCTTTTCAGAAGACACTCAATGGTTTACTTTGTAGAATCATTATTTAACGAATGTTTGGCTACTGCTGAGAACTAAAGCTCTGGAGATGCTCCTGAGCTCTCCTGTTCTGCTGTATTTTATATTACTAATTCTTTGTATATTACAAATTCAAGACCTATGCTTCTTTTTTTTTTTTTTTTTTTTTTTTTTGGGGGGGGGGAGGCATATATTATGTATATTGATCAGGTATTAATGTAGGTATGTATATTGCTATAGGTAGTTATCTTTATATATATAATGTATAATACAGATATACATTAAGTATATTTTAATGTAATATACTTTAATATGTATATGTATATCTTAACAGGACAATTACAGGCAATATAGTGTTGGAAAAGGTTTTTGTAAGCTGATAACAGATGTTCAACGGATCTCTTACTGAATATCTGAGATTGCAGAGGCCTGAATATAATGAAATATAGACAGCTTATTTTAGTCTTTCACTCCAAGGTGGAAAAAGTGAGTAATATGAGACAGGTAGAGAAGCACAGATTGTTTAAGAATCACCATACATAAGAAAAGGAATAAAGTTAAATAACTGACATAGAACACTCAGGGAGAAAGAAGAGACGGGAGGAAGGGAGAAAGAAAGGGGGTTACTGCTTTCTATGAAATGTTACTGTTTCTTGAGCTAAGGGCAACTGAGTATAGCTTGCTTTACAACTGTCCTCTTTACCTTGCATGTCAGGTCACATACGCTGGCCTTTCAGTCCCAAAGGCCTAATTCTGCTTTCACTAAAAGCATATGATTGTGTCCATTTTACATGACCCTTCCAGGTACCCTAGAGTATGCCAAACAACTGTGGTAGAGCCTACAAGGCCTTACTAACAGGGCTAATACAGATACATCTGCTGGAAGATATCCATAGATTCCTGAACAAGTTCCACTAGCAGGGTCTGGAAAACTTAGGACTTCCTCCTCAAGCTCTTTGAGCCCTTAAAAGCCTTATTTGATGATTAACAATGTATTAATGGAAAGCCAGAAATGAATCATTGCCTACTGCTGCAATAAAGCCTAGCACTCATTGAATCTTTAAATGAAACTTAGTTGTCAAATTGATCCTGAACTATGCCTTCTAAAAATGTTGTTCTATCTATGAATAAAACATGCACTTCATTACAGTCCAAACAAATCTAATGTCAGTTCATAACTATTAGAATTCTAGTAGATAATATTCAAAATCCCCCAAAATACAAAATACCCCAAATCTTCTTTTAGTAGCTCATACAATATATAACTACTGACCTTATTCACAGCCTCCACAAGCATTCTCATTTCCTTCTCAATATCACTGACAAATTTTAAATCTTTCCTGCAAGAACAATACAGCAGGTAAATGAGATAAAAGAGACCTCATATTTGATGCCTTCATTTTTTGTAACATTATCCTCAACAAGAACAAAATTGAAGCAATCATTTTACTGAAGCAATAACAAGAGCAAGTGTACATTTTGGCTTATACATTATTCTATTTATTTAGTATAATAAGTGTTAGTATGTTATCACTGCTACAAAAATCTTGAATTCTTTTCCCTTCAGGCCCTGAAATCAAATCTAAAACAGTATGATACAACTTTACTATGTGATGATACAACTTTGCACTTTCAAATATATAATTTAGATTTGAAGTCATCTTTCTAGCATCTTTAAATTACTTCCCATTAAGGAAATCCTTTAATTATAATACAAATTAGCATGAGAACTGAGATGGGGCAAACAGTGGATTTTTTTCCTAAGAAAGAAAATGTGCACTGACTCTGGTCTTCAACACATCCAACATAACAAAAAGGGAGGGAGATGCATAAAAGGCTACCTACAAAGAAACAAAAGGCCCTTTACACAAGATATTAAGGAGTTTATAATCTTTTTTTTTAAACCCTATTTAATCATAGAGGAGTTCAAATCCATCAAATTTAAGATATCCTTTATTTGAAGAATTTCCCTAGATTAAAAAAAAATAGATTTTTCCCTTGGACAATCAGAGGTATATTTTATAGGTCAAACGCAAATTATTTCTTGAAAGAAAGGAATACTATACTATGTCAGGCTGACAATTTATCCTGGCTTCTTTTGTACAGACAAGTCTTAAATTATTTCTGCTTCGACAGCTTCAGCATTTTTGGTGGTGTTAAGTCATAACTGCTTTATAGCTAGTGACTGGGACAACAAACATACACGGCAATCTGACTTGCTGTGGACACTTTATGCCCATTACTAAGAAAGAAGAACAGATCCTGCAAAAAGATTCATCTCAGGTTCTCTACACTGCAAGTTGGTGGTTGAGAAGAAAATTCTATATAATATTTCTGAGAGAGACTCAGTTTTTGATATATAAGGCTCAGATATGTTTTACACTTAAGACTGAACCAGGAGCTTTCAACCTGATTAAAACAGGAATTGCTAATATCCCAGGCCTGGGCCATAGTAAGTCTGCCCTTAAGTTTCAGACATCACAGGTACCTTTAGAGCCATGGTCAAGCTTACATACAAGGGTGAGTGTTGTGCTCTGTTCTTCAATGTGCAGATAAACTAATTCCAAAAGTAAGGTTAATCTTTGTTAGAGCACTATCTTTGTGAAACACCACTTCGTGAATGATGTCAGAATTTCATCTGTCAAGAAGTGGATGCATTACCACAATTTTGGATGTTGAAGTGAAGGTAAAACTACAAGATTAAGTGGTCTCAAGCAAACATGCAAAATGGCAGCTTGTCTATCAAAATCATCTGATCACTAGCCTGATGTACACAGTGCACCCCTGAAAAATCTTCAGTTTCATAATAGACATTGTGGATGGACACTGCACAGAATTATCAGCATCTGTGCATGTCCTGATGAAAAAACTATTAGCTTGGGAGAATTCCAGAAAGGACCTGGACCTGTAGAGTTAAAAAGAAAGGGCCCTCCAGATACATACAGTATGAATTACAGAATCAGCCCATGAAGTGTGAGGCTTTGAAAAGAATGTTACAATCATCACCTCTAGCTAAGAAAAAAAAACACTGACCCTCTCAGAAACATCTTAAGTCAAGTCCAAGGAGTCAGAAAGCAAATACCACATGGAGCATCAGCCATGAACATCCAATCCAAAGAGAAGGCCCATGAGCATCAGACACTTAAGATTTAGAAATCCACTGAGAAATCAGTTCAGACAGGAAGATATGTTCAAAATCAACCCTCCAGAAGCCTTCAAAACAGAATTATCAGCTGAAAATGATCAATGACATCAACCAGGTGGACATCTTTTCAAAAATATTTGGAAAGACTGACCAACATCTTTGAGCTTCAAGAAAGTCCAAGAGTGTCAAGGCTGAAGAATTCAAATAGGAAGACAAAAACAGCAAGCATACCATTCTGAGGATGGAGTGAGGAAGAAACAATTGACTTATAGAATGTCATCCTTTAGGAAAGTTAGATGGACTCTGATAAATTACAGAGAAACTCATTTTATGGGCAATATTGAACATCCACAGTTTCACTGCCTCTTTAAAAAGTAGAAACAGGGCCTTGTTCCCCTTCGCTTGTTATATACTATACTGTAACAGAGTTGTAACTACTCAAATGTGTGACTTGCTAAGGCAAGTGCTTTCTGTGCATTTGTCCCTCCAGAACCTTTCATACATGAGAGCTCGAAAGAACATTAACTCTGAGCCACATAGTGATCTAAGCAGGCTCCAACCTACAGACTGTCTGCAGAGGCTCAGCAATGCAGATGGTGGGAGAGACTGAAAATTTGCTTCTCCTTTGAAACCATGGAGAAGATTGAGAGCGCATAAAGTAGGTACAGGAAATTTTAAAGAAATGATAGACTTCACCATTCCTTACAGGTTTCCTTTGAAAGGGATATCCTCTACAGGCATCTAGATTGCCCTGGAGAGCTCTGAGCTCTCTATGTAGCATGAGCCTCACAAATGAAGAGCTGAGGCAATCTAACACAAAGATATATTTGCGTATATCCACCTCAGTGTGAAGCACAGCATTTGAGGTAGTCTGCTCCTTTGCCACTAATGCTGAAAAAGCACAGGTAAATTTTTCTTTAGAGTGTAAAACTTGCCTTTGAGGTCACCAGATAAAATTGATAAAGTAAAAGAGAAAAAGTAAAGTCCCTTTTTAACGGTATGCAGTTTTTCCCTTCCAAAGTAGGGGGCATACCTCACTAGGTATGAGTGCTCTGAGAGGAGTGCCAAGTTAACATACAAGCAAGCATTCTCCATTCCAAACTATATGATGCCATGAACACTCACTTCACTGACTGGCAGAATGAAGCTTGCAGTTGTCAAACAACACTGTCAGGTTCCACCTTTGGGCAAAGATCTTGAAAGGCCAAGGGTAGCCGAGAACATCCATTAAGCTGAAGAGAACGAAGCCTGTTTTAAGTCATTCCACAAGAGGAAGAAGATGACACAAGTTCAGAAGTGTTTTTTTTGTATGAGCCTGACTGGATAAATGAGTGAGCAGGGGTAGTAGTAATTGGCTACTGCATATTTCACTACTGCACTTGAATCAAGTTTCAGGTTGCTTGTTCTGATGTTGTATCAGCTTGCTCATTTCATGTTTAGGGAGTTTTACTTATCATCCTGTGGCTGGAGGTGGTTTGTCTATTTTACAAATTAGTCAATGTGCAGGTCATATTGCTCTATCCCAAATAAATGGAGTGTCTCCATTTCCCAGGATGTTGGTGAGCATCTATTACCTGACTGAAGAATTTCTCAAGTATTTTTAATACTCTGTGTAGGCTGACTGTCTGATTTCTTAAAATGACTTTTCTAATACTCACTAAATGTTTTTTCTTTTCTTTAGAAATATCGTTATTGCTTACTTGCAAAAAGAGAAAAACAATCATGACTTTCACATGATTTTTTTCACTAATTAATGACTGGTTACAGTCAAATAACTAGCTAACTGCTCATTGTGAGTTCATATGATCTAACTGGTAATGGATATATAGCTGAAAATAATGCACAGCAAGGAAAGGAAGTGGTTCTTAAACTCAAGATATCCAATCTGACAGTGGGCATACTGAAGCCCTGCAGTGTGGGACTGGAAAGTCTTTTTCTGTGCAGTGTCTGTGGTCCACGTTAGCCATCATCTTATCTCCCTCCTGCATGTCATGTAAGTAGGAGCAGGTCTACCACTGCTTCAGTTCCTCTCAACCACTGTGCTGAATAGAAATGCTCCGTTGCTTGTTTTGTCACTGATTTAGTGCTATTTATTTTTTGCTTTTCCCAGATTTTGCTGTCTTTGCCAAAAACCTCCTTGTCAACATCCATCAGTGCAAGATTTTGCCTCCAGACAACATTCCAGGCTTGTAGTTCGCCTGTCATCTGCTTGAGAAGTTGCCCTCATCAGCTCTCCTCCAGGCTTCTGTTTTTTGTTTAGGAAAATCATGAAGGTCCTCTCCTACTCTCAAACTTGTACACTGTTCCTGTTTGCAAGGCCGACCATGTAAGTGTGCTTGGCTCTTCATCAAGTGCACAACAGGATGTGGAGGGAAAATTGTGCTTGGGAAAATTGGCTAAGATGCTCATGAAGGACTCATCTCCCTCTTTGTCTCTCCAGATTCCACAATTTGACCTGAGATTTCCCTGCTCCATACAGTTGCCATGTAATCTTGCAGAGTTAACAAGATGCCAATAAAATCCTCTTCTGTGCAGCTTCATTTGGACAGACATTCCAGATCACCACCTTTCCTTCTCCACTGATATTAACTCATCAAATAACAGCTTCACCTGCCTTAGCACCACCCCTCTCAAGCTGGGCATTTACACTTGCACCAGTCTGCCTCCAACTTCATATCAGCAGACTAGCTTGGGTATCTGCTTGCTTCTCTATCTCTTTCTGGAGCCTCCTTGGAGCATTCAGAGCTTAAATGTCCACCCAGTGGATTTATACCTCTGATCTGTGCCTACCTGTGCTGGTACAGTCATCTCAGTGCAAGAAGATGGATCCCATTGGCAGCAGAATATCTCCTATAAAGCAGCATGGTGCAGAGACTTGCTGTCTTCTTAATCCTTCTCACATTCTGACAACCATGTAGTCAGATCAGTGCATAGCAGAATTACCATACTATTCCTGGTGCCTCCTACCCCCTCACTCTCCTGTAAAAGGCATCTTATCTTGGCCTGCCATCTCTTCCTTCTCCTCCTCTTACTGGGAGTTGTACTGCATCTTGGAGCTCTGGGGTTTTGTAATGAAAAACTACAGCTCAAAATAATGAGTCTTCTCATAGCTTCGCTCAAGTTTACTCATCTGTGGATGTACATCTTCTTCAGCCCTTGGCAGCTCATCAGCTGCAGAGATCAACTGATTGCCCATCCAAGACAGGAAATACTATACTTGTGGCTTTGGCAGCCACTTTCTTGATGCATCCTGAAAGCACGGGAAGAAGCCTGTCATACTTCTTGAGATCCGGTAACCAGATGTATAACTAAAGCTCTGCAAAAAAATACAAGCCCTGAGCTCTTTCATTCTTGGAGCAATCCACTCAAGCAAGAAGCCATCCATCAAAACATTCTGAGCTGCCTGAAAAAATACTGGAACACATATACTTTGTAGATCCTGCCATTACAAGGTAAACTCAGAGCTTTTCAAGACTGCTGAGATGAAACACCATCAGGAGTGGTCAAGGCAGTAGATGCCATAAAACCATAGCTTTATAAAATTTGCTGCTGACAAAAGAGATTTGTCAATACAGAGAAATCAATTTATCTTGAAGACCAGAGTAAGAGGAATTAAATTAGATAATTCAATGTTCAATGTGTAAGGTCATTCACTTAAGGAGTATAAAGTTTCTGTGGTAAATTCGCAACAAGTGAGAAGAACAGACTGGATGTATTTGTTGATTGTGAGTTACCAATGTAACATGGTTATGCAAGAAGTGCAAGTAGAATTGCAGAATGAATTAGAACAGATTTTCATGAAGAAAAGTGGAAGTATTAAGTCTACTTTTCAAAGCATCTATCAAACCATCTGGAAAACAGTGCACGATTCTGGTCAATTCTGTTCATGAAAAATGAACTATACTATATATAGTATAGTATACTATATATACACATATATAGTTGTTGTATATATACACTATATATACACACATATATATGTTTTATATATATATACTGTATATATGTATACTGTATATATATACACAGTTATATATATACACACTATATATACACATATATAGTTGTTATATATAACAACTGCACTATAGGTAGAGAAGGGCAAACAGGAAAGCAGAAGACTGAAGAACCTGGCTTATTTAATGTAGTAAATGAAGGCTAGATGACATATGATTATGTCACCTAATCCAAAAGAGAGAGAGCATATGTAAGACAAACACATATATGCCAAAAGATATTCAGTTTCTTCGTTCTGAAAATAAAGGCAGCACAGGAAACAAGTAAAGAGGTCTAGTGGAGGGAAATAGTGTCATGCTTTCAGGGCATAACTTGTGGCAAAGCTATTTTGTCTTTGTCCTTACAAGTTTACACAAAAATGGTAGTGGGTAGCAGGGGATGAAAGCTGTTGAGATATGGGAAGCACATGTACTGATTCGCAGCAAAAACAGTGGAGAACTGGTGCTCCTATTCTAAATCTGGTCCTGTTATGAAATGAACTGGCCACACAGGCACTTTGTATTTTTCAGGTTCTCACTTAGGCAGTCTTGAGAAGTACACATCTCCTTTTCTTCAAAGATCACTTAGTATCAAAGCCAAAAAAAGAGTAAATACAAGCATTTCTACAAGAGTAAATAGAAACACTGTTTCCTGTTCTCAACTCTTACTCATAGAATCAGTAAGGTTGGAAGGGACCTCTGGAGATCATCTAGTCCAACCTCCCTGCTCATCAGGGTCACCTTGAACATGTTAGACAGGGTTGCATCCAGGAGGGCCTTGAATATCTCCAGAGAAGGATATCTCCCTGCTCTCAACACTGTTTTACTTATGCCATCTATGTATGTATTTTGTCACACCTGAAATAATTAAAAGAATCTTAAAACACAATAGATGGAAAAATAGATATGTAAATCTTAGCTACAAGATCCATGTCATCATGAAAACACATACCTTGCATCTTCTTTTAAAAGGTCACTGTACTTTGGTCCAGAAGAACGGACATTAAAAGGGTCAGAATTATCATCTATTTGAAGAGCCTCAGCAAGACGCCTAAATCCAGGGATTGTGGGAATACAAACAAAACACTTTGTCATTGAAGAGTGTAGCAAAAGGCCACCAATATAAATAGAGCTCAAAAAATCTGGTCCGTATATTTGAAACTACTCCAACTTTTCACTAAAATATTCTGTTAAGAGCCCTGATCACCCAATACAGAGCCCTGATCACAGGAATCATCTTGACATTCTTTAGCTTTCTAGGTCATAGTGCAAAGATCTTCTGCACAGCTTAGCCTTCTGAATCTAGACAATTTATTAATGAACATGTAAAAGTTATTTGCCTACCTGTTCCTCTGAAGAGCTAAGCATTCTTCATCACATTGCAACCTGAATTATTAGAGAAAAACATAATTAGCATCAACACTTCCCCTCATGCATTTAAGTTGTAATTTTGTCATATCATTATCATAGTCTAAGGAAAAAACAGAGTATGTGAGAAGAGTTTACTGTATTAGATCAGATAACAATTGGAAAAAAAAAACAAAAAAACCCACAGACTTTCAGGCATACAGGTCCTTCTTCAGGTCTTTAAACAGAACCAGCAATTATCAAAGCTAAATACAAACTGAGAACAACAGCTTCTGAATTAGATCTGGTTATACTGGTAAAAATTCGATCATTTCAAGAAAAATGCATTTTGTATCAGCACAGAGGGGAAGATGGGAAGGATGAGAAATAAGCAAAGGAAGATGGGACAATGTCACTCCTAAACAACAAAAATAGTATCTACCTGTTTATATATACATATATAATACACACACACCTATACATACATATATATACAAATGTACATACATATATACGTATATAGGGGTTTGCGTGTGTATGCGTATGTAAACTGAGGAAAATAGGACACTTAGCTACATGTAGGAAAGATTGTGATGCACTGTAAGGATCAGTATGTATACTAAGTCTATAACTTCTGGTGTCAGAGTTATGAATTTCAGTTTTCTTGCTCATCTTTGAAAAGTATTTTGTCATTTTACTTTAAGGGATTTAAAGATCAAAGTTGGAGCAGGAGTTTTGTAAAAAAATATATATATATATATATATATATATATATATAAATATTAAAAAAATATATATTTTTCACAGTTAGCAAGTACAGATTTCTGTCCTTAATGGACAGCAGGAGTGATTTCATTCTGTTGATAACAGTTGCCCAGTTTCAATCAGTTCACTTCTATAGAGGGAGTTCCCTGTAGAAGGAACTGGCTATGTTTGGAGACACACAGCCATAGGGTCTAGAACTCTTAACGGTTTTCTCAAAGGAGGCAGAAGAAAGTAAATATACTTGCACTCTAAGATCAACTGGGTACTGTTTGAAGTCTTTTGCTTGAAGAATCATAGAATTGATAAGGTTGGAAGAGACCTCTAGAGATCATCTAGTCCAACCCCTCCAATCAAGCAGGGTCACCTACAGCATGTTAGATAGGATTGTGTTCAGGTGGGCTTTGAATATCTCCAGAGAAGGAGACTCCACAGCCTGGTCCAGTGCTCTGACACTCCCACAGTGAAGAAATTCCCCCTCACATTCAGGCAGAACTTTCCTATGTTTCAGTTTTTGCCCATTACCTCTTGTCCTGTCACATGGGACAACTGAAAAGAGTTTAGCCCCATCCCCATTCTCCTCTTCCAAAAGAGGAATGTAGCCAGTTTAGAGATACTACTTCAGTAGCAATCAAATTTGTCACAAAAAATTGAGTTACTAAATGTCTACAGATAAGACCAGAGAGAAACAAAATCTCTGTATAGTTGTACAAAATATTCTGCTATCACAAATAAGTAAAGATTTGTAAGATACTTTGAAAATATTACTTTGATAATAAATCAAAATTTGAAGAATAAACATTGTCTGTGCTCAGCATCTCTCCCCTCCCTCCTCCTTTCCCGACCATTTGGTAAATAAGAAGGGAAGGAGGAGGGTAGAATACTTCCTCTGGCTATACTTGAATGAAGGTTACCTGTCATAGCTTAGATATCATGATAGATTCAGAAAAGGTCTATTCGAAGAAAAGTCATCTCTGGTCACTTCAACCATTCAAGAACTAGTCTACTTTACTACAGGTTTTCTAATGATATTCAGAATTCTGTTATTGATCTGAGCTGTGAGACCACACAGGTCCAGTGAAAATTTAAATAAGCCTCAGCCAGGCTCACTAAACCAAACACCAGGAATCCTTCTCCAGTCAGGTGTGTCAATTTCCTCATAGGAATGCACTACACTCCGGTTGTAGGAAGGCACAGGAATTGATGCAGTAGTGACTACACCATGCAGTTTGTATTATATGTTACAAAGGCTGAGACACTAATGGAGGCACTCTCATCCTCTCAGCCTGCCTGGCAAATATACAACCATGATGACAAAGATTCACAGCTTCACTAGCTTAAAATGTGTGGTTTTTTTTTTTTTTTTTTTTTTTTTTTTTTTTTTTTTTTTTTTTTGTATCTGAGGTCTACCACTGTCAAATGGTTGCTTTCCACAAACAGTGAGGAAGAACAAACCTTCGGGCAGAAGTACTGAGAACACCACAGTGTAGATGTAGTTAATAGCCCTTTTGAAAAACTTAAGTTGGCTTTATATTGTCGTATTGCAGTACCAGTCATATAAGATGGTTGAGGCTTAATCTGAGCAAAACAAAAAGATTCTTCTACAGTAATTCTAGAGATGAGAAACAATGCTTATACTGTAAGCTGAGTATTCAATTAATTGAAACATACAAGGTAGGCTGAAAAAATTGTTAATTGTGTTCTTTTTGCACCACGCTTCTACTGTACTAATACTATGCTTCTATAAGTTGTGTAGAGGAATTAACTAAGGATTTCCTCCTTCCACATTGATTCTTTTTCTTTTCATTTTCTTCTGAAGTATAAGCCCAACTAGAATGAGGCTGGAGACTGAGATAAGTTGGTGCTTCATCCTACCCGTATACTTAGAGTTAAAATTATTTCAGTGTAGAAAAATATCCCAAAAGAAATAGTAATAATAGTGTGCGCTCTAATTTCACAGACATAAAACAATAAAATGGAACAGAATGATGAGCAAGAGTTCTTGAAATATCTTGGTAATAGTTTTTGACACAGGAAGTGGTGAAACAATTGGAAAGGAAGTTTCACTGATTTGATTTTATGCCATAAAAAGGAAGAGTAATGATTTTATGTTAACATAAATGAGTGACTGAAATGAACTCTCAATTCACAGAGGAAAGACTGTAACAAAAAATAAACTAAAAAAGCAATTATGGACTTCAAGACTGAAGATATCAGCAAAATTCAATTGAAGGTAGATTTGCTTTCAATGGAAGCCAAAAAGGGGCTAGAGAAACTGGTAATTACTTAAAGAATTATTTAAAGTAAAATCACAAGCTATCCCTATCCAGCAGAACATCAAAAGGTACAGAAAAACACCAATTTGATTAAGTCACAAGTATTTTTAGTGACCTAAAAGTAGATGTGCAGTGCCAGGCATTATAAGAGCACAGAAAATCCAGGTATAAATTGAGACACAAATGTAAAGAATATAAAAGGGTAACAGAAGAACAATATAAACAGCGAGACAATATCTGGGAAAATGTGTGCCCTACCTAGGAAGGAACATTAAAAGAATATGGGGGCAAAAAGATTATACTGCCTGGTAATCTATACAAACTCCAGAAAGCTTGCTGGAGCAGACAAACTCTGAAACCACAATTAGATTGTTCCATACATAAACATAAATATTACAACAAAACAACCAGTGGTAGAGAACCTATTCTATATGAAAACAAAAACATGAATGGCAAAAAAACTGCTAAAATCTTTACTAACATTATTGTTACAGTATAGTCAGCCTACTTAACATCCTCCTGTTTTAGCTGTGAATCTGCTCACAATATTACATGTTAACACCATCTATGCTTCAGGTACACACAAAGGTTTCACACATTCTTACCTGGCTTGCTTCATTTCTTTTTTTGTAATAAGCCTACTGATTTCCACAGAATCTCCAAGTTGCAGATCTGTTAACTTAGTGGCAATAGATATAGCAGCTATTCTGAAAAAGAGCATGAGACTTCATTCGATGCAAGACATAAAACTTGGAAAAGGTGTATGAAGCTGTAATTTAAATCTCCATTTGGAAAAAGACGACTGTTTATTAGTCAGATTACAGAAAGGGACCTAGTTCCACATCACCTAGATTTATAAACTTGACCAGCTACATAAATTAAAAGGTTATTCTCTCTAATCCCCCTTGAACAATTAAGCAGTGTGCTTCTCCAGATTATTCAGAGTACACATTCTATGAAAGCGTAAGTTAGGTAAAGCGAATACTCCTTCTCATCTACTTAACATTCAACCTACAACTGACCATATAGCTTAGAATTAACTTCTTTTTCAAATAGTCTTGCAGTTCTGACACATTTCAACTTTCACGTGATTCTTTAACTGTGCAACTAAAATCTGTAAATTGAGTCTCCCGAAAGAGCACAAATACCACCTAAAACTGTTATAATTTTCTGTGTAAAGATTCTTTTTTATCATTCTCATCAATAATTAGCCTTTGCAGTCTGATTTTCTTCCTAAAATTTCTATGAGTAAAAATCACACAGCAAGTGTTTGGTGAAATATCCCACATCATTCCTAAGCAACATCCTGAAAATGGAAAATTTATCCTCTGGATTTTCTTTCTTGCTAATTTTCATGTAAAAACACATTATTTTCTCCAGATCTTTCATATCAAATTCAGAAAACAACTAATCGTCTATCAGGAAGATAATCAAATAACATTTGTCAGCGTGACAAGTGTCAGTGAGAGCCACCATCACGTTCAAATTCATCAGTCAATGACAAAGTCAAGCTAATGTGCCATTAGATGACAATGACATGTGCACCTATATTATCTGTACAGACATAGCAATTTGAACAGTTGGATTTATCATGCAAACTTAGCTGACACTAAACTGCATTTTGTTGATAAAACCAGACCAAGAATTAACTTGTTAGCAGTATCAGTTATTGTAAGGTCCAAAAATTAAACATATATGAATACACTTGAAGCTATTGATACACAGGTTTGTATTAAACTGGTAATTGTTTTCCCTGTCCTCCTCTTGACCTGAAAAAGTGTGTTTGATCTTTATGTATGCAAGAACTCTTGCAGACTTCAAAGAATTACCTTTGTGAATATTTTGGAGTACAAAAGCCTCAGATATGTACTATAGCCTTCAAAAATGGAGGACTTGTCATCAAACTACCTTCTCAGATTATTATTGACAAACACATTTCAATTCTAAACTGGTAATTCAAAATAGAGTTAGCATTTTGATTTTTATTCATAGTGAAACAGAGATTTGTTTTTAATTAAACATAGCTATGCTTATTCTACGAGAAATTTCTGTTTAGTTAAACTAGAGAAGCTTTTGCTAATTTTAACAAATTTTTTTTTTCAGAAAATAATGATTACCATTCTTGTAACTCTACCTAGCATTCAACTTAGCATTGTTATAGTTGTTCTTAACTGCCTGATTTCGACTTCATTTTCAGTAAGTACAAGTAGATGTTAAGGCAAATTATGACAATCTATTCAATGTTCAGTAGGAACAGAGTAGTATATTCTAAATTGGGCTAGTATCAAGTCTTCAAATAACAATGCTTAAAGGAAAGAAATACTCATTAAGAAGCTTTTTTGGTAGACAGGAACAATCTGACTGCTGTCTCCTATCAACTGGCACGTAAAGCAAAACTCTGGTTGCATATCAGTTCTCCAGATTCGTTTTTTAGTTTCCTCTCAATTACTGTTTCAGAAGAAGAATTTTTTTTTTGCCCTTTCATTTCAGAAGTTCCAAGCCCTGCTGTGTTCTTCACTTCCTTATCCTTTCCTTCCCTTCTCCCATGAGAGAAAAACAACCAAACAAACAAAAAAGGAAGCTCAGAAGGAAGATCTGGAGACAAATTCTTTGCAATAAACAGAGTTGGATAGGACTCAGTTTGCACATTAAGACACAAAGATTTAGATTCCAAAGCTTTCATTATGGTCAACAGAATCTAAAAAGATGCATCTGTCTCCTTCAGGATGAACTTAAATGACCCCTTTAAATGATGCTTCTATTGTCTTTAGTGACTAGGTTTCCGTCACACAATGAGAACTCAGACATCAAACTGCACATGGAATCTTATACGTAGTCACCTATACTCAGGTGTCTGAATCCGGATCTGCAATTATTCTGCATCTAATTGCTCTATGTGGGTAGAACAGCTTCACAGATGGGAGATCCAAGCTTTGACATGTCATCACATTTACAAACTAACAGTAGTAAGATGACAAATGTGCAATACAACCTGTCTGACACGAAAGTCTGAGGGAATAATAAGAAAGAAACTGTAGGTTTAAGTACAAAAAAGCATATGGAAAGAGTTGTGAATTAAATAAATCAAGCTCTACAGTTAGTCAAACTGCAAAAAGTTAAGCCCAATACAGGAATGAAAAGTATTATTGCAGTACAAACCTTTGATACGTATTAGATGCTTCCGAGCAAATCATGTTTTCTTTTCTTCTTCCACATTCACAACGGAGATCGACCTGTTGCATCAACAAAAGACAGTAGTTTTTTAAAAATTTGCCAGATGTGTTGGGGGGGAAGAGGTAAATATATTCTTTCAAAAATTCCAGTTTTAGTGAAACAGTAGCTATTTTGAAGTGATGAGCTACTAAAAAAAGCTTTGTCAAATTTTTCACTATTGTAAGTTTACAGCCAAAATGTCATGATATTTATATATAAATATAATACTTTTGTTGCTACTGTTATTGACCAGTAATTCAACTATGGAATTCACCCACGAATTACAATGAATTTCTAACCTTAGCAGAACAGGAAGTTGTCGGGCAGGGCGAAGAAGGATGACATGGAGCCGTACAGGGATGACTGCAATATAGCCTTGGAATAGTACATGGCTGTTTACATTCTTCATCTATAAGACATTCTCCTTTATGACAGATTCTTTTACATTTGTGCATTCCACATTTTAACATTTGATTGCAGCGAAGTCCACAGGAAATATCAGTGAGATGACAGGGAATATTATTTCGCAGCTGGAAGACAGGAGGAGGAAGATGCACATTATAACTTCAAATAAGCAACTATAAAGGCAAACCTCAAAGTACTCTTACTGTTCACATCTTTCCGCATTGTCTGCACAAGAAACATAATACTAGACTATTTCAAGACAATGCCAGAGTTTTTCTTGTATCATAGTCCAATATGGCAGTTGGTCTGAATGATATGGCATGAAATACCTATTCTGACAAATTGATTGCACTAAACAAATGCAAATGCCAGTAACATATTCTGTTCCAAAGAAACAGCACAAATCTAAACCTTCACTCTTGGAAAGTAGAGTAACACAAATGCTTATTCTTTAAGTTATATAAAAAGTATATCCTGAACACGAAGAAATATTTTCAAGCTACATGTTATTTAGTATTCTAAAAACACTACGTGACCAGACTTACTTCATGCTTGCCCATACACCATTTCTGAGTGAGATAGGTACAGGGTGGACATTTTTCCTCGCTATGACATGAATGGTACACTGCAGTCACAAAGCCAAAAAAAAAAAAAAAACAAAAAAAAAAAAAAAACAAAAAAAAAAAAAAAAACAAAACAAAAAAAAAACAAAACAAAAAAACATCAGTTGTATTACTCTACTCCAGTTAAATGCTTTAAAGAACATGGTAAGGACTAGTAAATTTAAGTTAGTACTTCAGAAGTACATAGGCTTTAGTATGATGCTTCATACAAGTATAATCTGTTCTTTAAAATACTCTTAAAAATCAGGTGAATATTTTTCTCTATTTTCTGAAGTAAATGGTAGAAAACAGCAAATATTTTATTTTCTGAGCAGGATTATACTATCAGACAGAATTTTTCAGAAAATAGATCTTTTGCTCTAAAGCACATCTCTGCTGTACATTTTGCAATCAGTCAGTGTAATTTCACAGACTTCAGACACAAATTGACAACTACACTAAGCTACTGCTTCAACAGAGTGCTTAATTTTTAGAATATAGTATTTAAATTGTTGTAGTTATTATTAATGTCTAAAACTTACTGTCTGGATCATAAGGAAAACCTAGCATTTTAGTAGTCAGAAGTACCCTCACTGGTGTTCATGATAAATTTTTAGTTGGTTGCTTTTTAAGTGCAGACCTTGAGAAATACTCACAACTACTGTAAAAGGTTATAATAAAAAAACCAAACACTTCCAAAAACAGACCCATGTAGAGTTGACTACATTTTGATAGTTGTCTTTGTTTGTTTGTTTTAAGCTAAGCAGCCATTGAATCTGACTTACCTGGATGATCACACTCATGTGGTCTGGTGCACGTTTTTTTACATTCCGGTGGCTGAGTGCCACAGGGGACAGGGGGGTAAATCACTGATTCACCACAGTAACAAGTTAACTCGTCAAAACCTGGAAGAGTCAACCCACAAAGCAAACATGTCAATGGCTACAGTTTATATGTGTAGTTAAACTTCTCACCTGTTTAAAAAAATAGGAACAAATTGGTACTGGTCACTGTTCAGCATAAAGCATATGAAAAGACAGATTTCACATCTCAGAAAAAAAATGCATAAAATAAAAAGCAGATGGAAGGAGTAATAAAGACATTACACAAGAAAGTTGAAAATATAAGCTGCAAATTATGATATATAAGTAGTTTTTAACAAGTTCACTATATCACTCTAAGATAGTTAAGGATGACTAAAGGAGGGCTTTTAGTTTGTTTGAACAAAGGAATCTTATCAATAGTATTATTCCTTACTAGATAAGGATAAATTACAAAGAAGCAAGTAAACTACATAGGAGCAGTCAAGCAACATTATGTTCCAGTTCTATTTGTTCTGTTCTGTTCTTTGCAGTAACTTCCACCAGTTCGTGTGTTCTGAAAATCAGGCTTGCTACTTTAATAACCTGGTCCCCTCCGCTTTTAAAAAAATTTGTATCATGTTTGTTGACTTTCACTTCTCTTGAACTGAGGCAGTATTGAATGAGATGTTACATACTGCAGATTACAAGTCAGCATCATCAGGCTCCTCTACAGTCCATTGGTGAATATCAGCCTGTTACAGTATTCCAGATCTGTTACTTGCATTTTGTCTATATGTTCAAAGATCTCTTTTACTGACTTTTCAGTCTGAGACAGATCCTATCAGAGGCCTTCCCCACCCCTCCAAAAAGGACAGTTCACCAGATTTCCCCAAAACTAAGGACAAAGTAACAAAAAGGGGTTTTATTGTTGTTGTTGTTTTTTTAATCCTTTTCTAGTGGGCCTTTTCTTCTCTGAAGATTTGTACCTACATTAGGCCCAAAAGGCTTCTTAGTTTCTTGCCCAAAATGCAAACCACAGTTAGAACAGATAAATCTTTAGAAAGGCAGGATATTAAGTGAAAAATACATAGCTAATATTGGAAGTCATATTCTTGCAGATGCAAGAAAGAAAACAAAACTATGATTGGTCCGTACAAGAATAAAAAGATAACAGACTAGGGAAAACAACAAGAGGGAAACTAGGAGGAGGTAAGAGAGTAACGGGGCAATAAAAAATAAAACAATTCCAAGTTGAGGAGAGGATGAGTATGTTAAAGGAGTTGCTAAATCCAGTGGACTCTGGAAAACAAGCTTCCTCCTTCCTGGTCCACTAAAGCCAAATCTGGAGTACTCTAAAACCCAGAAGGTTTCTCCTGTTCCCATCTGATAAATGTGGCTGCTGCTATCCCCATATGCAAGTCCAGCCAGTAGCAAGACTGAACACATATTCCAGGGAGACAGACACAAACAATACGCACGTGACAATAGCATGACCAGATACACAGACCCCAAACACCAACAATATTCATATAAACAGGAATACAAATAGTCAAGTCCTGTTCCTCCTCTCCAGCTGATCAGAATTAAAGTTCACTTGTGACCCTCTCAACACACACACACCACCATCCCAACTTTCTAGACTCACAAGCACATTCACAGATCTTCATGAGCCTGGTGCCTTTTATTACCTCCTCATTTTCCCATGTACGTACTTCCCCTCCATCTAGCTTGATCCTTCTCTACCCTTGTCATCTCCCAAATAAACAGCCTGTCACAATAACTTTCCTAATTGTTCCCAGTCTTGCTACATCCATACCCATATTTAGTATCTCTGATGTGATATTCTAGGTTGTCCCAGCATCAGAAGTTTGGGGTTCTCAATACTCCCCTCCAACTATGTTAAGCTCAGCTACCAATCACCCTTAACTACTTGTGAAATTCAGTCATTCCTCACAGTGCTACCCAAAACTTATCTCAGCTTTTCACTGTGGTATTTATTATATTCAACAATTTTACATGTCCAGTAGTTTCCTATGGTCTGTTCAGTTATCTAAATCTCAGTTTTGTCCAAGAGTGACTGCAGAACTACTGGACAAAACATATGCTTGATGAAAGCACGAGTGGAACTCCAAGCGACCATTTAGATTTTGTTCATCAAGAAACACTTTGCCCTCATACCTTTTTTTTTTTCTAATTAAAGAAAAAGCAAAAATAAAATACAAATTAGTAGCTGAAAGACTATTAAGGATAATGGATTTAAAGAAAACTTTTGAACTTTTCAAACCCAAAATTAAGTGGGAAGATGAATGATTAAGTGGTTTCCCTACCCAACTTTCAAAACCTGCATTTAATAGCTTATAATTTATATGGTAAAGTACATCTACATAAAGAAAGGCAAAATCTAGATTAAAACATGAGATGACATTTTTTCCCCCTCAATTTCGTGTGACATTCCAGATCAACTTAAGATTCTGCTAGCAAAAGGAAACATAAAAGCTTTCTTCTGTCTGCTTCTAGATGAAATCAGAGAAGTTAGTATCTATTAAAATGGTGCAAAATAATCATCTTACAGTCCTCTACATTAAGTAATAAAAAGTAGTTCTGGAAAAATAGAATAATCAACTGGAATAGCTTTTAACAGAGCACATACATGTCTAAAACTATTGTACCACCTTAAATTTGTATAAAGTTTAGGAATCATAACAAAAAATTAGCACCTGATGGCTGCCAATTTATTTCTGGTAATTCAGAAGTAGTTTTTAGCACTCAGGATGTAATCAGAAAGCCTAAGACATACAAGACTGACATTTATCATTTCTTCACATGGTCCTCCCCAGAGTAAAATCTCTAGTAGACCAAGCCGCAAAAGTCTGAATTCTAAGCAGCTAAACAGACTTCTGTTACATACTTTACTACCTTTAATAGTTATTACATTACTAAAAAGATTAGTCTTGACTTAAAATTTTTTTTTCATGATTCTTCAAAATTTTTAAGTGATTGCTGGATCAACATGCACAACTGAATATATTTAATTATTAAATTCAACACTGAATAAATTTACCTACAATTAAGTAACTTTACCATGAAAAAGTACCAATTACAATCACCTGACTATCTTCAGATTCTGATCACTTCTGATCAGATTCTATTTTCAGCTCTGACCAATTAAATTTCTATAAGTTTTACAAACTAATGAAGACTTGCATTTAACTCACTTGTTTGCCAGCATGTTTGACAGCTGCCTCGATGGCAGGGTTCTTCACATCTATGAAGCCCACAGTTGAGTTTGCGCCCACAAACCAAAGAACATTTATGCTCTGTGTCCTACAGGAGATCAAAAAAAACAAAGTTGAATTATGAAATCCATTGGTTTATGTTTCTTTGTGAGGTTATAATCTAGCAATTGTCAAAACATACAGCACAATAAATCAGCTTTAGCTTGATCTATACATGTTTTACCACTATAAGGATACAGTATTTTTAAAGCTGATTCAGTGAAGATCTCTAGTGCAGACACAGCTTTAACTTATACTTCATCTATTATTTCCCTCCCCTGTCCTTTCCCCCAGGAATGACTGTACTGACATAAAGTACCTTAACCACACCTAGGCTGGAACATAGTTTTACGTTTTATAATGATACCCGCAGATTGAATGCTGCAAAGTAAGTATAGGTACACAATATCTGAGCAGAACCAGTACTGTGAACAGACCGAAGATACACCAAAATGCAAAGATGGAAAAGCAAAGAGGTCTTTTAAAATTATAACCAAAAATCAAATGTGTTTCACAATGAACTTTCTAAAACCACACAGGTCAACTTACCACACAGCAAATTTCATTACATTTGTGTCGTCCACATGATCTTTTCTTGTTGCATCGCTTGTCACACATAAACGTAATAGCAGCTATTACCAAGGGAAACAAACAAAACATGACTTCTGTATCTCTGTTCATCTTGAAAACAAAAGCTGCAGTCACAACACAACACTGCGCTAAGGTTGTTGCAAGACCTGGTCTTATGCAATACAACACAGAAAACAGGATGTATGTATACATGAAGAGTAAAATTCAGCACCGAAGAGGATACAAGTTTTTGAGACCAGACAACAATCATTTACATTTAGCTTAGAACATAGACTGTTGCATCCGATCTCTTAACAAGAATAAATATCGCATCTTTTAAAGGTTAACATTCCTGATACAGTGAAGTACCATAAATGTCAAATTTAAGACTGCTCAAATTTGTAAAGCAGTGTATTGGAAAATGCAGCTACTGTTTATATGCTTATGAAGCTGGAATGAACAGAAAAGAAATCTTTATCACCATCCATACAAGAGCAATCACTTGTGGATTCTGCAGAGCAAAGTCATCATAGAAAAAAATTCAAAAAAAGAAATATGCACATTGCTCTCTTATGTATCTTGTAAATGAGTACCTTATTATGTTAGAGGTTCATCAAGGAAACATTTCCCTAGATCAAGATTCTTCAAATAGCTTTAAAGATTCAATAGGACAAAATTTAGGTTTTAGAAGCCAGCTGAGCAAGCAGTGTTCATAAGTACTCCCAAGATCACTGTTGCCAAACCAGGAGTAGGTGGAGAATGGTGACCTGTGACTTAAAATAAGCATTTTTATGTCTAAAGCAGGATGAGAGTTTCATCTATGTGTGGCCAACAGGTATGACCTCTAAAAGCAAGCATCCTTGCTCTGGATAGCCAACCACCTTCCCAAAAGAAAGGAAAAGGCAGCAGAGATGATACTTAGAGACTTCCTTCCACACTAGTTCAGCCAGATGCTGCACATCAATAGTGCTCCTGTATTTACTGATGGTCCAGGTTTCCTTGTTTTCTTCCAGGACTCAGGTGGTACCTGGAGTGGAGGACATGGCTGGAAGCATACATCACATGCCTCCATTTCTCTCCTCTAAAAATACCTCTTCTTGCTCACCCACAAGATCAGCAGATACCAGAAGGTTCCCCACGACTAACTATTTAGGGTTCACAGGGCAACAGTGCTACAGCTCTAGATACAGGAAGGCACATTTTTACTTATCTATATTTACCACCTCTAGTGATGCCCTCAATGTGAAATGCTACCCTAAGGAAAAGCCCTTCTTGAAGAGGTTTACTCTACAGGACTGACAGTCTTGCAGCCAGGTTCTTTACTTTTATAGAGACACAAAATCCACGGATCAATTATGGATTTTGTTGAAGATGTTGGCCACAGTTTTCAGAAACAGATTTCAGGATATTCCAAGTTTTTAAAAAGTGAACATACTGTATATTGGAAGCTCTCCGCTGAGCTGAGATACAAAGACTAGCAGCATTAGAACAACTGTTAGCAGAATCAAAGCTTGCATATTCACAGGAACTTGGACAGCAAAGCCATATCACTTTTTATCCAAGTAGTGAGAATATCCAAACACATACAGTATAAAATGGGTGTGGGTGTATGCGCATAAGTTGTTGAATATGGCAGGTGGCATAAGCAACTGCTCAAATTCAGACAGACAGATGGACTGAAATCTTCAAAATTAAGTGCTGAAAAACTCTTTTCTTACATAAAAGATGGACAGAGGTGAAAAGTTTATTTCAAACAGTTTTTAAACTAGCAGCATCTCAAGAAGTTACCAACCTGGCATAGAAAAATGGATAAAAATGGCAGTATTGATCAGATGATGTTTGCCATTTTTTCAATCAAGAATTACTATGAACTCTATCATTTTTACAAACTTTAAAAATAATTTCATGATAGATATGTAACATATTGTAACAATATACCTTTATTTCTGAGGAGCGCACACGGGACTTCCTAGGAAACAAACAGGAAGCAATTACATCAAAACAAATCTAATAATTGAAACTTAAGTATTTGGAAAACATCTAGTCTGTTGTGATACAGAAAAAAGAAGCACTCTGTTTTAACCTTCACAACTGTTCTGTATACAAGAACAGGAACAAAACCCACTGAAAATCCTCATTGTTTCACACACTTTAATTTACCATTTCAATTTTGATTCCTTTAACATTATACTTTTTCTTCAGAGTTTCAACACAAACAAAAACTTGTAATTTTACATGCCCCACTTAATTCAGGCTACCTTTCTCCTGTTTGCGTAACTCTTGGTAAAATCATCACGCTTTGTGCTATACAAATGAAGAAAGATAACATAGGACTTTGCAACCAACTCAAACAAAACTATGTGTAGGCTGTAAAACTACTTCAAGAAAGGGTCTCTAGGGCAAGTTAGCACTTCACAGTATAATTCAGTTAACTTTTTAGAAGTAAGAATCACTCTTATACAAGAACTGATAAGAGCACAGCACCTTATTGGTGTTCTTGTATTTACTGGCTTCCTTTTCTTCAAACATGTCAGCTCCTTTTTCTCCACAGCTTTAAAAAACACCCCAAAAACCCACTTCCACGGTCCAGCTTTATATACTCACCTTTTTTTTGAAGCCACACCTACAATAAATATTTGATGTGCGAGAACACGGTCTACAATCTCCTTCATGGCAAAGGCTTTCACATGTATGAACAAACTCTTTCAAAAGAAAGACACAAAGATAACATTAATACAAATTAATTAAAAAATTCAATTCATGATCTGGAACTTGATATTTATTAGGAGCATCACTGGCTACAATTAAAATGCATACATGCAGTTAAGTTTCCAAACAAATAATATTCTGCTTTAAATACACATAATGTATTTTAATATTACAGACAGTTTTTGCAATTATTTTCAAGCTTAAAATCTTGAATATATAGACTAGAGTGTCAAGTCTGAAAGTATTCATTTTCAATGCTGATTTATTTATATATGTATACACACACGTGTATGCATATATGCACATTTTTATATATGTATATATGTGTGTGGGGGGGGGGGTATACACACACACACGAAAAAATTCCCATTTTGTATGACAGTCTCATGCAAGTCTCTGGAATTTTACAAGTATAAACATTTCTCCTCTTTTTTAGCCCAAATGAATGACTTGCTATGCATACTTTAACATTTAATTTACTGGTTAACTTAAATTCCACTAAAATTTAATTATTAAATTATTCATTCCCTTTCTACTTGCAGTCCTTTAATAAGGTTGACTGACAGGATCAGTCATTATCAGGAAGTCCTTATTTTGGCAGCACTAGTACTCTCCAAAAGTTTAACAAATCATGATTTAATACATGGTTTGTAAAACCATGTATTTATGGCTTCACACAATCCCACAGGCAAATTAAATTCAGTTACTTAACATACTCATTCAGGTATCAATTCATTTGGGCACATAATACCCTCCCTTTGAGTTTCCAATACGACTTTTTCCCCAGGGCCTTCCTACAGCTGCAGGAAATGACTATTTATTAGAGGTATCTGAATGAGCCAGGTCATTTATTTCTACTCTAACAGACTTCATATAAAAGACAAAGATCTAGGTGGGCTTTTTAAAGACCACACTAGATAGCACTCTCTAGAAACTCCTACTGCTCCCCCAACACAGGAGAAGTCCACGTAAACAAAAATTAAAAGGCTAGCTAATGTCATTTTTTCTTCGTAGGCAGATACATTTCCTAGTTCTAAGGTATCACTTTGATGACACACAGTCAGGTTGCAGTGCTTTGCAGTGTTTTTTTTTTTTCACTCAATTCAGTTAATGCTCAAAACCACTAAGAAAATATTTATTTTTCAAAATCAGACTATAAGACCAACCATCTTTTTAACAATGAGATGTTTTTAATATTTCAATGCACAAAGTTCTAATTACCATAGCTTCCACAAGAAAGAGGTTTGCCGCATGTTTTTCCACATGATGGGATAGGATCTGTGCATAATTTACGTTCAATACATCCTAGTTCCAGTAACTTGCTAAGAGGAGTCTGGCCACAGGGACAGCGATATACTACCTGTGGAAGTCGTGGACAGAGCTGGCAAGGTTGAGGATGGCATACCTGTGTACAGTTGTGCCTCCCACAATTTAATTTTCTGGAGTGGGAAGAGGAGAAAAAAAAAAAAAAAAAAAAAAAAAAAAAAAAAAAAAAAAGCATTATCTAAGAACATCATGATCCCCAAGTATGAATAAAATAACATTTTCTTTTTGAAAGCTTAGTGACCTTACTTGCCACATATCTTCTGACATGAGAAATTCCCAAATCCATCAAAGAATTCTTCCTTTATCCCACATAATACATCTTTAAAGTTGCTCCCACAGTAACACACTAAAAGAAAGCAATATTCCACAGAAAAAAAAATTCGAGAAAATACCACTGAAAAACATTTGTAGCAGTAAATAAATAAAGCTAAAACACAAGAAATTGTTAGCAGTTAGCTTTCAGAAGGATAATGAAGTTGCTTTTCTTTAGACATAATTCAGCTATATAGATTTCCCAGTTCTATAAAAGATGGAACTCCTATTTTAGCTATATTGACAGGGAGATTAAAAAAAAAAAGAAGAAAAGAGAAAGTACTATCTGCAAAAAAGCTTACTTGTTGAATTACAGTATATATAATCAAAGTTAGGCATTACCTTAGAAGTCAAGAAAATATGCTTGCAGCAAAAACATAATAGTATATGGCTCACATTCTTAGATACCTTCATTCCCATTTAAGACTAAGTTTAGAATATCTTTTAACAAAAATGAAAAGTAGCTTGATGAAACATGTTTCCATGCAGCTTTCTATTCTTCTTCTACTAATCAAGTCTTGGAATTATACTGGAAGATTAAGTAGGATGACAGGATAATTCAGGTTAGAAAGGAGGTCATCTAGCCCATGTCCCTGCTCAAAACAGGGACAGCTATCAGGCAAGGTGACTCAAGGCTTTACCCAGTTGGGTCTTGAAAACATCCAAAGATGGAGGCTTCCCAGCTCTCTTCCCAGCTTGGTCTACTGCTTGTCTGTCCTCATGGCAGAAAAAAAGTTTTCCCTTATAGCCAGGTAGAACCTGTCATTTCAGTTTATACTCATTGTCTCTCACCCTCCCACCACAGAGCCTGGCTCTGTCTTCTTGACTGCCTCCTGTCAGCTGTTGAAAGGCAGCTATCAGGTCTCTTTTAAGGGAGGAGAGCTCTTCTCAAGCTACTCCAGTCCAATTCTTCCAGCCTCACCTCACAGGGCAAGTGCTCCAACATCCTAACCATCCTGACAGGATTCTTCTAACCATGTTTATATTCATCTCTAAATATGTAGTATGCTGACATATGTTTCCTGATTTATTTAAAGATTCTAGGAATGCATTCCCCCCCAACACACACACTCCTTTCTTGCTAGTAGAAGATAGCTGTGCATAAAGTGCACTTACCTTGCTGTACTGCTAATTGGCAAGGTGAGCATTTTCCTGCATGGCACACTTGGGTACAGCTGTGCTTACCACAATTTAAAGTATTTCCACAGACATTAGAACAATGAATTGCTGTTGACTGGCCACAGCGCACTGAGTGACTGTAGAGAAAACACATCATAGTTTATTAGCTGTCTCAGTCTTCAGCACATTTGCTTATTTACTTATTAACAGAAGAGTTGTTAGGAAATGTTCACCTAATTCACACTTCCAGCAACTTGTACCTAATGCACAGTTTACATTTGGTATTCCACTGTTCCTTTCTGTAATATCATCTCATTTTTTCCTACAAATTATAGTAGCACCAATACCAGTCACAAGTTCCTCTTGGATTAATCAAATACATTTAAAAGAAAAAGCAAATATAATACTAAAAAAAAAAAAAAAAGAGGCAAAATTACCAAAAAAAACAACCTCTGCTCTGCATAGCACTAGTGACCTGGTGTAACCAGCTTGTACTGGGAAGAATTGGCAGGTGGAGGAGGTGAAAATTTAGTAGATGCAACCAAACTTCTAACAAGGAATAGTCAGAATATAGAAATATGGAATACACCTTATTATGCAAAACAGAAGTCAATGATTTACAACTAATCTAGTTTTCTGTTGAAGATAAGGTGCTTTCAGCTACAAATTCTTCTGCAGAAACAGCTGCATCTGCTACAGCATCACATCCTTAAAAAAAATATTCAGATCACCTCACATTATACTCAAATTTTCAGAAATGTTTGCAAAAGCCTGCAATCATTCTTCCTACAATGAGAAGGCTAACACTGCAATAGGTTTTTGCCTGTTTTAGTTCTCAAAACGAGCACAGACCAAACATTTAATTACACAGGATCATTTCCAGGTACAGGGACTCTGAATACCCTCAGAACAACTGAGCACAAAGTATGACTGAAAGTGGAGGCAGTAGTCTTGCCGCTGGCAAGATACTACACGCATCAAACATGCGTAGAAACAAATCTTCAGATCTGGAGTACGCTATTGACCTCCCTGTTATTAGTGGTGCAGCTTCCCACAGCTGTATATGTTATTTCTGAAATTGAGTAACTCAGCGTTACGTTCCATTTAAATGGAAAACATGAAGTTTTTTCTACTTCTTTATCTGAGTCTTCTGCAACAGAAAATAAGTAAATAAATATCAGCATGCAATTGCAGAAAACATCAACTTGGGTTCCTAAGACAATTTAGCTCTATGTATCATATCTGATTTTAATGTAGCTAACTATATTTCTCTTAAAAAAAAAAAAAAAAAGCGTAAAAATAATTGCCCTCTCCCTTTTTAAAAAACTTCTCCAATATATTTTAGTCAACAAACGTTAAAGTTCAGAAAAAAATAACTATCTTTTTAATACAATAGAACCATTCTCACCTTGTTCGTCCACATTCACAGGTTTTTGTCACAAAGGCTGGGCATGAAGGGCAAGGTCCTGGATGGCAGAGGCTTAAGAATAAAAGCAAAATAAAATTGTACAATGGCTTCCTCTAACATAACACAATACTCACCAGAAAAAAACTGCATCACTGCAGATTGTTAATGCAACAATAAAGTATCAGAACATTCTACATGCAACCTTTAATCTTGAAGGATATTAAAATATTATTAATGTAAGAAAAAAAAAAAGAATACATCAAGTCTTTTAAGACAATGAAGTTTTCCTTAAACTCTTTCAGTATTCCTGTTTGCTGTCATAACAACAGTTACACTACTACTAACATATTTCATATGTTGCATTTCACGCACGCATCAACTCAAGCCTGCTAGTCACTGATCGCCCCCAAAACAAATATGACCTGTCCAAACTATTACTGCATTTTCTTTCTTCCACAATCACCAATTGCTTTTATAGGTTAGAGACAAAACCTTCTCTGTCAAATGTCTCCTTTTGATTTGGTGGCTTTTCCTTTTAGCTCAGTATTACTGAGATGCAGATGCCTTTAGGTTCTAGATAATACACCTGTTGTTCCCTTCACAAAAGGTGATGCTTGGTTACCTAACATGAGAATTGCGTCAGGGCTGCCTCAGCTGTTCTTCCTTACTATCAACTGCAATTTCCTGTGAGTGTTATCAATGCCAGCCCTTCACTTGAGTATCAGATCTCATCTCTTACTTGAAGAAATCCTAGACTGTCCCTCTCTGCATCTTTTAGTATGATCTCTGTTAGGAATTGATAGAATATAATTTCACAAACCTAGGCCTACCAACTGTCTGCACTCTCCCCTAGCTAGGTCCCAGTTCCCTTCCCTTCTGAGTACAGCGACTCTCATACAGAGCAGAATAAGATTATTGAATAGGACCAGCCAGTGCAGATGCCCTAGCCAGAACACTCCATCAACTCCCCCCACAAACACAGACTACTCAATTAGAAGTAATTAATTTTCTGATTTCCCAAGTCCAGTCACTAAACAGGGACAAAGTACTACACTTGTTATAAGCGCATGCAACATAACTGAATCACGCTAGCAGTCTGCCGCCAGGGCTCCTGCTCCCTTCTTCCACAACCTCTCCCTTTTGATCATAAGGCCTCACCTACCATCCAGCTTCTGCCAATGTTAACAGTAAAGTCTGCCAATTCAAAATGCTAACTCAGTTTAAAAAGTTCCTTTTTGATGTGTTAGTTGACCAACTCTTTTGGCTTCCTGAAGCATTAAACGAGCACCAGAACAGGCAAGAAGAAAGCGAGAAGAAAGCACAACTGAATGAAGGATGGAGAAAACAGGAAATGGAAAGGAAGCTGTAAAAAGACCAGGGCATTAGTTAAAACTGTCACAGAAGGTAACATTAACTATCACCCTTTGTAACAGGAAAAAAAACAAACAAACAAACAAAAAAAAACTCTTGTATGAAGGACATAGTTCCAGAGCACTATAGATTTGACTGTCTTGACTTAAATTCCCAAAGACTCATGTAGAACCTAAAGGCTTGAAACCAGATCATAAACTACAGAATTTGATTAAAAGTAAGTATCAACTTAAAATATTTGCTGTGATCTAAGCCATAGCTTAGAGAAGTACGGGGAAAGGTAAGACCTTTAGAAATCTTGCCACATTAGGTTTTCTGCATTGCATTCTACTTTCCTCAACACCGCCATATTCAAACAATGTTATCATTTTAGATCTTGCCTACATGAGTACAGTCTTGATACACTTTCTGATGATACCATACCAAACTTAATAGCAACTTACACTGACCACAGCTACTTTTAAATCTTAAATACCTGTAATAAGAGACTGCAGTTTTATAGCAAACTTTCTTCTGACGTGCTGTTAGTAAATTATCATACAGTTAATTCAGACATCTCCAAGTTTCAATAACATGCCTGAGAGTTTTAAATAAACCTGTTATTGTAACAAACAGAAAAATTCTGTCAAACGCCCAAACTAGGCCTTTGAAGACAAACTTGTAATTTTTAAAAGGAGTGTCCTTTGTGTATCCTGCCAGATATATGCACTTATACACCACATATTTAGTAAAAGCTTTGACACAAATTTTTTTCTTAATGCAGAAGGTATGGTATGGCTAAGCTTCCAGGTCTTAAGACAATACAACGGTTAAGATACCATGCGCGTGCACACAGAGAAATTGCAGAAAATTCTTCTTAGATGAAAAAGACAGGCGATACCTTAGAGTTTGTCTGTTTTAAGAGACTAGTCCAAAACAAATACACATCACCCCATAGTTAAATGACTTAACAGTGTCACAAACTACATCAAAAAAAGGTAGAAGTTGAAGACTTTGGTATTAACTTGTTCATTACATACATAGTTTTATTTTCACTGATGCTCAGTTATCTGTCATTAGCATAGATGATTTCTTTCACCAGCCATTGCTGCTGCTATAGAAAACTGGCATACAAGAAAGGTTGTTCTGATGATAGATACAGATGAATACTGGAAAAATTAAACTTGTATTTGCCTGGCAGTGAAAATTCTAGATATTTTAAGATTGCTCAAAGGGACTTCCAGCAACTGCTGTGGATAAGACTACAGCATCAAAGATCTATGAAAGAAGTAGCAGACACTAGAGAGAAAGTTTCATTCATTGCCTCTGCAAGAACTCTCTCAAGTGCTTTCAAGGCCTGGCATAATTCCAGTTGGCAGGGAAAACTTCAGAATTTTAACAGATAGTTAAGCTCTCAAAAGAAGTTTAAGTTTGGTGTAAAGTTTATTATTGGGAACATTTTCTTGAAGGTTAAAACAGGTATTTCTTTAATATAGAACCCTACAGAGTGAAATTAATTTAAATGCACTTATACTAAAAACATCAACTGGCTTGGTAGAAAGGTATGCACATCCGCTTATGCTAGTGAGAGCCTGAACATTTGCTCACTGAGTAAGCAAGTGCATTTCTTTCAAAGAGCTGCTTGTCTCTTCCTCAGATCTACCAATAAAGCTGTATATATAACGATCTCTAACACATATCAATAAGCTGAGTGAATATTAGTTAAAGATCTGTTACTAAAAGAGCATAAATTAACCTGACAAGAATGGGTTGGTTAGTGCCACACTTAAATGAGCACCTAACTAAACTTTGTCAATGGCACAAAGAAATACTTCATACAGCCAGACAGGTGCTAAATCTGACAAATATAACACAATGAGGAGAAGAAAAAGCATACAAACTACACCATGGAAAGGAGATTATTTTTATATTCTGTGTTTCCTTAATTTGAATTTGTCTTAATGTAAGTGACATAATATTAAATAAATTTATATCCATATGCAAGACTGAAAAGTCAAACAAAAGAGAAGGAAAAAGAAAGAAGCAAAGGATAGGAGTAAATAAACCTTTTGGTCTAATTCAGTACTACTGATCTTAATTCAAGACATCCATATGCCGTTAGATGAAAAGAACTTGAAGTGTCTGTTGGAGCATTGGGTATACATTTAGATGACTTCTATACACTTCTATCTCTTGACTTCAGCAGAAGTTCTTGAAACCAAGTTAGGCAGCTGGTTCAGTTCTTATGATATGATGGAAATGATGCTACAACTATTTTAGCTGATCTTCTTCTGTTTATGTTCTGATAAGAACTCATGTTACACATACAAACACAAATAGAAAGGTTGCATTTCTTCCTGGCTTCAGTTAACTATAAACCAGATGTATGTATAAACATATCCTATAGTCAAAGAACATAAAAATACAGTTTTCCAAAGTGTTCTGTAGATCATTTCTAGACATTTACATGATCCATGTTTACTTACATGTTACAAAGATGTGGACAGTCCAAACACTGTCTCTTCTTTCCGCAGAGTTCTCCGCAGCTATGTGGAATTTCATTTCTATTCCATTCAGGATTGTGTACCTTGCCTAAAGCATATCAGAAGTAAAAACATATTTACTTACTTTAGTACAGTACTGAATTTTAGAAAAACATTACATCACACAAAAGAGTCGTACTTTCAATACTGATAGTAGTATGTTTTGAAAAACAAACAAACAAAATGACATAAAATGCTTTTTTTGTTTTTGTCTTTCATAGGTGACATACACCCATCACTTTACATCTTTAAAAGCATATTTCATTAGGCCTTCAAATTAAAATTAGAATATCAAGCTCAAAGAGGATTCTTTTCTTTTATGCTCTCAGCAGGCATTTCTGTGGCTGGTATTTGACATTAAATGTCTAATAAAATATAAGAAAACGAAAACTTCAGCTGCTCAGGCTTCATATTTGAAGCCTGAAGAAAATTAAAGGGTGTAAAGCCCTTGCTGCCTCAATACAGAGAAAAAGATCTAGCACATAATGTGATGGGGACAGAAGGAAGAGATTATGTTAATTGTAAAAATCACTTTTTTAAAATGAAACAGACTCTGCATAAACCTAAATATCATTTTTGACATTTTGATGAACACAGCAAGAAGTCCTGAACAAGAAATTGTAAGTCCAAGAATTTAGTCTCATATATGACATACAGCTAAACAAGAAGTGGCAGTATTCCAGAAGAACACTGAAGCCATATTTTAATCAATCTCTCATATTTTAGCAAGTCTCATAGCACACTGCGCACAAGGTGACTGTCAGGTTGACAGTTAATTACCATGTTTTATTACATAAACAAATCTAATCTGGCCTTCTGCAAGAAGGGGATTAAATGAACAGTGAAGCAATTGATCCAATGCTACAAATTTGAGTTCCAACCTTAAAAAACAGCAAAAAAATGTGTATGTAACAATACAGTTGTATCATTTTATTTTTAGTATTCCTTAATTGTTTTGTAAGCTGTAAATCAAGAAAAGTTGAAAAAAACCCACCATAGACAGCATTTATTCATCTGAGCTTCAGTTAAACTAGTAGTATATGCCCAGGAAAGTCAGAAAATTCAGGAAGAAAGCAAGTCAGAGATTTCTCCATGAAAAGATGAAAAAAGTGACATTTGACCACATGCAACAACTATTTAGTATATGGCAACAAGTAAAAGACAGCTTTACATTAGCAACTGGTTATGTCCAAATGTCCTATTGCTAATGTAAAATTCAGAAGATTAAAGATTCCTGTTCCATCATGGTGCTTTGCTAATATTGATTTTGTGGACATCCTATGGTTCCTGCTGTAGATCTCCCCAAACGTCAAACAGTCTCCAAGTTTAGGCAGAATTTCTTTCCTGTTTGCTTAGCAGATGGATAATTATCTTAAAAGCATAACTTTCAATTGGAATCAAAATATTCATTCTACCTGATTTGTTATCCACATACTCCCACAACTCACACTATTGTCATACATAAACTCTAAATATCTTACCTGCATTGATTGAGCTTAATACTCTATTTATTTTATACCTGTCCCTGATCAATATAAATGACAAAAATGCTAGATCAATCAACGAGCTTATTATATATGCTTACCTTCTTACAATAATATAAGCTGCATGCTTGAATTGTGTATTATTTTAGTGCACCTTGCCACAACAGAAGACATAATAGATACAAATTATTTCAATCCTTCTACAAAAGAAGTTTTCAGGCTAGCAGCCAAATTCTAGTACTTTTCATTTAACACTGTGCAAACACTCACAATTTATGACTTCACATTTTCGATGCTTTAAGCAACAAAAATGGGAGTGACTCTCTGTGGAAACCTTTAGTCTGGAGAAGAGAAGACTGAGAGGGGAATCTTAGCAATGTCTACAAGTATCTGAAGGGAGGGTGTCAAGGGGACAGGGACAAACTCTTTTCAGTTGTCCCGTGTGACAGGACAAGAGGCAACGAGTACAAACTGAAACACACGAAGTTCCACCTGAATATGAGGAGGAATTTCTTCACTGTGAGAGTGACAGAGCACTGGACCAGGTTGCCTAGAGAGGTTGTGGAGTCTCCTTCTCTGCAGATATTCAAAACCTGCCTGGATGCAATCCTGTTTAACATGCTCTAGGTGACCTTGCTTGAGCAGGGAAGTTGGACTAGATCATCTCCAGAGGTCCCTTTCAACCTCAACTATTCTGTGATTCTGTGAAACAGCATTCAATGTCAGTAAAGTTTTAACTAAGCACACATTTTGGGGATGTGAGGGAAAAAAAAAAAAAGTAACTCAACGAAACTCAAAGGGAAAAAGAAACAAAGGACAGGATTGTTCTTGTTTGCAAAAAGAAGCACAAAACTCACCACAGAAACAAGTGTAAGTTGTAGGAACTTGTGTGGAAGCATTCTGACAAGCTGGACATCTCCAACCACTATTACCATCTGTAGATAAGTTAAAAATAAAGATAAAAATTACTGAAAGTAATAAAAGGAGTCAATTTGGGACCCTAAAATAAGTGCTTTCATCATGTCACTTTATATAAAGGCAAGGACAAATTGCAGAAATTTTGCTTTATTATGCATCCTGTTATAAAGACAAGGCTTGTGTTATCATACACACCATTATAAGACAACATTCTATTTTACAGAGTACAGATTGTCTTCATATTTAAAAATATGGGGGGAAGCATTAAAACACAAGAAATTGGCGAGAAAGATTTTCCAGTCCTAAGTATTAGCCATACTTTGTCCTTCTCTCATGATATGGTTTTAAATGTCCTGTAGAAGGCCAGTTTAGTACTGCTTCACATCCAGAATAAATTAATGATATATAAATCAGAATGATCTTTTCTTACTTAAAAGCTGACTATAACTAGCTATTAACAATAACACTATTCTTAAAGTGGATGTTTAATAAGATAGTAATTTTCTTGCTTCTGTACTTCAGGAATATGTAGGCCCACTACCAGTTTAGGTGAGGTGTATATTTGTAAGCAGGTCTCATCATCTTTTAGCTGCTTACAATGTAAGTTGTCTTCCTTAACCCTACTTGTTGCTTCTAGCCCAGTTCCTTATCTTGCCAAAAGGCTATTAAGCACACAGAATAGTGTACTGGAGGATTAAAATAAAATATAAAATCAAGTTCAGATTTGGAAGTCAGTTATCTTAAAAAAAAACAAACAAAAAAAAAAAAAACAAACAAAAAAAACACTATAAGCAGAGGAAACAAAAGATTGCTGCAGTGGTAGAGGATGGGAAGAAGGCATCCATTACATGGGGATGTTGTGCCACTTACTCTTTTGCATGAAGTTAGAACATGTTTTAAAATTACCATATGCAAAGGTGTATTTCAGAAAAGAGATCACAGACCAAGCTAGATGAGGGACTATATTCCATAAACCAATTATTGAAGAGGACTTGAGTTTAGACATAATCATCCATATGTGAACTCTAAATTCCTTAACACCAAGAAAAGCTGTTTGAATGCATATTAAATTCCTGAAAGTAAAATCATTCTACTTGTTCACCTAAACACAAAACCAGGCAAGACACAGTCAATAAGCAGCTGCTCAGGTTTTACCTCAGTTTTATCCCACTAGAATAAAAGATTCCTTACAGTTATTCCCCAAAATACTTTCCATACACTTTCATATTGCAACTAAACCTATTCCTAGCACTTTCAGCCACAAAATCTTTATCTATGATAGCAGCCTCAGACTTTGTCCCTTCCTATTGCATACCAGTTGTCATAAAGGCATAGTGAACAATCTCCTTGGTGCTCATAATCCTAATCTATTAAGGGGCTTAAAAGAGCTTTGAGTAGGAAAAGCTGGGGATATACTCCTGCAGACTGGAGATATTTAAGAGAAGTTTCAAGCTTGCAACTCTTCTTTACATGCTTGCCTACATGAGTATTCACATCACAGGTGATTACATGAAGGTGATCCAAAAACATCTGCTGGAATAAAGGATGAATGTTAAAGAGC